>NC_143019.1:74351103-74666103 GCF_055824585.1 Amblyomma mixtum | reverse complement strand
ATTCACTGATAGTGTTTCCTTGCTCAGTAACTAAAGGGACGAACTAAAATGCTTGATCGTGGACCTAAACAAGGGCAGCAGAAAACTGGATATAAAAATTATGAAGAAAGCCAAAAGCAGTGTTGAACAGACTGGGGTGAGAACAGCAGTTTACGATAGGCAGCTAAGGGCTGTTAGCGGCAGCTAGTAATCGCAGATCCGATCCACAGCAGTAAAATAGCTAGAAGAAGGAGAATAGTGGGAGTGGAAATGGTACAAGCTCGAAGAGCAGTAACGGCGCTACACCAGTGTGGCTCGAGAGTAAATACACACCACCTGTATTTTAACGGTTCCTACATAGGATGCAAAAACGCGCAGAATTATTATGGGTTGAACTTAAAAAGGGGACAACAATGCCAGGAAAAAATAATAGGCGTAACATTAAGAGACAGTAAAAATCATAGTGACTTAGGGTCAAAACGAGAGTTAGTGACACACTTTTAAAAAGCAAGAAGTAGTCATGGGCTGGGAAGTAGTCATGTACTGTGAAGGCGAAATATGCGATGGTCGTTAAGAGCCCCGAAGTGGATTCCAAAGGAAGTCAAGCATAGCAGGTGCGGCGGAAAGACAATTTGTGGATCAGATTCCGAAGTTTGGCATATAGCAGGGACCTTTATTCTGCAGTAGGCTTACTGAAGCTGATGCTAATCATGATCTGAATACATTGTTTTAAACGGTAATGACATAAATCAGAAAGCAAGGCGCGAAAATGGCTCATTTATGAATGCCAACCGCCTAATTCTAGGGGTTTTGCACATCACCCCCTTCCGTTTGTTTTATTAATGGCATTGATCACATGCCTCAGAGTGCGTTATATCGGGATGCACATGCCTAGTATCGGACGGGGGGCACAAAATTGTCCATCTCATATCATGTATAGGCTTTCTAATATTACATTTGTTTTTTCAGAAGAAGGTGTCCTGCTACCTACCCAAAATGAATTTTTCATCCGAGAGGCTTCGGATTTGCAGCTGAATTCCAGAAACAACGCAATTTTTTGGCAAGGTATATCTGCGGCCATCCAGTAAAGCATCTAGGAAGGCAGAGGAGTGCTCTCTAATAAAAAATTTCATTTGCCGTTGCTTTGCTCAATATGCAGAAAACGGCCCCGCCATGGTGGTTCAGTGGTTACAGCGCTCGGCTGCTGTCCCGAAAGACGCGGGTTCGATCCAGGCCGCGGTGGTGAAATTTCAACGAAGGCGAAATTCTAGAGGCCCGTGTAATGTGCGATGTCAGTGGACGTTAAAGAACCCCAGGTGGTCGAAATTTACGGAGCCCTTCACTACGGCGTCCCTCATAGACTGAGTCACTTTGTGATGTCAAATTCTCATAAACGAAACCTATGCGGAAAACCACCACAATTTTTGAAGCCTGAATGACAGAATTTTAATGTCTAGTCAAAATGAGAATATCTTTTAACAGAGGAACCAGTTTTAGCCTACGCCTTCATCTCTCTGTGTCCGAAACCTCTATAAAACTCGGGAAAGGTCACAGTGATCCGGCCAGTCTTCGACGTCCTTAAAGGGGCTGCGAAACACTGCTTTGGGGGATAGCGGCTATATTTCAGGTGGATTCTTTATGTCACACAGACGCTGACTTAAAAAGAATTACAGGAATCGATGCACAGGAACGGGAGTTAATAAATGAAGAAATTTCAAAATACAAGCAAACAAAACGCTGCCCTCAACTAGATTTTGGCGAGGGTTCCCACTCCTATTTCGCTCTCCGAATGACGGCCTCTGGCGCAACCAAGCAAAACAGCCTGCCAGAGCACGTCGCGGAAGTTTGCACCCCACGGTTGCCTGCTCTCTGCAACTCGTTCTTGCTGAGACTGGCAGCGTCGTTTCCATGCCAGAGCCCCTGGTGGTGTATTTTTATTTTACTTGCTGTGCAGGGCTTTTATCTAAGACAGACGTTTTTGTTGATCTAATATAAAACGCAGACAGGGGACAAAATGTTTCTCTATTTATTCAAACATCTGCAGTATATTTACTCTTTGTGCAATCATCAAGCTCGCGCCAAGTGATGTCATATCCGCTGCTGAAACCCGCCACTGTGTGGGGACAACATCAGAGTCTTGAATTTGTTTTTAGCAGGACATTAAAATATTAAAAACGTAATATACCCGGTATTACCGACGTTAATAGCACCATTGTAACTCACTGTATGCGATCAACAGACAAAACAGTCAACTAAGATTGTGTTGCTGGGCCCCTTTAATGGGGTCGCCGTGCAAAAGTCATGGCATGCGCGGTGAGTGAACGACGAAAGTGGCAGCATCAGCTTCCGTTAGGTCACAAGTTTGGGTGGCCGTTCTGACGGGCATCGTGTCAGTGGGGCGCAGCTGCGGTGCAAACTAGGGTGGAAGGACTTGCAGGCTGCGGCTGGCCATAGGGACAGTAGGTTCAGCTGTGTCTTCTATGCGCTGCTCTATTTGGTCAGCAGCACACTGCATGGATTTACCCAGCAGCTCCACCAATTTCTCACGACTGAAATATGTAAGCACAATCAGCCGGCTCGGCAGTAGTCTACGCGCACGCATACGCTTCTTCCTCGACTTCCAACGAGGGAGCAACACCATGACATCGGTGCAGTTCGCCTAATTATTCTGACAACATAAATATTCGCGTGCTTCGTTTTTTGGAGCAGAAGAGACTTTTCGAAAGATATGTTCTCAGCAGAAAGGCTGCTATAACTAAATGCAACAATCCTACAGTTAAATATTTATCGGGGTGTTCATTCAGCAACCATACTAAAACGATCGGTCTTACTTTTTTTGGAATGGTAGTTTTTCTTGTTGGGCAGCTTCCTGCTAACATCTGAATTGTAAACAACGGCCGCACAATTACATGAGACTGCTATTTATTATGGAAACAATGGCTTGTTAATTACATTCACAAACATTTTTTTCTTTTGAATTTGTGTCAGAAACTTGAGAATGTAACTTGGTGAAAATTGTATAGCAGATCCAGCAGGTTCTTCGCATATTATTCGTCGTGAAAGCAGGCACGCAGCTTTTAGTTTGTGTCAAATGCTTTGCAGAACGCGTACATTGCTCATTTAGCACGTGCACAATTTCAGCAACGATCAGATTTGAAGTCCCCAAAGAAGTGTAAACCTCCTTCCATAAAACGCTTTCATTCCGTGCTTCAAACACTTGACGTGGCTAATATCGGAAAATCTCCCAAACCAACTCCGCGTGGTCAGAGTTGATACTCGAGCTGCTAGCCAACGATGATTTCGACGCATTCTAAGCCAGGGAATAAGTGAGCAGGGCCTGAGGCACCAGTCTGCTGCTAAGCAGCTACTAAAACCTTATGAAAGAATTTTATTCATGCAGTTCTAGTAAATCCCTGATCCTGGTAACAGAGCTTACAAAACGAAGCTGTACAAACTAACAAATAAAAGATTTAAATATAATACACGATGCAAAAAATATTTTTTACATTCATTTCTTCCATCAATCTGACAGAAAAAATTTTCGATAATAAACTTATCGCTGATTGCTCATGAGCCGGCGAAACGCAGAACACTGCGTTAATTCGTACGTGGCGCGCTTTCTCATGGCGGGCGCCGGCCCGTTCACGCTATGTCGACGACGCTGCTAACCGGCCTTGAGACTGGTAGGCGTTGCCCAAGGCACGGCGGAGGAGGAAGTATCTACGGCGTCATAACATTCAAAAGCAAAATCAAGGAGAGGCGCGCCAACTTCCCATTGCTGGGCAGCTTTGCAATGTCTCCGTCGAAGCTGACATCACCCTTAGTTCTTTCCTTCCCTCACAGCGTCAGCGGGCCTGACGACGTTTGCTTTATTCCGGCACAGAGTAGTTTCGTCGCTCGTGCTTTGCCCGGCGTTGTCATTGCAGGCAGCCCTGTCTGGATATAGTGGTGCTGTGTTTGTGTGAGCGGACAGCGCTCCCGCACGGAGCAGACTCGCGGCTTCCAGTTTGTTTGGTGTCATCGACGGGGTGTACCTTTGACAGGATCTTCTGATCTGGATACCGGTGCTGCCGCCATTCTGCGTTGTACAGCCTTCGCCTTCCGTGAAAGTATTCTGCCGCTGCCCCCTATCCCAATTGACAGCAAACGTTTGAACGGTAATATACAATTGTCACGTAAGTCGCCACAACGTTGCATGTTTCATTCAATAGTTGTACTCATTCAAGTTACCAAACTACATTTATAATATATAATGAAAGCTCTTTTAGGATTCAAGCCACATATAACCTTAATGCGGTCTTGTAATAAAAGACTGCTTAAATAAATGTAGTGATAAGTAGAAGTGTATTTCAAGCGTTGTGTTCGAAAATCTTTTAACAGTTGGTATAGTATGAAAGGTCCTCAGTTAATTGTTTTTGCATACAGTCCTAGGACTGTGCCCGAAAGAGCTTCCATTCAAATCACCAAAATGTAATTAAAATATTTATTTTTTCCCAAACTCACACGAAAAGAAGAGGGCAGTGATTAGTACCTATAGATAAACGAAACACATTGCTGAGAGAAGGAATATCAATAAGACTAGAAATTCTGACTGCTAGTTATACAGTGCTAGCGAGGAAGAGTAACGATGAATATGACTAATTCCGTCACAATGCATGAGTTGCAGTACTGCGAGGTACAGTATACCAGTCACTAGTTATAAAATGTTATTCAATTTACTCGCGGATTTTTTTTTCAGTCTTTATTGTTGCTGTTAATGCAAGAACTTTGTGCCGTTTGTGAAGTGTTTATTCACTATCAGTCATTTATAACCTTGAAAATGTTGTGTAGCCGCGATTACGTATTCTAAAAAATATATACGCTGTTACGAATGGCAAATAATGAACCATGCAGTCCGGAAATTACACTCATGTGGTAAAGTATGCATGATTAATTTCAATATTTTTTGTTAGGCTGTATTTGTTTAGCGTGCATGGCACGCTGTTTCTCAACATCT
Source organism: Amblyomma mixtum (assembly GCF_055824585.1). Classification (NCBI taxonomy): domain Eukaryota; kingdom Metazoa; phylum Arthropoda; class Arachnida; order Ixodida; family Ixodidae; genus Amblyomma; species Amblyomma mixtum. The sequence goes on along the minus strand of NC_143019.1, from coordinate 74,661,128 downwards.
GGAAACGGTAGTTAGCACACCCTCGCGGAACGTGCCAGTGATCAAGACAGCGGGTAGAACGAGATGACATGTTAATCTGTAAGTTGTCCGCAGGCCGCACAGTTGTTCTATTCTTGGATTTCTGATTTCAGTCACTACAGCATCTCATGCACGTAGGGGATAAAAAATTGGTACCCTTGAAATTTAGGAATACAGCGGAAGTGTAGCCATTGTGAAGGAAGTTTCCAACTGCTGGTAGAGCAGTTCTAGGTAGCGTAACCAACCTGCTCACTGAGGTCCTAATACCATTGCGTCATACTAAACAGCAGTAATAAAAATAAGGCGCAAAGGTGTATTGTAGAGTATTGGTACAGTATTAGCGCTGTAGAATTTCCACCAACTCTCCAAAAATATGTTGGCGGTTTCGACTAGGTCACTTTCATTGTTTCAAGTAAAGAATGTGTTAGTGCCGTTTAAAAGAATAACATATATTAAGGTGTTTCCTACAGATACAAAATCATCGATATAAGCTTTGAAAAACAGTGGGCCCAGAATAATCCCGTGAAGCACGCTGCGCCTAATTTCTTATAGTCAGGACATTTCATTGACAACACATGTTGTTTAACATCGATTACCCACATGACTTGAAGCAACTTCATGATCTCAGAGCAACTAAACGAACACCGTACGAAGTCATTTTTTCTAGCCAGAATTTTCTTGTAAAAACCAATAAGGACACTTAACGTTAGTTTTTACGCTTCAATATTACCCAAAATAAGCTCGTTTTGACGAAGTCGAGTTGTCTTAGTAGACCGACCTGTCTGGAAGCCATCCTGCAATGTCACAAGATGCCACAATAACAAAGCTGCCGTTAAGTAAAGAAGTGAGTATTTTGGACCCGATGTTTTCAAGATGTTTTGAAAGAATTAGCAAAAATTGAAGAAGTTCTATAATTGCTTGGATATCTTTTTCAATTCTCACTTGAGCATTCTTTAATCGTTCAAAAAATACACCAATATACAAAAGTAATGTCTTGTCAGTGTGTGTTAAGTACGACACGATGGGATGAATCACGAAGCTAACTACTTGCTGCATGTTTATTTCGTCCATATCCTCGCGTTTGCCTCCCTACAAGGCAGGAAATAAATGAAAGACTTCGCAATTCTATGTGGGACAGAAAAATACTGAGCGTTCTAAGGGGCCACACAGAAAATGCATAGCAGCGGCTTTGTAATCGCGACTGTCTATTGATAAAATATAATTGAATTTTTCAGCGAGTTTTTTCTCTTTACACTGCTGACCATCTCGTTTTACTCTAGAATGCTCCTCTGAACAGATGGCAGAATTGTGAGAGGGCAGAACTGAAAGAACGTTTCTTCAAAGTTTGTTTAGAATCCGCAATTCCGTCCAATAGATGTGCTTAATTATCGGGGTTTGCATATTTAAAACATTTCTATAACATGTTTCTATAATTTATAAAGGCCTTAGAGCTCGCAGGTTCTGACAGCCAAGAAAAATTTGGCATAACCTGGATTTTCTGTTTATCATTTTGAGTAATATTTCGTTATTCAGAGCTTACGTGCATGCCTCGGTTCATTTAATACTTTGTGCGGGAAATCTTTCTCAACCATTAAAAAAATATGGCCATATGCCTCATTCCGTAGAGAACCATTGCAAAAGAGCGCGAGTGCATTTGGAGTAATGCCCTGCATAATAAGTTTGCGCGGAAGATTTTGCGAGTGCAATATTTCATTGGGCACCGAGAAAAATGAGTAAATGATAACATATTGATTTTCTTACACTTCCGCTTATTTAGTCATCATCTCCGAGATTGGTAGTACCTGTATCGCAGTTGCGCTATTAACGGTAGAGTGTTGGGGGGTTTTCAAAACGTTTGGAATGTGACTGAAGGGAGATTAACAACTCCTTTTGCTTCGCCGTGCCTGAGAAAAGGCCTCTGTTAACATCCCCACCAAGAACCATACTATAGTTGCATTGATTTAAAAAGGAATACATCATATATAAATAAGCAAAAAACTCGTTTAGGTCACCACCACGAGGCCTGTACGTGACAGAGCACACAAAATATCTGCAATTTATACAAATACCTTCATAATGTTTGGTAGACAGCCACAAGTCACTTATAGTTTCATGACTATTTTCACACTTGTGTATAAACAAATGCCACCGCCGAATTTAGGCACAGGGTTTAGTTGGTTTATTGGTTTATGGGGGTTTAACGTCCCAAAGCGTCTCAGGTTATGAGAGACGCCGTAGTGAAGGGCTCCGGAAATTTCGACCACCTGGGGTTCTTTAACGTGAACTGACATCATACAGTACACGGGCCTCTAGAATTTCGCCTCCATCGAAATTCGGCCGCTACGGCCGGGATCCAACCCGCGTCCCTCGGGCCAGCAGTCGAGCTCCGTAACCACTGAGCCACCGCGGCGGGGGCTAAAGGTTTAGACAAAGTGGAACATTACCAATCATACGAATAGCATCCCTGGCGTCGCTCTGCCACGTTTTGGTCATGATCATGAGTACGAAGTTAAAGTGAAATTGTTCTAGAAGTGCACAAAAATCATGATTCTTATTTATACCTGACTGCATGTTGAAGTGCAAGAAAGTAAGCGCTGGTCTAATTATTCCTTTGATTACTGAACGCAAGTCGCTAGTCCTTAAAAATTGCTCAGACATAACAAAGAAACGGTCGCCTAAACACATTTTGCGGAAACAAGAAGCAATTTCAGTTTTTTTTCTCTCTCTCTCTAGCTCTGCGAGATCGCTTAGCGTCCGTATGATTGGTGCAGAAAGATCTGCTTTGCAAAGGAGTACCTGACATTGTGATGACAGGCAGACGTAAATTTGTGTTCCGCCCATTTCTTCGCTTTAAACTGCAGGTCTCTATTCGTCTTTTTTTTCTTGTACCAACATGCAGCCTCTGTCGTAGTAGTGGCGTCTTTCTGATTAATGAAACGAACAATTATTCCACGTGCTTTTCCTTTTTGGCGGGTAGCGGATGCACTACATCGACTGAATCTTCAGTGACTTCACGTAGGTTCGTCTTCCAAATAATATCAATGAATCTCCGGAGCAGGATTTTGTTTTCTTTCTGTGGTAGCTGACAAAAATCAGCATTTTAGCATCTTCTTCCCAGTAGATTTCTCAAGATTCATCTCGTGAAATTTCTGTAGCCTCACGAAATACAAACCTAGCGTGAAGAGCGGCAGTAAGCACTTCAGTTATAAAATATCCAAAATAGTTATATAGGGTCCCACGATCGAAGAAAACGTCAAAGGGTAGTTGCTAATTTTTTCTAACGTGCATGAGTTTAAACTTGGTAATCAACAGATCCAGTTTTCAGAAGTGCCACCATTGAGAATTACAACAGTAAGCCGTGTTTGGAAAGTTGTTATCCGATCACTAAACGTGATTTCAAAAATAACTGCACAGAAGTCTGCGATGTTCAAAATGTCAGAAGAAACACAAAAGTTTAAATAGAAAAATATAGTGAGCCAAGAGCACAAGCTTCTGGCACAACAGACTAGAGTCTCTTCGCCATAAATCAGTGGTATTATCTGACAAGAAATTTCAGCTTAAACGGAAAATATTTATGGCATGCAGGTTCATTACAATACAAATTTGGTTAATTTACTTATAAAATATTAGGTTGCAATACACGTTGAAGTGGTTTTCAAAATTGCAAAAGAAATGCAATCACTGTTGATAAAAATATAGGAAAAGATCCTCTCTGTGACTCAATAAAGAGCGAAAATCTCAAAATAAACAATTTGGTATAATATAATGAAGGCGCGAAAAAACGTTTTCCTCGAGAACTTAAAAAAGATTTTCACTAAGAGAGTTTTAGGTGGTGGTTTGGAGAACGTTTTTCTGAGCCTGGGCTGGAACGTTTTCAAGTGACTGCACAAAAATTTTCGTTTGAATAACAGAATAACGAAGACTATGGTCTAATACAACTCAAGAACGAAGCGGCTTTTCCCCGAAAAGGACGCCTTTCCAGCCAATGGCGTGGGACGATTCTTATCAAGCTTTTGGTATGACAATGCATGGAGCGGCGTACAACGCTGCGAGGGAACGACGCCCTTTCAGCGGCCACTCCATTCACTGTCATTATAGCAGTCTCATGAGACTTTGCCGACGGCATTGGCTGGAAGGGGATGCTTTAACGATGAAAAGTTTCTTCGTTCTTGAGTTGTATCCCACTATATTAGGTATCAAGAATTTGGTCCCAGTTCGGTCGCAACCTGCAGCTCAAGCGTATTAAGTGAGTTAATCACGTTCTAAAAAATGTAAGGTATAATAAACTGGTGAAACTGGGTGCAGTCATGCACATAAGCAGGCAGCAGAAAAAAATTCTATATGTACAGGTATATGGCAAAAAATTTCAAAGACATATCCAGATTGATTTGAAAATTTTATACTCCGTTCGCTGCTACTGAGAGTCATTGTGTGATCTTCGCTCAAGTACATACACGGCACATAGCGCAGATCGTAAAATATGATGGGTATAAATTGACTCTTTTTAGAGTCGCTTTATGTTCTTTTGTAGATAACACTCAAGCGTTTCTTCCTAGAGCGCCTAGCCAATTTCACGTCTAATTGGTACATTCGCTTTTTCTTCCTTAGACAAGCGCTTGATACCTTTATTATACCTAGGCGTGCCACGCGTTGATACTATGGTGTGAACAGGTTTTATCGCGATAAAAAGTTTAGTGGGCGTAAGTGTGCACAAAAAAATCGATTTTGATGCTATCATGTAATCCAGCCCACGCGATGTGGCCGCAACGCGGAGCTGCAACAAGCTTTTTCAGAGAACACGCATACCATAAAGTTCCGAACGCTATAGTAATAGATATTTCGATGCCAAATTTACGACTTTAGCTAGGCGAAAATTCAATGGTATTTATCACTGCGCTCATCTGTATCTATTACGTAATCCTCAAGAAATGTTAGCTCGTTACCAATCGCTTCAAAATTTGCCTGATTATTCCAGTAGTCATGAAATGTGCTATAAATCAAGACCAAGTGCGATGAGCAGGCATTTGAGCGGCTACAACCCAGTTCAAACTTTCTGCTTATGCTATTCCACTCAACAATAATTCAGGAGTTTGCATTATTGCCTGCCCGCCCGCCCGCTGGCTGGCTATTCCAGACACAGACATACGGACGGACGGACGGACGGACAGACGGACGGACAGACGGACGGACAGACGGACGGACAGACGGACGGACAGACGGACGGACAGACGGACGGACAGACGGACGGACAGACGGACGGACAGACGGACGGACAGACGGACGGACAGACGGACGGACAGACGGACGGACAGACGGACGGACAGACGGACGGACAGACGGACGGACAGACGGACGGACAGACGGACGGACAGACGGACGGACAGACGGACGGACAGACGGACGGACAGACGGACGGACAGACGGACGGACGGACGGACACACGGACAGACGGACGGACGGACGGACGGACAGGCGGGCGGGCGGGTGGGCGGGCGGGCGGGCAGGCAGGCAGGCAGGCAGGCAGGCAGGCAGACGGACTGACGAACGGACGGACGGACGGATGGATAGACACTACAGACAGACACACAGAGACAGACAGATGGACAGGCAGATAGAGACAGAAAGAAAAACTACTTGCTGCAAGTGAGTTTTAGTCCCCGCTCGGTACCTGGGCAAATGCGCTGTCCTGTGCTGCACCTCATTGGTCATGTCGGGACAACACATCGCAGCCTGAGTCACCGCAGCAAGCTGCGATGTCGGGTCTGAAGACGTGAGCACGACCTCCCAGTCCTCCCAACTTGATAACGCGGGCTGTCCCTGCGGGGGAGGATCACCAGGGAAGCCGAAAAGGATGTGGGAGAGTTTAGCTTCAGGGTCCCCGCATAGGGAGCAGGCAGGGGAGGTGCCACAAAAGTGGGATAACAGCTCAGAGGGTGACAGGTAGCGGGTCTGGAGGCGTCTGAAGCGGATCTCTTGGGAGTGCGTAAGAAAGTGGTGGGCAAGAGGGTAAGCACGACGGCCCAAACGTGGTATTAGCGTGACCTCTGCACACGTGTGCGCCCGCTCCCTCGAGAATTCCGGATCGAGACTGTCCTGAGCTCGGAAAATCAAACCTGAGACCAATATATCGGCAGCCTCGTTCCGAGGGTTCCCAGAGTGAGCCGGCAGGCACTGGAGCTCTACCCTGCGTGGTAAAATTCGGGTAGGGGTACTCAACAACTGCCAGACCGGGGTGTGAATCCTGCCTCAGCAAAGTGGAACAGAGCAGTTTTGGAGTCGCTAAAGATTTATTGAGCGTCAAATATACAAGGGCTAGGGTGATGGCGGCCGCCTCTGCCTATTCAGGCATAGAGCCCGAGGGAAGTAGGTGGGTTACAGGGTGGGGTAGGGCTTTATTGTAGCCATCTTATACCGTTTCATGCGCTATACAAGCGGCGTCTACCCAAATGGCATCGTGGTCTTGCGTGTAATACTTATGAAGGGCATTAGCAAGAGCTGCGCGGCGAGGGACATGATATTGGAGATGGACGTTTCCAGGATTCGGTTTCACAACTAGAGCTGTGTGGATGTGCTGAGGGATGACTGTAAGGTTTGACTGGTTAGCGGGTATGTTGATGAGTACGGAGGGGAGCATATGACAGCCAGTGGCGCTCACGGCAAGTCTAAGGTATTGTGTTTGAAGGTGCGCGTCCGTAGGTTTCACACAACGTACTATGGGTTGATATGCGTGCTTTTTTTCCCCCTGATTCGTTTTGCATTAAAAGCTGGTATGCCCATCGTACAAATGATGTCAACATGGGGCCTGAATTATAATGCTGCATAGAATTTGCATGCAATGTTGTTTGAATGCTGGAATTTAACTCTATCCAGCGGTAGCACCTACAATTACATTTAGACCAGCTTTAAAACTTCACAAGTCTAAATGGCACAATCTAGCTTCAAAATATTGCTTTTCTTTTCAGGGACTTCGTGTGTTTCAACCCGGGAGGATGCAGCACCGCCCAAAGGTTAGGTCGTGCGCCGAAAATCGGCAAGAACACAGCATTGAAGTTTAGTTTCATTTTAGCCCTACGTTGCTCCATTATGCATGCATTATTTGCCTTTTAATTGTATATATTTGCTCTTTTGTACTGCCATCTAGCGTTGTAGCTCCCAGGACATGTTCTTTTGTTTGCATCCGGGACCACCAGATGGCCATACTTTCATTGCGCTTTTAACTTGCATTCGTTTTTCTTCTCTATTAAAAGTTATTCACACCGTGTGATTTATTTGTAATATTTATTGCAACTTTGTTCTTCCTTGTTACCGGAAATTGTTGATGACGACGAAAACACTAGACTTCGAAGAGTTATTACCTCACTTTCATAGTCTCTGCATTATAATGGTGCTATTAGTATTCAGTGTACGGTATAGTTTCTGAAATTTTTTTAGATGCGCACATTTTTTGCTTTATCATTACATGCATGTATTATAGACAGTGAAGAAAGCATAGAATATCAGGCACATTTTTTCTCCAAGGATCTTTAGCCTTTGCGGCCTAACTGTGCATCAGGCTATTCTTTTATAATGTTTTAACTTTGTGCAAAAATTTAGGAGGGCCACATACGACATATTAAATTTAGGTCACTTGCCCATTAGAGCACTAAGCTTAAAGATCTACAAATTGTGTACAGTAATTTGGTCTTGATCTCAATGGAAACCCTCATAGGGCAATTAGCATTTTAGTGCCACTAGGTAACTGTTTCCTGCATGTGCTGTCGTCACGATTCTAGGATATTCCACAGGTATTTTAACATTTATGGCTGTTAGTGCCATGGTTGCATGCGTAGTTTAATTTTTTTCATATAATGACAGCGCCGTCATCCTGTTCCCAACAAGACATTTATGCGCAGAGATATTTGTACCTTTGTAGCTTTCTAAACAAAGAAATGTTGATTCGGGCACACATGCACAACTATGTAGTACACATATGACAGAGTCGCAAAAAAGCATGCATGGGTACGCCGTATGTTCTAGCCCAAGATCACAAAAAATGGGAGTGTATTTTATGAAGAAAAACGCAACGCGTTCGTATGTCCGCACGACGCTACAAGTGAATTCAGGCATGAAAGAGGAACGTGTTCAGTCACGGGACAAGTGCATGTAATTTTTTTGCTGCGCACAGATCAATACCGATCCGCTAGTGAATATGGCGTCCGGTCTTGTGAAATAATACCCTAACTGTTTTTCTTCCTGATGTTTGCATTCAAACAGCACATCTGTGCTCATGATGAAGTAGAGAGACGGGTATCTGACCCTACTGACACGCAACCACCAGGACGTAAGTGAAACGGAATATCCTGATGCAACAAGGAAAGTCTATCGGTGTCCCGTACTTCTACGGGATTGTTAATGCGATTACACAAGAAGCTTCAACGGAAAAAAGCGGCGTGACACAACTCCTAGGTGGCCTCTTCTCTCAGCTGCCAACCCTGACATGTTGCGTGCGGGAAGAGATAAGAAAGAGCACTGCGCAGGAATAGCAGCCCTAGTCTCACAAACCGTACCTGTAACGTTCGGCAAAGACATCAAATGCTTCCAATTTTATCGAATTGCCACCACGGAGTGTAATTAGGTGGCCCTGCGAAAATTTCATTCACTACAGAATTTGCTCGGAATAGGCTGTGCATGCCGCTTGTAGGAGCGCTATTGAAGGCCCCATAATAGTCAAAATTCCAAGTGGAGGCGGGGCGATCGCCGGATTTTTCGGGCGCAAATGCAAGCACGAGCAAAGCGCGCATGCGTGATTTCGTGTTCGTGCTCGTACCTGCAGGCTATTCTGCGTTGAAAGGATTGTCAAGAAAATAAAGCTGGACGACAGTGGATATGTGCCCGACGTAAGAGATCTGCCGGGAGGTTTGCTGTTATTAAGTACTATTTGTTTTCGGCAGGCATGAGTCACCGAACCTTTCTAAGAGAAACTAATTGGTCGTGAAGCTAACACACTAATTTGTCGTCGCTCGACAGTACGATGAGCCTCATGAAAGGGCCATGGTGGATTCAAACCGAGAATTTTCTTCCCGTTGTCGACGTCCTATTAAATATACGAACTCCTCTGGGGAAGCGAGTGGAATGATTTAAGGCAGGCTTTTGCTGTAAATGTGCCAAAGCGGTCAGGACATGCCGTTCTTTGTTGTGTGTCCATAAACTTCGCGCACATTCATTTCGCATTGTTTGATGTGGCTTTCTACACTAAACCCAATGAAAAGCGTAGAAAGTCTCCTGAAGACCATTCCAGTCTGCCACATGTGATACAAAATGAGTACACTCCATTAACAGTACCAATCAAAAACACAACTATAAACCTGAGTAAAATTGCCGCAGTTGAGTAGGGCGCGTAATACACTTTCGGGACAGCATGAGAATGCGCAATGGCTGCAGATACCAAGGCTTCAGATTTGAGGCTTCTTGATCCGTCGCGCAGGCATGATACAAAGCGGAAAGAAGAATTCTAGAATTACTTGGAAAGCGCACAGAGCTTACAAATTAAAGAGCTATAAACACCACGGCCACCCTTGCAGATTATTAACAAGCGTATAGCAAAAGGAAAAGTCCAGCCATGATTTTAAAGATTTTTGTTTTCAGGACCAGCAGCTTCTCCATATTCTGGCCCTTTCCTCGAAGCATCCAGAAGTAGTGAGCTATTCAAAACCCGACTCCGCGTTCCAGCACCGTAATTTTTTGTTATACAGGCAATAACAATTAAATTTCGACGACATGTCACATTTGCAAACAGCACGCGTCTTTTCCGCCTTTTATTGCTTGGTTTATTAGGGTTTAACATCCAAAGCGACTGAGGCTATGAGGGACGCCGTAGTGAAGGGCTCCGGAAATTTCGACCACCTGGGGTTCTTTAACGCGCACTGACATCGCACAGTACACGGACCTCTAGAATTTCGCCTTCACCGAAATTCTGCCGCCGCGGCTGGGATCGAACCCGCGTCTATCGTGTCAGCAGCCGGGCGCCGTAACCTCTGAGGCACTGCGGCGGGGCCTTTTCCGCCGTTTTAACTTGGCTTAAGAAAGAAAACAATTACTGAATGTAAAAAAGGAAATAAGCACTCATGCGTTTAATTGTGTGCAACACCGTTTCCCTTATCTATTGCGCCGACAGGATCTATCGCGGTTACGCTTCACGAGTAAGTAATGGCGTAGGTAGGTGCGCAAGAGTGATTTTCTCTCTTGTTTTAAAAGTTTTGAGCACTCATCTATGCAGCAGCCGGTTTATTGACGCCACTGAAGGCTACGTGAACGTACATTTGAAAACAGTGACTAGGTCTAATGACGCAAGCCACATGAACACGAGGACACTAAAATTGGTCTGAAGCACATTGGAAGAGCGGCATATGCGGCCTGCCTACGTTTCAAGGGCTTGGCAACAGGAGCCGCATCCATCAGTACGCGCACTGTGATTAAGAAGCGGCTGTAATTTCATGGTTACTTAAAAAGTTCTCACTATTTAAGTGTGCTTGATATTCGCCTCACAAGATGGGTCCATCTTGTCATCAGAATTTAGGTACCTAGGCTGAGGCTTTAACTGCTCCTTCGCTCAGTCGCAACAGAACTCCAGTTGATGCTTTTGTGAATAGCCACTTTCATTTCAAATGTGTGCTTTCAGCTATCGCAAATCCCCAAGGAACGGCGGTTATCATTTTTATGGCGTCCCTCCGGAGGAGGTTGTATCCCCGAGGACTCTGTGCCGGGCGGTGAAGAGAGCGGCCACACTACCTACGTTGGACGCGTGGAGCACGAAGGAGATGAAATTCCCGGCAAGGTGGTGCCTGATGACGCCTGCCCTGCTACATCTCCTGCGCCGGCGCCGAGCACCGCCTTGAGCAATACAGCGTAAGCATTAGAGCGACAGAATGATATGTGAAAACCTTATTGTGAAAATGTCAGTTTCGGAAACTATTTATTTTTATTTCAGCTGGCCAGAGCATTGAACAGTGAAACAACGAATGCCTGTTTTATGTGAAGTGACCGCGAAAATACCATTCGATCTCAAGATACCTAAAGAACGAAATATTCACCCCCAAAAAACGGCTTTATTTTCTTCGTTTTCGTATACGACCATTGTTACAACATACTTGTTTTGGAACACATGCTAAGCTAGGCATTCAGGCGCCACTTGTTTTTACATATGTGCGAGATCACTCGGTACCTAAACTGCATGGGAAAACCGAGGCAACTATCTGTAGCCTTAGTTATCACCCAAAATATGGTAGCTCTAACTTGAGCACATCTCACACTGAGGCGTAGCGGCACTAGTTAAAAGCTGTCTCGAGCGCTTCATAGCATATTTGAAAAGCTGTGCGCTAAAATGACGTTGACAGTAAAAAGGATAGAGACGACAGGAAAGAAGCGCATTCCTGCGCTTCTTTCTTGTCGTCTCTATCCTTTTATGCGAAGCATATTACTAGAGCTACACAACAGCCCGTCGAGCGCGGCGATGGAGCTACCATTGACCTTTAGCGTGACCACGTGACACCACGTGACAACATGACGTCACAGCAGAGGAGAGATGGGCTGCCGGCTCGCGCGGTCGGCCGCGGCGGTGGAGGCTCCACATCAGAGGCGCGGCGGCTGACCACGTAACAACATGACGTCACAGCAGAGGAGAGATGGGCTGCCGGTTCGCGCTGTCGGCCGCGGCGGTGGAGGCTCCACATCAGAGGCGCTGCAGCTGACCACGTGACGCTACAGCAGCGGTATAAAGCTGAGCTTGCCTCGCTCTCCGGGCACTTACGAGGCTGCCAGGCGTTGGGATGCCGCCTAGAAGCAGGGCTGATTTGAACGAGAAGCGAAAGCTTCAGCGTGCCACAGAGACCGATGAAGAGCGGAATGAACGTCAAGCAAGGAAAGCCATGTATTACCAAGCCTAGCCATCAATATGCTTCGCATCTGACTAGGCTTAACCTTAGCTAAGCCTCAGCCATTTTTTTACTGTCAACGTCTTTTTAGCCCACAGCCTTTCAAATAAGAACATGTACCAATTAGCCCGTCAAAAAGCCTTACTTAAGCGTTTCATAACATTTAAGTGCTCAAAAATAAGCAGATAATAAAGTGCGCACTGAAAACTAATGGTTGGTCGTACAAGAAATGCGCAACATATTTAGCAAGTTTTAACCGAATTATGCTCTGGTTCTGGGCCTCCCACACATAAAGTTATGAAATGTTAAATAAGAAACAGCCTTATTCTTTACTCTGGTCATAGCTTATTCATTGCTTGATTGTCAGCATCATCTAGAAAGCTTGAAGCGCTAAGAAGATGCCGCAATTGCAAGAGAGCAACTTTACATTCTATAAAACAAAATAACCCTGCGCAACACAACGAGGACACGATGAAACAAGAAATACAGGACGGGCGCTGTCCTGTGGTCCGTGTTTCTTCTTCTTGTCTTCGCTCCGTTGCGCTGTGTTAATCTGTGTCGAACCTACTATCCCACACCAGAATACTTTTAGACTTTGCGATTTCCCATTTCTTCTGACTTTACCCAGCTTTTTATGGCACGGAAGAGGCGTGCATCGCAACAACGAAAGCATTATTGTGTGCAGTGCCAAAACGGGCCTGAACAAAATTAAAATGAAAAAGTTGCGACAGTTATGGTGAAAGGAAAAAGGTTATATCAGACGCGCTGTAAATATGGGGACTGCAGCGGAGACTGCCTGTCGAGGTGACCAGATACACCATACTCTGACGGAGAGAAAGCATAGCCTTTCTCATGAGAATAAAAACGGGTACCAGCGAATTCATCTGCATAACTGACTGACATTTTGCCAAAACTATATTATTGTCGTAACACCGAAATATTAAGAAAAGGGTTTTATAGGAAGGCGCCGATAACAAAGAGGAAAATGAAACAATATTTATATTATACTAAACCCATAAAGTGATGTGCGCAGATTAAAGACCATTCTCAGCTTAACGTATCCTAGCTGAATTTTGTCAAAAAATATTTTAGTTAAAGACGTATGGCAAAAAAAAACGTCCCTTGATATCATAGTTATGAGAAGAGATTCCAAGGCCCCCATAAAAGGAAGCAAATGACGGAGAACCACGGAAGAAGCGAGGAATAACGAGAAAATAGCCTCAGCACATTAGCTTGAGTGAGTAGGCCGCCGATGCGACACAGCAGGCTACGTGGATTCTGCAAAAAGAAGCCTTTCCATTGCAATGCAGGTAGCAACGGTGGCAGTCATAATGCCTACATACTAGCTCTTATTCATGATAACGTACCTTTCACCTGAAGAAAGAAGGTCTAGAACGAACGCAAGCGCTTTGTTTAGCGGTGTGTTGTTTTCCTTTAAGACAGGACGCGTGATGACTTATCACGACGCGGCGAGCCTCAAAGCAGTTTTTCTGAGTGAGCGATCAGTAAAAATTGAATGGAATCGACCCGATCGATTTGCCCGTCCAAGAAAGGGCATTAGCGGCTGATACCTAGAAGCTGCTGCTCATTGAGCGAATTCCAGATGACTCGTCAGAGCTACATGATGATTCTGATCATCCTAGGCCGTTGCAATGGTGTGAAATGAATAATTTTAGATATCCCATTCTCGTATGTCGGCATTATAATGAGGTTTCGTGCCACCGACACTGTCCCTCACATCTACCAAGTGTGTTATTACTTTCCTTTACAGATACTTGTGAATCATGGCAATCGGCTGCAGTGGATTCCTGATTCCGACGGTGCCGTTCCGCCCAAAGCCGTTGTTGGAGGCCGAACTCGTTCTGGCGAGAAACTATACATCGGGCGAACTCACCACGAAGGCTCGCTTATACCGGGAAAGATACAGCCTTCCCAAGGATGCTTGTGCCTTCCTTACGGCGGTAGCGAACATCGATACATCAAATACGAAGTTCTTGTCACGGAGTCTATCCAGCCGATCGGATAACATCAGTAACTGCTTAGAAATATATACTCCATCATATGCGTGGGACCATTTGAGTCCAGCACTGATGAATTGCAAGCCAGCAGAGTGCATCTACATACGCCAGTATAAATAGAAAGCATCGTATAAACGTTTCGAGAAATTACATTGCCTAAACAAAAATCTGAGCTCTGCACCACAAATATCCTTCATATAAAATAGTGCTTTTAACCAATTTAGAAAAAGCGCTGCATTTGAAACAATAATCAAAGAGAAAACTATTTGCGCTCGTGTGCTGTATGAGAGACAATTTTTTTTGAGGTTTCCAGTATATTGCTGGTAACACTTTCTTAATAAATAAAGTGGTGGTAAGCAGATGATCTGCCCACTTTTTTCAGGGCGTTCTGTACCGCTCAGATACGATACTCACACCGAAAGAGAAACTATGGGAACCTGTTCAAGTTTGCCCTTTTACACTTTTCCGCATTACGGGCTTTTCACGCAGCATTTTACTATTGTATGCGCTTTGTTTTTATTTGCTGATAAACTCCTCTTGCTTGTTGCAAATTATTGGCCTGCATTATTACCAAATGAAATGTACGCTATTAAGCTGAAATCGACCTCAGATGCATATTCACACCAATGTCTTTCCATCTAATCCGGAATTTACGCCCAACATAATCTCTTGATAATTTCTATTAAACGGAATCGACCGCTAATATTGAGAACAAAACATTTTGTACAAAGAGTGTTGTAAACTTCTTGCAGCCAGCCGGGTCTCTGATGCAACTTCAGACACTGCTCAGCCTTTCATGTAATGAGTGCACATGCTCTGTGCCTCAGCTTAACAGCGTCTATATGCGATATCACCCCCATATCTCTTTGGGTCGCCGCTGATAGCAGTTAGGTGCTAAGATGGTTAATAAGGAAACTAAAATAAATGAAACGCAGCTGGTAGCCGTAGTATACCGAACGAAGAAAAGCAATTCGATCAGTTTGTTCGGTTAATGCGCAATAAAACGAATTCCGACAACATTTGCGGTAGGTATCGCGTAGGCCACGCTCATGGCAGAATTTTAAACCAACCCATGTAATTATTTTTCTCAATATGAGAAGAATGTATCTATCGGAATCTGAAACCACACAACTCAAGAACAAAACCTAAATGTCTGCTGGGTACCGAGTCATATCGGAATTAAAGGCAACGGGAGGGCAGTTTTCTGCGCTGCTGAAGCTCATGACACAGACTACTTACGTTTACTTACAGCTCTAAACTGTAGCAATGCAATCATTCCTGTACTTTCCAACATTTTAACAATATAATTATAGCCACAACTCAAGAACAAAACATGAAGGTCTTCTGGGTACCGAGTCATATCGAAATTAAAGGTAACGAAAGAGCAGTTTTCTGCGGTGCTCAAGCTCGTGGCAAGAAAATCATAAAAGAAAACATACCGTTTAAAGATTGAAATAACCTAGTTCACCGTAACTTAATAAAAAAATGACAGTCCGTATGGAAGAATGAAGCAAAAACGAACTACACTTAATAAAAGCAATTTAGGTAAATGAAAGTCCTTCACCCACTAGGAATGTCACAAGGAAGTGATTTCCTGCCGTCTTCGCATAGGACACACACACCTGACACATAATTTCCTACTAACAAAACAAGACAAGCCCCAATGTGAATTATGCGAAGATGACCTAACCGTAAACCATGTTTCATTTCCATGCAGAAAACTGGAAACACTGAGGAAAAAGCATTTTGCAGTTTGTACAACGAACACACGCCATATCATCCATCTTTGCTCTCAGGTGAACGTGCGCGTGTTGATATTTCACAGGTTTATAAATTTTTAAAGAGAGAATGTATTTAAAAAAGTTGAGGGTTTAATAAAATGTATTCAATTTATTTCAACAAGCAGACGTTTTTACACACACCTCAGAAACTCTCTCAATCATGTGATGAAGGCTGAGGTCTTTCTTCGATCGGTTGGCAGTCTCCACATCCTTGCCCAGACAAGGGTGGTTGTAGAGGTTACCCGACTTTAAAGCCTTTACTAGTAACCATTTTTAAATGGCCACTAGATAGAAGAGCTAGATAGAAGAACTAACGTTGTAGGACCTCTATACTACCAATAACATTTAAGTTTTTATCAAATTCTCCAGAAAAAATAAGGGGGCACTTTGGCGATCTAAAGTGCGCGAGGCGAAACCCTTTTAGCGCCGACTTGACTGCCTCTGTTGCTGATTGCACGCTGTTTGGGAATGAAAGACTACGCTTCTGTTGGCAATTCCTATCATTCTACTATGCATTTGGCTGAATCATTCTGCAGATATATTTTCGCTGAACACAATCATGTGTGGCTTGAAGTTGTCAGGTGTCATGCGCATGCGCAGTAGAAACTACCAATGACGTCATCAGTTTGATTGACAGCTATAGTGTGACAGAATTTTGGCTGACAGTGTGAGCCACTAGAGGCTTTCGCCTTAATATTTTTTCTATACTTTGTGCTTCGCGCATAATGGCCTAGCTGTTATTATGCTTCAAACCCAACACAAAAAAAACACAACACGCTTCCTCAGACGTTAGCTGTAAAGAAGCGAACACGTACCCAGGAAGTGAGAAAGAAAGATGCGAAGTCTTTCAGGGGAGAAAGGAACGACAAATTTCGAAATAGAGAACCGGTAAAGCTTTCTAGGCGGTGAAGGCTTTGGGAAAAACCTGGCAGCATATCACCGGCCCTGCACGCAAGCATGCCAGAGAGGAATCCCACATCGGAGTTTCGTGAAAAAAGCGAAGACAAACTGTGTCATTCGATTTGACCACAAGGAAAGCAATCGGGCGAGGAACGTCGCGAAAACGTCTCCGCAACCGCTTTATCAATGTCATATCGCAGCTTCAGTGGTGAAGAGCTCACATCAATAGCGATCGAAGCTGAGCTTGGCGCATGATGGCCTTAGTCGCTTATGCGCCATTAAACCCAACCCAACACAAAACAACACACAATAGCGAGCGAAGGTGGGCGATTCCCTTATAAAGGCCCTCCGCAGAGCGCTTACAAATGACAAAGGGAACGAACGCGTATATATGAAGAAGGAGCAGACAAGCACTCAGCTTTCTGTGCACGCATTCCTATCCTCCCGGTTTTTGCGGCTTTTTGTATGCTTGCGACATGTAGGGAAAGCGCCACTCAAACGCAGGGGAAGCAAATGACAAGCGAATTGACTGCATATCCACGGTACAATGATATCCAAGACTACTACTGCGAGCAGCGCCGGGTGTATCCTCTACCGGCTAAGGGTCTATCCAAAATAGAAGAAAGAGTCCTACAGCACCTCCTAACCATATGCGCTGCTCTTCGCAGCTATAATGAAACATTTCCGCCTATAAATACAATGTCCGCACTGTGGTGATTTGAAAGATATATTGTCACATGGCCTGGGCCTACAACAACATCCCAAACTATCCCCTATTCCGCACCCTAGTCGAGAGGACTGGGTAGTGACCCCGATCAGCAGCTGCGGACTAGAAGAACAACGACCTCTGGTATAACGGGCTTGAACGACGGCTTCGACCAATGGTGCCCCGGACTAAGGACGACATTTAGTTTAGCGGAGTCCACGGGCTCTATCATTAATGAATAAACGTTTTCACCGTGACCACCAAAGCATCTCTCATTGTTAGGCTAGTACATCCCGAGATTTTGTTAGACCGCGACCTCGTCGACAGAGAAGACTCCTGGGGATACAACCAAGGCAAGAACATTTCTGAAGATGCCCCAAAACTGCGGAAAAAAAGAAGCACTAGAGTATAATAAAGTTTTCACCTTCGTTCCTACATCGCGTCCGGCTAGGGCACGATTAAAGAGCAGCGAAATTTAGCAAATGCTGCCAACATTGCATTTTTCAAGCAGGACAGAGAGCGATCTTGTACTTCCTCTAGTTTTTCTGCATTTTCATCCTCCTGAGCACCGCAAGGACAGAGAAGTCCTATCTCAGTTGATGAGCTCAATTGCTGCGTTAGCAAAGGTTTTTTGTTACTTATGATGTGAAGTGAAGGCATTTTGTCTCTTTATGTTATTTATATGAGCACGAAAGTGCAGAATGTTTCGAGTTGGAATTGGTGAGGAGAATGAGCTTGGAATGCTAAGGTCCTTCCGGTATGTTCCTTGGAAATAGAGTAGATTTTGATCTAAGGAATCAAAATTTTTGAATTGTTTCTGCTGTGAAGGGTCTATGGTGCGATAGGACGCTCGCTGTAGACGCTGTCACCTGCCGCCAATTTGTGAGTAAGAAATGACCCTGGCGGATCTCTGGGAAGAGAGAAGGGCATTCGCTACTTTTTGTGTTTTTTCCAGATCTACCTCTTTCCCAGAAGCCACAGGTTCAGAGGCCACGTAAGATGGAGACCGACTTCTGAGACAACTGGCACTGCAAGAAGCGGTGGTAAACCACTTCCCTTCGTGCGCAAGTGTCCGGCCGGGAAGGAGCTGTTGTGACCCTAGTTTCATCAGGGTCACAGAAACCACACAAAGGAACCTGTGTGGTGACAAATACATATAAACAGCGCTAAACAGCAGGACCAGAAAGAGGAGTAGACAAAAACGGCGCTGAAATTACAACTGAGTTTATTCGAAGGAAACATTTTCAATACATACATACAAAAATGGGCACACGTGCGCACAGTCATACATCAAAGTAAAGATAAAATCAACAAGCCACGATGATCGCATGTGTTGTACCTGCCTCCAAGCTACCCTTTGTGCAGCAATGTCATTTCTTTCGTTGCCAAAGCTAACGAAGTATTACTAACGCAACCTTTTGATTTTCTAGTGATATGGAATGCTTCGGTGACTTCTCCTGTAGTCTTTTCAGTATGAAAACATGACAATTCTGTATCGTCACAGAATGGCTCGCATTTGCATACACTGCAATGACTTGCCAGGTTAGTATCTTTTTTCTGCAATGAATTGGCATGCTGCATAAGCCTAACATTAATGCATCGGCTTGTCTGGCCTATGTAAGTGCGACCACATGATAACGGAATTTGGTATACAACCCCCATCTTGCAAGTAACGAACATGTTCACATGGTTCACCTTGCAGACAGACTTACGTTTGGCACCTTCCTGCTTTCTCTGGACTTATGTACTTGGCACCTTGGAACACCAACTGGCCCAATCTGCCGTTCTGCTACAGAACCTGTGTACTTCCACATAGGAACCAGGAAAGCGCTTTCATCTACCAGGGCAGTCATCGAGCAGCCCAGCCGCGGTGCACAATGTCTGTCCGAGTTGGGGAGACACGTCACCAATCCGCCCTCTTCGGGAGCCGGCCGTTAGGTGACCGTCCTGCAGCAGTGGTTTCGTCGAATCACCCATGGTTTTGCTTAACAACCTCCTTGCAGGCGTTCCCAGATGGTCGAGGCACTAACCAAAAGCCAAGAACTGGGCGCGAAAATGCTGTTTAAGAGCGACCCACTGCTTCGCCCGAATTATTCCCCGCATCGTCGTCTTTTACTTTGTACTGCCTTTTCACTGCCCCCAGATGTAAATAAAGTAAATATATTTCTCTTGTTGATTTCATCCTGAACCTCTCTAACTCCTGATTGTTATTCCTACTGGTCAACCGCTGAAGACAGTGACCCTCAAGGACTTTTGGCAGCCGTGGGATGAATTAGCCCCAACGCTGCCAAACATACTACTGACTACACTACAGCGAAAACTGGAAAGATTTTATTTTTTTTTCCACGTGAAGTCTGACTGAATATTTCAGCGCCACCGGCTCAAGTCATGAAATGGAGGCAAAAGTACCAGACAAAAGACATTAGAGCAGCAGGACTCTAAAGGTGATCAGTCTATGTTCGTTTTCACTGTGAGGGCTACTGTGCGTGCCGTAATCCCACAGTCGTCTCATGTAGCTAGCGAACAACTCGTAGCAATAAGCGCCCTTACAGACTTCGTCCACAGGCACTGGTTATGAAGGGTCAGCAGGTAGTCTCGCAAATGTCAGCTTGCTGACGTATTACCTGACGAAGAAACGCAATGGGAACAGTTGGAAAGGAGCTCAATTTCCTGTGGCCACCTGTACGGCAGGGTTACACCTGCGCGATGGCGCATGCGACTTGGATAAGATGCTGAAAACAGGTGCACTTTACACCTTTCATACCCCGCTAAGGGAAACTTAAGTGTCCTGAAAAATACGCGCTATTTTTTATCATTAACTGTTAAGAGGAGCATCCCCGATGGCACAGTACGAGAGACAAACGTTGCTTCTTCGTGGGTGAACTTTAGGAGAGTCTGATACTTTAGTCCTCTTGACAGGTCAGGGCCCTCTTGCGATAATAGTTCACAGAATCTTTTTAACGTTGTCACAAACTGAAAAATCGCCTGGATCCGTTCGTTCCTGCGGAGGAATTTAGATAAGAAACTGCATAATCAGGAGTTTAATATAATATTCACAGAAAATTTGAGCAAAGGCTTCATTCCTAGTAGCCGCCGCGGTGGCTCAGTGTCTATGGTGCTCGGCTGCTGGCCCGAAAGACGCGGGTTCGATCCCGGTCGCGGCGGCTGAATTTCTTTGGAGGAGAAATTCTAGAGGCCCGTGTGCTGTGCGATGTCAGTGCACGTTAAAGAACCCCAGGTGGTCGAAATTTCCGGAGCCCTCCACTACGGCGTCTCTCATAGCCTTAGTCGCTTTGGGACGTTAAACCCCATAAACCAACCAACCAACCAACCGCTTCATGCCTAGTGTACCTGTGGAATGTACTACATGCTGTTTATCCTAAACCAAGAAGTCTAAATTCAATTATTTTTCTTATCATTGTTGGGCTAAGGAGGCCACTAAACACCCTCGGCGGAGGAATTGAGATAAGAAACTGCATTTTCAGGAGTTTAATATAATATTCACAGAAATTTCGAGCAAAGGCATCATGCCTAGTGTACCTGTGGAATGTACTGCATGCTGTTTATCCTAAACCAAAAAGTCTAAATTCAATTATTTTTTTATCATTGTTGGGCTCAGAAGGCCACTAAACACCCTCGGCGCTTTCATTACCATTGCAAAATCCGACAACCGGAAGCGCAATACGTGCCTCATTGTACGTTTGATAGCATACCTACAGTGTTCCTGGCTGGTTTGTTTCGCTGCTACCACAATGAACCAGTAAGTTCCCTCAGATTTCCACGAGGGCAAGCACCTAAAAATTGGAGGGAAATACAGTTGCGCGCTTTTTATTTGCGGGGTCATGTTAGAGGACGCATACTTTAGTGGCTGCTTTTCTCAAAGCTGCTAGTGCTTGATCATTCGCGGAACTGCTATTTATGACGCAGGTGGCGTTGCATTGGTGCTATCCAGCAAGTACTCCAGATGGCGAAGTATTCAAGGCAAGATTTGACAATGCGCTCGTGACAAGCAATGGTAGGACGCCCGTTCTGACAAATGGTAATAAGTTAACACCCACTTGCGTGAAAATGTTGGCTCGAAGAGTTTACTCAGCTCTTTGGAGGCAGCAGACTTCCAGGATGTGTTCTGCCAGTATGTATAACTTAACTGGAGTGCGTCACCGGGAACTCAGGTGACGCTGTAGGTCATATTATCCTTGCGTATTGTATATGTTCCTTTACGAAGGAATCAAGTAACGCTCAATTTCTTTATTTTTCTCTCTAATGTAGTGCTGAGACGCCTTATTATAGCTGTGAGACAGGAGACGGAGCGCAGGATGGAGCGAGCTTTAATGGCACCCGCAAGTATGGCGACCAACCCTTCGAAGAAGAAGATGATCGATGATGATGGATATGTACAGATGAAGACGAAGGTCGCATGTTGGGCTTTGAGCGATGATGATGGATATGTACAGATGAAGACGAAGGTCGCATGTTGTGCTTACACTTTCTCCCCTCGCGTACGAAAGCGACCGGCCCGGGCGCAGATTAGAGCACAGTAGGGCGACGGGCAAAGGGTTTGAGGCGGGAAACATGAACAATCTCGGCACCTCGGCAACGACGATCATTAACAGGATGAACAGGGGCAACGCGATAGTTCACCGGGGACGTTTGTTCGAGTACAGTATACGGACCAATATAACGGCTCAAAAATTTTTCACACAATCCCGGGGTACGCACTGGTGTCCACAGCAGTACCTCATCACCAGGGTGAAAAAATATGGCACGGTGGGAGAGATCATAGGTGTTTTTCCGGGAGGCTTGGGAGGCATCGGTATTCAGGCGGGCAATGGCACGGCAGTAGGTAAGACGAGAAGTAAACTGTTCGTGAGAGAGTCTGGAAGAGGTTGAGGGGGCGGAGAAGAAAGACGCTTCGAGGGTGAAGGTAGGTTGACGTCCATACACAAGGAAGAATGGGGAGAAGTTGGTGGTTCTTTGCACGGCACTATTGTATGCAAAGGTAACGAAGGGAAGCATGGTGTCCCAGTTGGTGTGGTCGGGCTGGATGTAGGTGGCTAGCATATCGGACAGCGTGCGATGAAAGCGCTCTGTGAGCCCATTGGTCTGAGGGTGATAAGCTGAAGAGGTTTTGTGCACGGTTCTGGAGGCGTGAAGAACTTCGGCAAGGATGCTGGAGAGGAAGGACTTGCCGCGGTCACTAATAAGGACACGAGGAGCTCCATGGCGCAAAAGGATGGCGTTCAGGAAGAAGTGGGCGATCTCTGAAGCAGAGCCGGAAGGAACAGGGGCCGTTTCAGCGTATCTAGTTAAGTGGTCGATGGCAGTGACGATCCAACGGTTGCCCGTTGGTGTTAGTGGCAAGGGACCGTAGAGGTCAATCCCAACGACTTCAAAAGGGGAGAAAGGACAGGGGAGAGGCTGTAGAAGGCCCGCAGGGGCAGACGTGCTCCGTTTACGACGTTGGCAAGAGATGCAAGACGCAATATATTTTCCAACAGCGGTTGAGAGGCCAGGCCAAAAGAAACGGCGCTTGATGCGGTCATAAGTTTTCTGAAAGCCTAAGTGGCCAGCCGGGGGGTCATCATGAAAGGCCTGCAAAACTTCTCGGCGAAGAGAACGGGGTACGACAGGCACCCATGAGTCACCGAAGGGGCTGTAATTGTGCCAAAGAAGGATGTTGTCGACTAGCTTGAAAGAGTTAAGTTGGCGACGTAGGCGGGCATTCGGTGGCCGAGTAGCACCGCTCAGACGGTCGATAAGGGTCCGGCAGTAAGGGTCGGCCCGCTGCGCTGAGGCGAGATCACCAAGACTGGGAGCTGGCATCAAGTCAATGGGTGCGGCGGTCAAGGTTGAAATAGCCGTCGAAGGGGTAGTTTGGCAGTTTGAGGATGCGGAGGACACGGGTTGCGGATGCGGAGGTTTGGTTTGGGCGAGGGGACAACGAGATAGCGCATCGGCGTCCTGGTGTTTATTGCCCGATTTATAGGTGACGGTAAAGTCATATTCCTGGAGACGGAGAATCCAGCGGCCGAGGCGGCCGGACAAGTTTTTCTGCGAGGACAACCAGCACAGGGCATGATGGTCAGTGACAACTGTGAACTGGCGGCCGTACAAATAAGGGCGAAATTTCTGAATGGCCCAGACAACAACGAGGCACTCTTGCTCAGTTATCGTGTAGTTCTGCTCCGCTGCAGTCAGTGTACGACTGGCGTAGGCGATGACTTGCTCGCACGAAGAGTGCTGCCGCTGCAGAAGAACTGCACCAATGCCGTGTCCACTGGCGTCCGTGTGTAAAATCGTTGGAGCATTGTCGTCGAAATGTGCCAGTATCGGATCAGATGTGAGAGCCTTCTTTAAGGTAGTAAAAGCGACCTCACAGGCCTCAGACCAAACAAACGGCTGGTCAGCGCAGATGAGCTTATGCAAAGGGGCCGCAATAGAGGCAAAGTTGCGTATGAAGCGCCGGAAGTATGACGCTAGCCCCAGAAAACTGCGCAGGTCTTTGACGCGCGATGGGCGAGGGAAATGCAAAACTGCAGCCACTTTGTCGGGATCAGGCTTTACACCCTTCTGGCTAACGACGTGACCGAGTGCCTTGATAGAAGTGGAAGCAAAGCAACATTTCTTGGTGTTTACCTGTAGGCCGGCCTCAGAAAGTGCGCTTAATACTTCATCGAGACGAATAAGGTGTTCAGAAAAAGTCGAAGAAAAAATGACTATGTCGTCGAGGTAGCATAGGCACGTTTTCCACTTCAGGCCTCGGAGAACGGTGTCGATCATGCGCTCGAACGTGGCCGGAGCATTGCATAGGCCGAACGGCATAACGTTGAATTCGTATAATCCGTCGGGAGTGGCGAAAGCAGTTTTTTCCTTGTCGGCCTCATGCAATGGTATTTGCCAGTATCCGGATCTTAGGTCGAGACTAGAGAAAAATTGTGCACCTTGGAGACAGTCGAGGGCGTCATCAATCCGAGGCAGCGGATAAACATCTTTTCTAGTGATCTTGTTAAGGGCGCGATAGTCAACACAAAAGCGTACTGAGCCATCCTTCTTTTGAACGAGCACAACAGGCGAAGACCAAGGACTCGAAGAAGGGCGTATGATGTGGCGCTTGAGCATGTCGGCTACGTTATCTTGAATAACCTTGCGCTCACTAGAAGACACACGATACGGGCGACGGCGAATGATGCCCGAACCATCTGTGTAGATGCGATGCTTAGCTGCGGTGGTTTGGCTCAAGGTTGTTGCCTGGGTATCGAAGGAAGCGGCATGCTTGGTCAAGACGGCAAGCAATTCATCTTTTTGAGTCGGGGTGAGACCGGGGCTGATAGCAGCTGAAATAGATGCAGAGGCAGAGGCAGGGGTCGAAAGAGCGAAGCTTGATGGGGCAGAGGAAAGAACGGCCACAGGTTGAGTGGTATCCACAGAAGCGATGGCTGTGCCTTGACGCAGAAGAATGGGTTCCGGCGTAGTGTTGAAGGCAGTCAGTAGTGAAGACCCATTGGTGAAGCGGAGCAGGGACGCGACGAGAAAGATGCCCCTTGAGAGAAGACGGGGGCTTGGTGTGACGAAAACGTCCCCAACGTTGACGTGGGCAGAAGCAACAGAGAGGACATCTTCGCAGCCGGGGTAAAGTACATGATCAGCGGTGGTAACCAGATGATGAGAAGGCAGGACAGAAACGGCTGAAAGGTCGGATCCAGAAGCCTGTAGAGTAGGGGGACAGCAGGTAATTACAGCTTGCGCAGAGTGGAGGAAGTCCCAGCCGAGGATGAGGGGATAAGCACAGGAGGGAAGCACAGCAAATACTATGTAGTGCAGGATGCCGTCGATAGTGACTCGTGCCGTACACAATCCGGAAGGACGCATTGATTCATCATTGGCAGCACGAAGAGAAGGACCACTGTAAGGGGTGCGCACCTTGCGAAGACGAGAACATAAATCAGAACTAATTACAGAAATGGCGGCGCCCGTATCGATCAATGCTTCTACTACAGTGCCTTCAATGTCAACAGTTAACATGTTCGATGGCTGTGCAGGAGGAATTGAGAGGGCGGCGTGCGGTGCAGTTTTACCTCCGGAAACTGCACAATTTAGTTTTCCGTGTGGCCAGTTGTCTGGGAGGATGGTGGACGTAGAGGCGACGACGAGCGGCGGAAAGGCGATGGGGAGCGGCGGCGCGACGGCCTGTCGGTCGAGGAGCGGTCCGGAGAGGTAGAGGAATAGGAGGGACGATAATTGGTAGGGTCAGCAAACGGTGGGCGGTAAGCGTACGACGAGTGCGGAGCGTCTTGGGAGAAGTCCCCGTACGATGGGCGACGAGGAGGACTGGAGGCAAACGCCGGACGGTAAGCAGGTGACGAGTACGTAGCTCCACTGCGAAAGTCTGGGTACCACTCGCGCTCGTCGCGTTGACGCCGACGGCACACACGGGCAACATGCCCGCGAATTCCGCAGTAGTGACATACCGGCCGACGTGCAGGCGGACTCCAAACAGGACACATAGCGGGGCTCGGGGACACAGAGACCGGAGTTTGCTGGACGGGCTGTGGATGCGACGGGTAAACAGCAGCAGGAGGCGTCGCAGCAACCTGGGCATAGGTAGGCACAAAACGCGGTACAGGTGGTTCCGCAGCCAAGGGGCGAGTGACCGAAGCGAGCTCGTCTTTGATGAGATCACGCAAAGGCGAGGACGACGGGGCTGGAGGCGGGTGGGAATCGACTGGCGGTAAGGTGGAGCCGTGCAGTTCCTCCCGGATAATGGAGCGAATGAGGGAGCGTAAGTCCACGTCAGGTGAAAGTGGGGTGTCCCAGGTGTTTTTTAATCGAAGCGACTGAAGGTCGTCAAGACGATGGCAAGTTGTTCGGATGTCTTGGACTGACGTTGGATTCTGAGCAGCAAGCGTGTTGAAGGCAAATGACCCAAGCCCTTTCAGAAGATGACGTAACCGATCGTTCTCTGACATAGCGCTGTTGACACGTCGACACAGGGCAAGCACGTCTTCAATGTAGGATGTGTAGGACTCACCGGGTAGCTGAACGCGCGTATCTAGCTTTTTTTTGTAGACAGCGGGGCTTGCACCAGATGTGCCAAAGATTTGTCGTATCTGTGCCGAGAATTGAGCCCAGTCCGGGATGGCATCTTTGTGGTTGACGAACCAAGTCTTGGCCACGGCAGTGAGGTAGAACGACACGTTTACAAGTTTCATCGCTGAGTCCCAACGATTATAGGCACTGACCTGGTTATATTGGTCGAGCCAGTCCTCGACATCGTCCCCACGAAGACCAGCAAAAATGGGAGGCTCGCGCTGGAGTGTGGTGATGGTCCAAGTGGGGTGTCCAGAAGATTGGGAAGAACCGGGTTGGCTCATCATTGCTGGCTCCAGACGGTTCGAATCGAGAGGAAGAAGAACGGAGGGCCCATCGGGAGTACGAGTGGTGCTGTCGCGGACGGTATCCATCGGTGCGGATGGTACGAGCAGGTGGCGACCGGAACGTAGCTGCAGTCTTGCGGCGGAGAGGACGCAGGGATCGAGAGCACACTCCACCACTTGTGAGACAGGAGACGGAGCGCAGGATGGAGCGAGCTTTAATGGCACCCGCAAGTATGGCGACCAACCCTTCGAAGAAGAAGATGATCGATGATGATGGATATGTACAGATGAAGACGAAGGTCGCATGTTGTGCTTTGAGCGATGATGATGGATATGTACAGATGAAGACGAAGGTCGCATGTTGTGCTTACATAGCAATTAAAATAATATTAGGGCAAACAAAATTGGCAACAAGCATTCTCGGCTCTTGAGAGGCAACTAACCAGTATCTGTCAAGAATAGGGTAAACGAATGGAGTAATTAGACATTGACTTCCATCCAAGCTTTGTTTTGAAGCCTTATGGCTGCGCTTGCGTGGATGGCAACAAGTAATTACTGTCTTATTAGAAATTTACTCCAGCTTGAAGGATTCTCGTAACCTTTTGACCAAGAGAGTAAAGAATGGCACTTAAGAGTACATGCCAGTAAGCTCCAATGGGGCGGAAATTTGGAGGTTAACGAAAACGCTTGAAACTAAGTTGAGGATGGTGTGGTGCGCAATGAAAAGAGAAAATGCAGGTGAAACTTTAGAGACAGAGAGTAGAATAACTTAAGGAAGCGTAGAAGCCAAGGACGTTCCAGCAGAATTCAATCTTGCATGTAATGAGAAGGCAAGAGAGCTGAAAGTTCTTTAGGGTAGCGCAGTGGATTACGACAGAAGACAAGCTTTGAGCGCGGGTTGGGGCTCAGGTGGCCGGATGAGATTAGGAGGTTAGTGGGGATTGGCTCGGCGTAATAGTCACAGGAGAGAGCGATAAGTTAAATTAGGCAAAGTGGCCGGCCGGAGAGATTGATATCTAGCATTGTACTCTGCACTGTGGAAGTAGAAGGGGAGAAGAAAGAAGGTCGCGATGGGTGAGGATGAGGTGAGAAAGATGAGAATATGTACATACACTGTTAACGGCATCACAACCCAATGCACACGTTGGTCCATAAACGTGAAAAAGGTTGCACTGACTGGACTGCTTTTCGACTCTGTGGCCAAGCGCCTAGCAGCAGGTCCACCAAGAGTGGCCTGCTGTCTAAACGCTTCAAGGAAATGGCCGAGAATAGCCTTTCGCGGTCATCTACAGGACACCCCACCAGTACAAGCGCCACAGTTTCGGCTTTGAAACACTGAAAACAGTCTGGGGTGACCGCTCGTCGAAGTAAATGTATTTTCACATGAAGCCAATGTCTAAGCGAAGTGTACGCATCAAGCAACGGAATACTACGGGGAACCAAAATGTCCGTTTGTATGGTTTATGGGGGTTTAAGGCTCCAAGTGACCCAGGCTATAAGGGAAGCCGTAGTGAAGGGCTCTGGAAAATTGGATCACCTGGGGTTCTTTAACATGCACTGACATCGCACAGTACACGGGCCTCTAGAATTTCGCCTCCTTCCAAATTCGACTGCCGCGGAGGGGTTCGAACCCGCGTCTGTTGTGTCAGCATTCGAGCACCATAAGCACTGAGCCACCGCGGTGACGAAATTGAATATTCAGTTCGCGGTAAGAGATGCTGTTACCCATAGGAAGTACTAGCAAGAGATATTTATAGTTAATTACTTATTTATTTACTCACAGCGCCAGAGTGGCATTACAGTGGAGAGAGTGAGGGGGTAAGTTGTAGAAAGCAAAGAAAATTACAAGGGCAGTCATAATGAAAATGCAAACGCTTCATTGTCAGTATTATTAACACGAAATGAAGATAAATCATTCCATTCTCGAACAGTATGAAGAAAAAAAACTTCATGAACATATCAGTTCTTGATCTTAATTCGCGCACTTTATGGTTATGATCAACCAGCTCGGATCTGTAGTGTCGATAAAAAATGTACTTCTCTCTAGGAGTAACACTGTAATATAGATTATAAAAAATTTCAGCCTTAGCTTTCTCCTTCTTACTTCAAGGGGATCCCATTCTAATTCTTGTGTTATGCCACACAAACTAATGTATTTTCTATAATTCCCAGAAACATAGCGGGCCGCTAACATTTTGCAAGCTTTCCCAGTAACATAATCAACATGTTGATACCAACATAGTTTTCAAGTGATGTACACACCTAAATACTTATATCTGAGAACAGTTTCCAGTAAGACCTTGCCCAGGAATTTATTTGCAGGCTATGCTTCTACAAATATTATTTGAAATAAATAGCTGTTGTTTTTAATAGTCGTCCCATAATGTCCCATTGATTCCGTCCATTCCGACTTTGCTGATTTTCTAAAATGATTATTTTCCGCTGTTTCTTTTCCTTCGGTAGTCCCTTCAGTACGTTCCTTCAGTAGTTTTTCTTCAGTAGTTAAATTAATTAACAAACAACAAGAAAATGATAAAGACAGGCAAACAGAAGTGACGAGTGCCGATGACGCGTCAGTGCTTTCACATTCTCCCAAAGCGGGTAGGCGTAGTGATCTCTAATTGTTTATTTTTTTCCCGCCTCCACCGAAAAAACCTGATTGAAGGATGCCTGTTAGAATGAGTTCTTCAAAAGTGTTCATCCGAGGGGAGCTCCTTTCTCCGACACCAGAACCTCATACTCTGAATAAGAATATTCGCGACCGCAGTAAGGAATGTACAGACATCCGCGGCTGGGGTGCACATTTCCCAGGACCAGCGATCCATTGTGTTCAGTTCTGCCGACGTAGAGCTTTTCGCCAGAACGAGTTCTACCGCCCACGACGGCTTTCGGTGGCACGGAACCACCGGAACTCTTAATCCACTTGACAGCATTGTCGTGATCCACGAGAACCTGTAAATTGGAGGGGGGGGGGGGGGGGGCGTAGGGCGCATGTCAGGAAAAAAGGAGCTATTGAGAAGACCTTAAAATAATTGGCTTTCTATAAATTTGTTACCAAATACACATCTACACAACACTGCTGTTATGGTAGTACAGGAAGTGGGTAATCACATGGGCAGTGATTCTTATGCAGAACTCGCTCAGTGAGCGAGAATTCCGAGATACTATGCCCTATTGCTAGAACTATCAATTTTACTCAGTAAGACCAGAGCCCTTAATTAGATTCACTGGCGGAGTAGGATATAGAGCAGCGCCTTCCATAGCCTGGTCACTATCATAGCCAAGCCTTGGTAATGCCATGCCCACCTCCTATGTAGCCTAAAAGTTGACATTTCCGCTCTCCTCCTTCCCCTTACTCCCCTTGCTCACTGTCGGGGTTTGAGAACCCTATTACTGCCCTCCGCGCGGGAAACAGTTGGTGGGCGCGCCATCTATCGGAACTACCACGAAACAAAGCAGCGGTCTCTCCAGCGTAAGCAAGTAACCTTTCGAGCATAGCGGCGCTCTGTCGAACAGGAACGCCGCTTCGGTGTTGTTCGTCGTTTCTATTGCAGTGTATACTAAGTCGAGAAGTTACGCATTGGCCATGGGGCTTTCATTTTGTCTCAACTGGCCTGTAAAATGTTTTTCAGCGTAAAATTGTCATCTTTAACGTGGTAGCGTTGAACGTCCGGTACACAAGCAAATTCGGTGTTGGCGTTGTCTGCGCCGCCGTTGTGAGCGAAAAATAAGAGTGGCATCCTTCTAGATACCTCAGCACCGTCTCAGATGCTGCTGAGGAATCTAATATATAGGCGTCTTGCAGGGGTCGGGGAACGCTGGACAGCAAAGGATTTAGCGAACCAGGGAGGGGCAGCGTTTGAACACGTACCCTCGCGATTGTAGCCGCACGCGTTATGAAACGGTTCATCTAATGTCGCATCGCACTTCTTTGTCCCATGTTTGCGGCGCCCTTGCACGGGCGAGAAGAACTCACCGTGGTCAGAAAGGCGAAACACAGGGTTTCCCTGAGGTTACTGCACTGATTGCTCGTTTGTAAATGTGTAGCCTCCGCGGTGGCTCAATGATTACGGCGCTTGGCTCCTGACCCAAAAGACGCGGGTTCGATCCCGGTCCCGGGGGTCTAGCTTCAATAGAGGCAAAATTTAGCTGCCCGTGTGCTTTGTAATGTCAGCGTACGTTAAATAACCCCAGCTAGTCGAAATTTCTCGAGCCCTTCACTACGGCGCCCCTGATAGGCTGAGTTGCTTTGGGACGCTAAACCACAATAAAATAATAGTTTTCTCCTTACTTCTGCCCTAATTTATTGATTATAACCGCAAATCAATAGTTATTCTTTCTGGGAATCACCTCGAGTAATGGGATTTATCAAATTTCAAAACTGCAAGACATCTTGAAATCTGTTACCATGAATGATTAACATATTTCCCACTGTCCTATCTATAGAGAAAACCAACTGCCTCAGTTACTTGTGGGATGTGACATCTTTCTGCCCAAGGAACCTGACGCAAGGCTGTGTGAATTCGCTGGACAAGTTACGGAGCGGCGGAACCAGGCGTCCGCGACATGGAACTTCAAGGCGGGAACCAGGCGACAAAAAACTCGAAGAGAGAGTTGATGACTGGGCCAGTTGGTACTGATTAGTACCTACAGCAGACCGACGCGGAAACAAAACGAGGACACATGTCAAGAGGCAGCTCCGGGGCGTGCTTCCAGTGTTGTGTCACCGTTCCGTTCACTGTGTTTTACTGTGAAACCTGGTGAAAGCTGATGAAGCGAGCTGGTGAAAGAGCGAGGCGACTGTATCGAGGAGGTTGCAGTCAGTGATCTGATTACGTACCAGGTGTACTTATGTATGCACTTGTCCAGGAACCGCGCTACATTCGCCGAGGTGAATGGAATCCCCGTTGACAAGTGAGGAAGCAGGTAGGACACCTTTCTGCCCCCTCCAAGTGTAGCGGTTACCTAAGTGTAGCGGTTACGGTCTAGAAACGCTAGCGCGGAAAACACAAATGGCTGCCGAAGCGTGCGATCAGGAGGGCATGCTGCGTCATGAAGAGATTGAGCAGACGGAGGTGGAGAATAGGCTTGAAATAAAAAAAAAACGAAACTCATGGTCGAGCCGAACGCGACAAAATGCGTACAGATGTAATTCCAATTAAGCAACATAACTATAACTGAAGGCGAAAGCCAATATGCTGTAGATAAGTGTTGTGACAATACAATTGAAGCACTTCCGTATAAATAACAAAACACAGGCCAAAGGGGTTATGCTGTTGCGATCAAGAAAAAGGCTGCCAAGCTGGTGGCTCGGTAAGCGATGATAGTTCCTGAAGTGAACGTTAGGCGCTATCATTCGTAAGGGCCTGAAAGTTGCATGTGTGTAGCAATTCATTTAAGAGATATATGCAGGCTGACGTCTATCTTAGTTCAGATGTCGATCTAGGCTAACACGACAAACATGCCAAACAATAGAAGAGATGTATGGTTCGCTGCGTAGCAGACGCTGATCTAATGCCTGTGCCGAGGTGGGCAGCTGCGAAAGTCGGAGTGGTTAGTTAGCAGGGGCTAGCGCTGTCTACACTCCCAGCATAGCTAGCTGAAGGTTAGGGGCAGTAATCGTAGTGCTGCTGGAAGAGGGAGAAAGGGTTTGGTTGGGATTTTTTCGGGTTCGACGCCCCAAAGCAACTCCGGCTATGAGAGACGCCGTAGTGGGCGCTACAGAAATCTTGACTACCTGGCGTTGTTTAACATGCGCTGACATCGTGCATTACGCAAGGCTCTAGCATTCGCCACCATCCAAAGGCGACCACCGCGGCTGGGATCTAACCCGCGTCTTTCGGAGAAGAAAGGGGCTAGGTGCAGAATGCACACAAGAGCACTGGTCTCTTACAAGAGTATATCAGAATACAGTTAAAGGTGGAAGGAAATTCTCAGGTCCCCGTAGAGCCCACGGAAGACAGGAATCCGGATCCGGAAGCTCAAAAAAATTGGAGGGGCAACCTAACCACAGCCTTAAGTTTATGACGCCATTCTCCATTATGCATCCATAGATCTCTGAGAGTCCTCAAGTTCATCCTGGCACAGTGGTGCAGCAGCTAAGCGATGCGCCACTGCCCTGCAATGACAGGTGCTCCCAGCGGTGGGTCTTCTGCGGTCCAGGCTGCTCTTCCCGAGTAACCAGTCATTAATTTAACTGCCACCTACCACAGTGGTAGTTAAATTACTAATACCAATTTTACCAATATCGCTCCAGAGAAAAGTATACAACAGCTGTACCTTACCGGTACTCACCTATGAGGCAGAAACATGGAGGCTAACGAAAAGGGTTCAGCTTAAGTTAAGGACACCGCAGCGAGCATTGGCAAGACAAATGATGGGTGTAGCGTTAAGAGACCGTAAGCGAGCAGAGTGTGTGAGGGAATAAACGCTTATTAGAGAAATCCTAGTCGAAATAAAGAGCAAGAAATGGGCCTGGGCAGGGCATGTTAATGCGAAGGCATGACAATCGCTGGTCCTTATTAAAGGCAACGGAGTGGATACCAAAAGAAGGCAACCGTAGCAGGTGCGGCAGAAAGTTAAATGGGTAGATAAGATTGAGAAGTTTTCCCCTATACGCTATCCGCAGCTGGCAAAGGACAGGGTAAATTGGAGAGACATGGGAGGCCTTTGCCCTGCAGTAGGCGTATTCAGGCTGCTGCTGATGATAATGCTATAGTGGGTGGTTTGCTCGCTATCCCGTGAGCTGAATGTGATGAAGGCGCAAGGTCCCGTGACCTAAGAGGCCTACCTACCTCCCATAGGCTCATGATGAAAAAATAGCATAAAAGGAACACGAGGGACGGAAAGGAAACGACACAGACAAGCGCTCACTCGCAACTGGGGTTTATTGCTGAAACGCGCAATTTATAGAAGTAACTATGAAAAAACAAAACAAGCAGCTCCCCTTCCTCGGTAAGCTACAGACAAAGGGGAAAAAGCAATTACAAGCAGCACGAGCCACTCATCGCTATCGAAGAATCAGTTCAGCAAAAAGATCCGTTATTGAAACGTTGGCCGGTTGGCTGGGCTCGGAAACGTTGGCTTTCAAGTTAAAATTGTTGGTTGGTGATGTGTTACAGTTTTTATAACATTATCTTAAATCAGTAGACAGGAGATGTCAAGGATTTCAAAAGTTACTTACTGGTCAGCTTACTGTCCGTTGCCTACAAGGTATTTGCTACGGCAGTCGCTAAAAGTGTCTCGACCACCTTAGACTTGAACCAACCAAATGATCAAGAAGGCTTTCGTAAAGGGTGGTCGATAATATCTTATACTGACACTATCAATCAGGTGTTAGAGAAATGCGCGGAATATAACCAACACCTATAAATAACTTTCATTGATTACGAGAAAGAACTTGACTCAGTGGAAACCTCAGCAATCAGGAAGACATTGCGGAATCAGGATGCAGGATAGTCTAGTGTGAATACTGGAAGATATCTATAACGAGTGCACAGCTATCATAGTGCTCCACAAAGTCAGCAATAAAATTCCAATAACGAAGAGTTTCAGGCATAACAGACGATCTCGCCAATGCTGTTAACCCCTGTTTAGAGGAGGTGTTCCGAGGCATAGATTGCTGAACAATATTGGGCTATAATTAAAGCAGGAAAGTTATCTGAGATTCGTTGTTGACATTGCCTTGCTGAGTCACTCAGGAGATGAACTGCAAAGCATGGTCAAAGAGCTACGCAGGCAGAGCAAAATGGTGGGTTTAAAAAATTAACATGCAGAAAACCAAAGTAATGTTCAACAGACTCGCAAGGGAACAGCAGTTCCCCGATTAGTGACACCTGAATCACACTTTACGCTTCGATACATAACACATACACGCGCATCAAACCGTTCAAGTCCAATGAAGCATCTCAGAAATCAAAATTGTTTGTTTGAATCACGTAATCACTAATTTGCATATGCAAATAATTATGTATGCATCAGTACTTGTCCTTAAGACACCACCTCAAGTCCTTAAGACGCCACCCCAAGTGAAAGACGACAACGCATTAACCAGGTTCACCTCTATCCCGCTTAAACCGACGGTAATTTGTTTTATGTTTAATGGCGATTCAACGTCCCAAAGAGACAGGCTATGAGGGTCGCTGTAGTGAAGGGCTCAGGAAATTTCGACCACTTGTGGCACAGAGTGGGCACAGAGTGGAGTCTCTGCTAACCTCCCGGCGTGAACACCTCCGCCGGCCTTGGAAGAGTGGCCCTCGCTCGACGCAGTAGCTCTCCGTACCATGAAATTTAGAGTTGGAGGCGGCCCTAAAACAAAGTATGATTGCCCCTCACCACGCGCAACTCTCTGCCTCACGCTAAACCCTTAAATCTGACGTGGATGGCCTGATGCTCGGCCTGGAATAGCCTACTGACTTGTCTATCCACTGGCAATCTCTGTTCGGTGGCTTACAGTGGCACCATACGTCGGCATCCATATTTCGCGGCGGTGGCTTTGCGGCGGAAAGGAACCGGCGAGGCCCTAATTGCAGTAGCAGAAGCTACCTGCAATCTCTTTAAGCACCCTGCCGTTTGCAGCTTCTCATAGAGCTACTCTGTCTTTTGCGCTGCTTCTGCTGTGTTCAAAATTCAGATCCTAGTGCTCTTTAATTCAATTTTAAAGCCCATATTTTGAACGTGATCAGTGCTTCGCAGCATCAACATGTTCCGTTATCTGTATGACCGGCCGAGACACATCTTTCCCGTGACCATGACTGACAGTCAGTAAGAACCTTTGAGCATTGTTGACCAACCATAAGGCATTTGGCAACACTTTTTTGAGTTTTTGACGAGAATAGCCCCTGCATCTGTTTAGCTTGCAACCTCTGTTCGCTTCCGGGGATTGCTAATGGCTCGTGAAGCATTACACCACCCTTTGCCTGTGCAGCTGTCAGATTGCCACTTTTCAGTGTGCATCCCTCGTCATCAATACCGTCATGAATCACGTGTAGCCGCTTTGTCTATGTAACACTACCCGCCGGCGAGACCTGCGCTGCCGCGGCGTCATCTGTCGTCTGGGAATTGCCTACAGTATTATTGAGCTACCCCTGAACCGCGTAAACCTGCTGTTTCCAAGTTGCTCGGGTCGCACAGCTTTCCTTCCAACGTGGTCGGTGCTTTGCTTAGATCGCCTATTCCGGAAGGAGCACGGATCAACTTGCGCAAGCTGGAGATATGGGCATAACTTATATGATCTTCTAGTGCTAACATACTCACCGTGCTTGTCACTATTCTGAGCCCTAGAGGGGGGTGAGGGCCTTTCTGCTTGCTCTGAGATCGCAGCTATAACCACACGCCCAGCTCGCTTCCTCCTAATCCTTCATTGCATTACCGGAGGTTTCTGCACCGGTTTTCAAATTTAGGCTCTGGCCTGCACCGCAGCGCATCGGCTAGCTGTTTCTCGAAGCAGCTTCCTAAAATACTGTTAGTTACAGCGGTACCAACTGTGTCTTCTCCTTTGAGTGTTTTGTGTGCTTCGTAGAAAATTATGTCTCGTGCTCACATCATATCTTCGGTAGAGGTGCTCGCCTTCTGCATAGGGTACATAGCAGCCCAGCGACGGTACCACTTTGCCTGGAATTTCTTCTCCAGCGTGTTCCGCGCGGCCTACGTAGGTTATCAGGTCGCCCTCTTTACCGCCTGGCACGGCGTCGGCTGGGATGGGGCCGTCGTCGCAGCGTCGCCATATGACGGAGAATCGGTCCAGGACGCGAAGACGCAATCTGCAAAACACTGTAAGGATAGATTTCAAAAGAAAGCGATCATTTCAAGTAGAGGCATAGTGAAAGTTCTACGGATTTAGTCAAGCGGAAATTCGTCCTGATTAGCCGCCACAATGACTCAGTGGTTATGGCGCTCGGCTGCTGACCCGAGAATTGCAGGTTTGATGCAGGCCGCGGGAGTCGAATTTTGATGGAGGCCAAATTATAGAGGCCCATGTACTGTGCAATACCAGTGCAGGTTAAAGAACCCCACGTCGTCGAAATTTCCGGAGCCCTCCACTGCGGCGTCCTTCATAGGCTTAGACGCACTGGGCCCTTAAAGCCCAATAAGCAATGAACTAATACCAGTTCATTCCCTAAGTTCCTTTATGCCGATGAACTGAAGTACGTGGAGTGTTGAGAAATTCGCGTGAAAGTTTAGATCTCAGTTGCGAAAGAGCCTACAAATGCTATCAAGTCGTGTCTTTCCGCTAGTATCGATAGCCATAACTTTATCAGAGCAAGTTCGAAACCTCTCTCCCAGATCTCAACTAGTACATCAAAATTAGGTCACTGCAGTTGCTATTATTATCGAAAATCGCCTGAATAGTATTCTGTGTTGTGCTATGCAATAAATCCTCTTGGAAATTTTTGATTGCATAAACTTCTGTCATGTCAACGTACTAGCGGTTGGGAAATTAATAACCGTCGAAAACCTTCCCAGCAAGGGTCAAAATTGTGGTAGAGACCTCGAGTTTCTCAGAAGAAGCTATTCTTCCAAGATACGGCTCGTTCATTTCTTCTCGTGTGCTGGCTTAATATACTCGAAAACACTAAGCAGTAGTAGAGTGCTAAATAAGAAAGAGAACATGGACGAGAGCGTGCAAATTTTTTAGTATTGAGAACGCGAAGTGAATGATCTTTGAATTTGAGAGCATTGAGGCATCAAGAGAAGCCATTTTATTAATAGGATGGAACATTTTCAAATATCGCAGTAGTGAAAATCCAGAAAACTCTATTCTAACAACAATGAATGTTTGGGCTTCTGTAGAAGCATTGTGGATCGGGTCATTAATATGCGTATCAACCCCGTTGCGCATGTGGCGATCGGAAATCGCTAAGGGTTACTAATTAACGGGGAAGTAATGTAGCGGCCGATGCCTTCAACTTTCAAGTATTTCAATAGCATCAGGCGAGCGTTGACTGTCCGAAACATCACCACCACACGACAAAGATTATAGAAAACTTGGCGAAAGTGAGAGCGTGAGCAGAAATCGTCCTTCTGGATGGAACGAAATGTGCGGGGCCGTTTTGCGTGATACAAAGGAAAGACCCTCCTACTTATTAGCGCGGCAGAGGAGCACTGAGAAGTTCTGTGGAGAGTGCGCATGCCCTTCGTTTACTCGCGTGCAAGTGGGTCTCTGCGAACGAATCGAGTACGCAAAAAAATGTTACGGTTTTAACGTGACTAAAACGAGTAGACGTGCGAAAACTTCTGTTTAACTTCATTGACTAATGTCGCCGCGGTGGCTCAGTGGTTATGGTGCTCGACTGCTGACCCGAAAGACGCGGGTTCAATCTCGGCCGCGGAGGTGGAATTTCTTTGGAGGAGAAATTCTAGAGGCCCGTGTACTGTGCGATGTCAGGGCACGTTAAAGAACCCCAGGTGGTCGAAATTTCCGGAGCCCTTCACTACGGCGTCTCTCATGGCCTCAGTCGCTTTGGGACGTTAAACCCCTATGAACCAAACCAATCTTTTACGTCCATGCTTGTAATTAACCCAGAATGAGAACTTTCATTACGGAGGAGTTGAGAGGGCTTTTTAGGTTAAATTACTTATTGATTACGTTACAATCTTTTGATGGTGCTTAAAGGTGGGGAATACAACACAATTAATTACAAGAGAATTGAGCATGACACTTCATAGAGTCGATTTATGTGCCCACGTCACGAAATATTAATACAATATTTACATTTCTCTGCATCTTTTTCACATACATCACCTGGTAAAGTGTTCCATATTTTAGTAACGTTAGGAGAAAAAAGATGTAACGATCTTGATTAAAACACAGATGCTGAGTAACTTGTAATCGTACAGCTTTCTTGGGAAAGAAAGATTTTCTTCCTTACTTTACTACAAACACTGTCTGGAGTGCGAACCCAATAACAGTGTCAACTCTCCTCCCTTGACTCAGGTGTTCTAGTTTCCTGCACTAAAACAAACGTTGTAGTGGTGGTTTAAACGAAACACAAAATTATCCGCCACATTTTGGCGCTATATGGTGTTGATTTTGTTTTCCGCGGAGAACACACAAGGCTAAAAAGCAAAAAGAATTGAACGCGGCTTTGGGAGAACTTGATTTCATGAGTACTTTTCTGTATATTGTAGATTTTCATGACAGAGTAACATTATGACTTATCTTGCTTGTTCTCCAGCGAAACTGCAGACAAATAAAATTGGTGTATTGGTTAATTGGGGTTTATGGTACAAAGCGACTCATGCTATGGAAACGCCTTAGTGAAGGGCTCCTGAAATTTTTACCACCTGGGGTTCTCTATCATGCATTGACATCGCACAGTGCACGGGCCTCTAGAATTTTGCCACCGTTTAAATTCGGCCGCCGCGGCCGGGATCGAACCCACGTCTTTCGGGTCAGCAGCCGAGCGCGGTAAGAATTGAGCCACTGCGGCAGGTAACACAAGTGAAATTGACGCTTCACACAAAAACAGGTTCCGTAAGCGGTTTCCCTTCCGCTGTCCTTAATAAAAGCGACCAACTGTCGTTTGGATACATAGCCAACATTTGTATTGTTTTGCAGTAATAAAGAGAAAGTACACTGCCAGTGTTATTCATATGAGCCTTTTGATATCCGATAGGTTTTACTGACATTGACTGTATACTAGAGACATTATAACTTTATTTATTGCCCGTTCAATGCAACAGGCAACCATGCACTTTCTGTCATCTAATGCAGATCCCCAGCGTGCGCTCTGTACCAGCCAGTGCAGCATTTCTTCGATGCGTGGGAGGGGGTAGACATCTTTCTTTACGGTCTTCTTCAAGCGATGGTAATCAACCTCGAAAAGAAGTGTAC
This sequence comes from Amblyomma mixtum, assembly GCF_055824585.1. Taxonomy (NCBI): domain Eukaryota; kingdom Metazoa; phylum Arthropoda; class Arachnida; order Ixodida; family Ixodidae; genus Amblyomma; species Amblyomma mixtum. Next base: position 74,621,587 of record NC_143019.1, on the reverse strand, counting down.
GCTTTCTTTTTCAAGAAGAAAACTAAAGACCAGGGCCTGTTTGACGGTTGAGCGACGTCGCCGCACATTTCATCAACTTGGTACCTTATGGCTTCACGTCCTCTAGTTGACAACGGTAAAGGCTTTGTCGGAGAGGCCGGCTATGTCAATGGGTTACAATGTAATGCTGGGTTGTTGTTGCATTTAATAAATGTCACATTGCCACGGTGAACGATTGGTAATATTTTTATGTCGGACATCTGCTGACGACGACAAATCCGCATTGGTACTTCGAAGAGCAATTAAGATCTGTTTTTGCCTGTGCCTTGGCCTGGCTGAGTTGACGTCGAAAAAGGAGAAGTGATCTTGGTTAGACGAGTCTACTGCATGTCCGTCAGTGAGGGCGAAGGCATTCTGAATGCCCATTAGTTCGTCCAGGCAACAAATCGTCGTGCTTTGGTTGAGCTGGCAATATTTCTCTAAGTGCTCAAGAGGACAACGAAGACCTCAAAGGAAGCTATGCACCGGCCCGTGAATCTTAGGCGATTGCTGCAGAACGCTTCTGAGCTGATGTATTCGGGCGTAGTACTCGACGGAACCGCGTGACTATTCTCCTACGTGACATCTGGTGGAGTTGCTGTGTGCGCTTTTAATTTACCGGGTGCCTCCTACAAGCCGGGAATCAAGTCCAAAACGTGCCCCAACGTAAAGACACCACTTTGACTGAAAGGCCTCTCTCCGGAATTTTAACATCTACCCGACCGCAACATAACATGAAGTGCACCTGTTGACAAAGTGAACCCGCCAGCAGTAGCAGCGGCAGGCCTGCTCCACCATGCAGATTACTGGCTTAAGCACTCCGATTGGGTGGCCGTCCCCATTGGCGGGGACACTGACTCTAAGCTGCGGGATATGTACTTTGCACTTGAAGACTGCGAGAGCATAGCTTGAAAGTTATTCAGCCTCCGCACTTGGCACATATTCAGGGCGAAATTACTGCTCACTTTCACTTGTACATTTTGCAAGAAAATTTGGTTCATTGGCTTTTTGGGGTTCAACGTCCCAAAGCGATTCAGGCTATGAGGGACGTCGCAGTGAAGGGCTCCGCAAATTTCGACCACCTGGGGTAGAATTTCGCCACCATCGAAATTTCGGCTGCCACGGCCGAGATCGAACACGCGGCTTTCGGAGAAGCAGCCGTGCGCCGTAACTACTGAGCAACCGCGGTGGGGCATTTCGCAAGAAAAAGCCGTAGTGCTTGTACAAAACTGCACCTAGCACACGAACCACAGGTGTGACGGTTTACGCCGAAGAGCCGAAGCGGATCTTCTGTCGTGTGGATCAGAACATATCTGTAGAAAAGAAAGTGTGTTTTCTAAGGTGTCAAGAAACCGCTGGTCGCTGGCCTAGTGTCCACCGGCTACCGTAACGTACTTCTTCAGTAAAGCGGCCAGCATACAAAACTCCCTGGACATGCTCGACCTCAGTACCACCGCACTACTGTGTTCATAATCGTCGCGAGTGGAGAGGGAACTGCGCCGCCTGCAGAATCGCTGGGCGAGATGATCCGGGCCATAGTGGCGGAAAAGTGGCAAAAGTTTGCCACGTTTTCTAAAGTCGTTCATGAAGGAATGTAGCAAGCATTGTGCCTATTATCACTCGTAAAAGCCACTCTACCGCCCCGGACATTAAGTTATACAGCCGTCGCAAGTCCTTACCTGCCACCACCAGCCATGCTATTCAGCCACCCACAGCAGCCGCTCTGTTAAAGGACGCGAGTCCAAGCGGAGCAGAGAAACACTTAGGACACCGCGCTCTCGCTCAAAACGAGGGCAGTCACAGAGGAGGTGGCTGATCGTTTCGTCACAACCGCACTGGTCACACGCAGGAGAGTCAGCCATTGTGATCAGATGGGAATAGGCGTTTGTCAACGCCACTCCCAGCCACAGGCGGCACAACAGCGTAGTATCACCGCGGGGGAGGCCGAATGGTATATGATGTTTGAGCAAGAGGTTGAAGTGATGCGTTGTCTGGAATCAACCTTCCAGACAACGGAAAGCGGTGAAAGCGCTCCTGACTTTCTTAAGGGACTCGGGTTTGCATTCCCGCCTATAATCTTTAAGTTTTCAGTGCGCGCCCTCTGTCCCTGTGACATGGTGGTGGCTGGACACTTAGAAAACTCATTTCCTTGCCGCTCTTTTTCCTTTTTTCCCCTTTGTTCCCCTCCCCAAGTGTAGGGTAGCCAACTGGGCATCGCCTGGTTAACCTCCCTGCCTTTCCGTCCTTTTCTCTCTCTCTCTCTCTCTCTCTCTCTCTCACAGCAGCCGCTCAAGTTTCACCTTCTAGGCTGATCGTCGTGCAGCGCGCGGGCCCTCTACCGTATGACGTTTGGCGAACAGCAGAGCACCGGCCGTTCAAGTACCATTCCGTCGAATCTAGACACATTGGTCGCTGCTGCCCACACAAGGAATTTGTCCTTCGAGGGTACCCTTTCGATGCACGCTGTCCACTGTTGGTCAGAGGCAGCGAGAGGTCCGATATTACATTGCGTACGCCCAGCCAGGCTCTATCCGCTTCTGACGATCACCCGGTACTCTACTAGTTAATCGTGGTACCGGTCCCAAAAGTCCCTCAGAGGAAACTATTTATTTATTTATTATTATTAGACACACCAGCCTCAATGGAGCGGCTGCTCTACAACAAATTGTACAAGATCCCCCAACGGCGCAACACACTACTCCAGCATTGTCGCGCAGCACAGGGCTCCATACGACCCAGCAAGCAGCCGTCCTGTCGCCAAGGCGGCGACTCGAAGTTCCCCTCAGTCAACCCACAGTCAATCTCCGCCGCATCGCTACTTTGAACTGCGAAAGCCGAGACCGAAAAACCCCACTGCTGAACTGCAGATCTTCGTCAACGGCAGTGACGTAACAGCCCCTGTGGGTATTGACGTCGATTATTCCTCCATTAGTGGGCAGTTTGCCTCAGCACTAGTAATGTTTACTACTTGGGACGCCCAGTAATACGTATCACTGCAGGACATTTGATTCTGCTCAAAGAAATGTGCACATCGCGAATCACGGAGCAAGGGGTAAGTAGCCTTCCAGCTAGCCCCATTCCAGAAAAGGGCAATGCCTCTTTCAATGGCAAGTCCTGGGTCTAAAACCGAATGGGCGCTCCACTCGTTAATATCTTCAGCGTCCTCGGTACTGCTAGTAACCACACGGAGAATGACGCTTTACTGGTATGGTACACACACTTGCTTAACGACGACACTACGTTCGGAGTGATGTTCTAAGGTTGCCATCTAAAGCATGGATTTACCCGGTGAAAGCGTGATCAGCTTAGATCGAGGGTCAGGAAATTCATAGCGAATATTAAGTCGTGGGAATATTGTGAGAGAACTACGAAGCTGGGAGGGTAAAGATGTCCGTTGACCTTTACTCACGCGGCTCAGCATCCTGACGACGTGAAACGGCTGGCTCACACGGTGGATATTCGTGGACAGTTCGAAGTTTTCGTCACGTTCATCAGCTGAGTGGCGAATATCCGCAGGTCACACAGGAGTCTGCACCCGTGTCCAACAAGACAGTAATCGCCCTGCAGTTTATAGCCACTGCAAGGTGAATGGCAGGAGTCAGATTTCAGTTTCGCGTTAGGCTCGGTTGACGGCTTCATCTGACACTGTGACTGCGGCTGGAGCTTGTAGCTGTCATTGCAATGGAAGGCGTGATGGTCTCGAAGTTGTATTGCTTCGTCGTTAAAGTGACTGTTGCGTATGCGGCGTGGTCATGCAGCTTCGCCGTGTGAGGATCACTTTTCTATCGTTCTCTATAGTTTTTCCTACAGAGGCTCGGGGACCTTCGTCGGGTGACCACTGCGTAGCTGCAGTTTAGGGAATCGAAGAAATTTGGTGCGTTTTTGGTTCAGCAGCACTACAGGCAAAGTCCATTGGTTAGTGGACAGTTGCGCTACCTCGCCATTAAACATTTCTTGCACCTTGGTGGAAATTGCCTTGGGTTCCATTGGCAGTGCGGGGCGTGGTTCGAAGACTTGGGTTTTCTTTCATTATCGAGTTTAACTCAGCGTTTTGCTACTTCACTGCAGCCTAGTTTTGAAGCTGATGCCAGGCACCCGGAAAAATCTTTACGGAATTGCGACAACTGCTCCTTTTGCAATCCCTACAAGCCGGAATTGGTGTGCACGTCTGACAGAACGTCACTTGGATCGCGCCTGACTTGCGACGGTAACTCTAGAGTGCAGATGTTCCACACTCAAGAAAGTCGGGGACATAACCGATGGCGGGGCCTTTTTCATCTTGCTACAACTCAGACGGTAGCAGAAATCTCATATAAGGGTATAGGGCCTTATGGAGCACAGATTACTTTCTCGACTAAAAGTCATCTCTTTTCGCTATTGCGCCGCGTTAAACCGATGATTCGCTCTTGAATGAAATTTTAATGTTGCATCCTGATAACAACGGGGCATCGTCAGAAGCAATCCTCAGGGCGGCACCCGCGACTCTTATGTGTCGATTTTCGCCTTGGATTCGGCCGGACAAAATGTCACAATCGGTTATTGCAAATCGATAACCCAATCATCTGCGTGGAAGAAGTCCAGGCTGAGTATGATTTCTCTCAAACATCGGGGAAGGTAAAAAAAAATCGCGAACAATGTGAGCCTTGTGTCACCAGCCATAGCTAATTTCTGGCCCAGTCCATTTGGTAAATTTCCTCTGAATCCTTTGCCACTGCACTCCTCAAAATCGAATGCTCAGCACCACACGTGTGTAAACTAACCCGAGCAATGCGAAAGTGTCGATAGTTAAAGGTCAGACCGAAGCTGCGCATTCAAGTTCTGGAGTGCGTGTCCTAGTAGCAGCTAACCATGGTGGATGATGTTCGACCATTTGGTCCTCAGCAGCTTCACCTCCGAAGGCAGCCAGCCTTTGTAAATCTTTCATCGTGGCCGAAGTGCTGATAGCATAGCAAATTATTACAGACGTGGCCTAAAAGTATACATGAGAACACGTCCTTGCATCTGCTTACGCGACAGAGGAGGCACCTGAAAATATGATGTGGTATCGCATTGTATGGTATGGCATGTCAGGTTTAACGTCTGAAAGCTCCACATGGACCGAGGTACGACCTAGTGGATATGTCGGGATTAATTTAGTCCGCCTGGAACTATTTCGCGTGCACTGACGTCGCGCAGCAAATGTGTGTTTTCGTTATCCGTCGCCATCGAAATGCAGCCCATGTTGTCCGAATCCCGTACTAAAACATCTAGCGCCTGGATTGAATAGGAGCCTAGCCGTTACGAACTAAGTCTTTCAATCCGATTTCTTCATGATTTCGGAAATATTTTTTTATGATTGTAACACCAATGCTAACGTAGCCTGGAGACAGGTACTTACGGCGGGGAGACCTAGGAATTGAAGAGACGCGACCTTGAACTTGAGAAGACGAATCGTCGGATTTGGCTGTTCTGGGTACGAAAAAGAAAGAAACTTCGTTAGCTGATGGATCCGGCATCGTATTACATGCATCTATCTGAAAGGCTGTATTATTTTCACTTTTATAACCGACGTGAAACTGTCACCTGTATAAATCTTCTCTTAAACGTTACATAATTGGGAGGTTAAATCGGGCAAAGTGGGGTGGCCGCTGATTTTGAGAGGATATCTTGTTTAGTAGCTTTATACAACGTTAGTCCCTTACATGTGGTAAAGTGTAATTACATGTAATAAAGACTACTTTTGTTACCTCCCTAGGTCTACTTGTTCATAACACTGATGTAAAGCGGGCGTAATATAAAATAATTATTTATTTCTAGGTCTTTGAGAAATACACGCCCGCGTATATAAGGGAATTTTCCCGTTCTATCACTTGACTTCATGCTCTAGGTTCACCATACGATTAGCTTTTTCGACGATATTTCATACACCTTTCAAAAATTCGCCCTCCGCAGTCTGCTGCCGACACAGGACAGATACTATGCCGCTACTCACAAATGAATTTAAAAAAAGTACACCGGCCCGTTGCTTGTCTTCACGTGACCGCACGCACAACTTGCTTCTGGAACTACGCTCTCTTCTCAGCCCTAGCGGCTACTTTAAAGGTTACGTCCATATCGCTGCCTATCGCAATACCTAACGCACATCGCTTTTCTGTGTAGAATTGCCAATCAGAATTCCAAGAACTTCAACACCTGCGGAACAACTAGGCTGCCAACACTTTGCTGGAAGGGGCAGGTAGTTAATTTTTTGTAGATTTAGCAAAAAAGAAGAAAAAGAAATGCCCCGCAGGGATTAAAAGGGCTGAAACCATTTTTGCCTGCAATTTGATGGCTTTGGCTCATAGACTACACAAATCGTTTGGCAACTAACAAGTTAACCCTCAGCCCTCAGTACCAAGCGGATGCGGGTAAATTTGGGGATTAGAGTTAATGGAGAATTGTCGTAGTAATTTGCGATTCGCTGATGACATTGTTTGCTAACTCACCCAGGAGATGACCTGCAAAGCATAATCAATGAGTTAGATAGGCAGAGCAGAAAGGTAGGTCTTAAAATTATCATGCAGAAAATCCAAGCATTGTTCAGCAGTCTACCAAGTGAACAGCAGTTATGAATGGTTAGCGAAGTGCTGGAAGTTGTAAAGGAGTACGTCAACTCAGGGCAGGTAGTGGCCGCTGATCCGGATCATCAGATGCAACTAACTTGAAGAATAAGATTGGGGTGGAGCGCATATGGCAGGTTCTCTCAGATCATGAGTGGCAATTTACCAATATCCCTCAAAATGAAAATATACAACAGCTCTATCGTTCAAGTAGTCACCTACGGGTCAGAAACACGGAGGCTAACGAAAAGGGTTGAGCTAAAGTTTAGGACACCGCAACGAGCTATGCAGAGAAAAATGACAGGTGTGAGGTTAGGAAACCGGAAGCGGTCAGATTGGGTGAGGGAACAAACGCGGCTTAATGACATCCTAGTCGAAATCAAGACGAAAAAATGGGCTTGAGCAGGGCATCTAATGTAAAGGCAAGATAACCGCCGATACTTAATGTTGACGGAGTGAAAGAAAGCAAGCGTATCAGGGGGCGGCAGAAAGTTAGATGGGCGGAAGAGATTTAGAAGTTTGCGGAATTTAGAAGTTTGCCGCTGCTGGCAAAGGACAGGGTTAATTGGGAAAACATGGGAGAGGCATTTGCCCTGCAGTGGGCGCAGTCAGGCTGATGACGATGATGATGATGAATACATTGACAGCTTTACCTCTGCGGATCACTGATCTTTTACCGCTGGGTGTGGACTGAACTACTCGCTGCATGGAAAATGGCTGCACGCAGTGACACAAAATAAAATGAAATTATTTTAACCAAGGTACCAAACATATCCACAACTAAAGACGCACGAAGATAAATCAAGTAAATTACTAGACAGCACTTAATCTCAATTCAACACTTAATGAAAGAGTTCACATTAATCAAAATGTAACAACAACACATGGAAGGGGTAGTAATTGAAGTGAGGAGAAAGATGCATTTATCTTGCCAATAAACATGGTAATGGACTGAACATCGATAGGTGCTTCACTGCAGAAACGACAGCGGTTTTCAAGAGGCAGCATGCGTTCCTGAGCACGAGCTGTCAACAGGTCAGCACAGCATGATGTTTGGCATATAATAAATGCCTTTTAGATTTCGCTGCACAGAACAGCAGGAAGACTGGAGCTTCCCTCTTTGAAGCCTCTTTTTCACACAATGCGCCCGGTGGGCGTAGATACGGCCCGCTGTTATCGGTTTCAGGAGCGGGGAGGTGGGGATGGTGCAGGGCGTAGCCCGCAGGAACCTCGAGGAGCCACGAAGGAGGCATCTATGTTGGCTACACCCTTAGTATCAAAGAGAGAGGAATGGTGCTGCGCGAACGCATGACGACGGCCGGCGTGCAGGACTGGGGATATGTTGGTCGGGAGGGGGAGGATACGAAGATTGGGAGACCGGGAGGGGGGGGGGGGGGAATAGGAGAGGTAAACGGGGAGATTGGAATGGGCGACATACCAGCTTTAATCAATAATCACTCACCCTGACGGGCAAGGGAAAGCCGGGCAATCTGTGAGTCACGATGGAGAGTGAGAAGAGAAGGGAGACGATGGAAGAGGCCTGTGGCAAATAGCTTAGCGGTAGAGGTAGTGATAGGGAGGTTGAGAGCTGCCTTGTAGAGGCTCACAAGGGCAGTTTCGAGAATGTTGAGCCTAAGTGAACGAAGCGTAGGGTGCAAGGTAAAAGACCTTGTTGAGGGCCAGCGCATGGGCAACTCGGGATGCATGAGCCTCGTGGAGACCTGAGCGCCGAGTGACCGCGTGCCACAGGAGGTGAGTTACCGAGTGCAGGTGGTGACAGCGTGGTGGAGGGCTTGCACATTCTTGGCCGCATGCAAAGGGAAGCCAAGAACTTTGCACTGCGTGACGACATGAGTGGAGAGGCAGAAAGGTGAAGAGAGACCAAGTGGTTGTGTGAGCGGCGGTAGGAGGAATGTTTAAGAAGGAGAAGCATTGCCCTCAAGGTCAACGCCATTGCGCATGCCCCCCAGTCATTTGCCTTCCTTCCCTCACTCCAAGAGTACACAGTCTATTCAGACTCTAAAGCCGCTATACACAGCATACAGAAACGCACCCTAACCCCTTCTCTCCAGCAAGAGGCCCAACGAGAGGTCTCCGCACTGCAGCCTTCCATCGTTTTCCTCCGCGGAGTCCCTAGGCATTCAGGGGATTGACGGTAATGAGGTGGCCCATCAGCTCGCCCGCGACTTACTTCCTAGGGCACCGTTTATCTCCTGGCCCAAGCCCTCGGAGGACGGTGGGAGACTCACCCTTCGCCGCACCATAAAAAAACTCTACCTCGAGCTCCGCCTCGACAAACGCCTTTACCCTGTCACAGCTCATACCTACCACAGCAGTCACTTTGGTGCTAAAAAGAACTGGGTGAGACGATCGAGGCCAAAGCCTTACTTGATCGATTGAGCTAAAGCCCGCCTTTGTGTGTGATAACACTCGATGGTTCCAGTAAAGACCTGGGGTTTCTCGAGCGGCCGCCACCATATCGCCGTTCGAATGGGTTTGTCTGAAACTAAACGTAGAAAAATGCATGCAGGAACGGCGCTTAGCCGACTGCACCGTTTAGCCAATTGCGATAAAACTAGGCCTTGCAAGGTTGCATTTGTGCCGCAAGACGCAGCCGATGCGCGGCCCGCATGCGTGGATGATTTTCTGCCTTTACAGGAGTAGAGTGAAGATGATTTTCCTGCCACAGTAAACCAGCCTTTAGCTCTTTTAGAAAGCCTTTTAATTCTCGAACAGTGAGGTATGAAGTTTCAGATGATGGTGTTTTACAATTTCTAGATTGGAAGTACACTCGCAGAGAAATGTGTGGGGTGTGAGTACCATCAAAGAGAAAACAAACCCTTCTTACCATTTTATTCGTCCCTTTCTAAACTGGATAAGAGACAAACTGTAAGCCAGAGCCTAAATAACGCCCTAAAAAAAACCCTGCTGTTATTCAGTGTTTAAGAGTTACCAAAGGCCGGTGGCACGTCCTGCTTCAGCAGGCTATCGCAAAAACTTTCTATACCGGTGCAGTTGCTAGAAAAAATAAATAATAAAAAATGCCTTGTGTAAATAAATGAAAACCGCACTGTTGTAATTCCTTACCTGCATAACACCTCGCACTGCTTAAAAAAAAGATCGGAAGTCGTCGCAATGTTTAGGTCGTGCTGTCTGCGCCCGAGAAGCTGGCAAAACTTTGCAAGATGACAAACCTATTTAAAAATGCAAGAAGCCTGGCAGAACGAAACAACCTGGCCAATTTTTACATGTTCATCTCGAGTGGTGTATGAAGTCCCCTTTTCTTGAGGGTCCAGTTATAGTAGTCACACAGGCCGGTGCATAAATGAAAGATTTATGGAGCACAGGAGGAAGACTGGAAATCTCAGTGAAGGGTACCTTCCTGTGCTTTTTCACGACTGTGAAATAAAGAACAAAAAGCCTTGTAAACCTTTTTTCTAAGCGTGCAGAATACTAGCTATGCACAGGAGCCAGGATGTGCGAGAAATCATTGAAGCGGATTTCTTTAAAAAGCCTCTGCATCATGTGTAAGCGCTCCATACATTTCCCTTGATGTCAAATCCTCATTTCTAAGCGCGATCACCTTATCTTGGCATTTTGAGTTGGATGACGTCCCGAAGGAAGGTCTATATCATGTATTTGGGCCAATAAGCCATTAGTTGGAAGTGAGCGCTTGTGCTGTCTGCATCCTTATTTGCCCATGTTCGTGCTCGTACGTGCTCTGCGTTGCTTCCCACCCGACACTTTGATGAACCTGCTGTTCAATACCTTTCAGTCAAGGATATTTCATGTCCTGTACTGCTTGTGTTGCTCTTCTCGCCCTCCATAATGGATGCCTTCGGCGTGAAATTGTGCCTTTGCAGCGCCTGGAACCGTTGAGGTACGCTCGTCGAATCCTCAGATCATGAAACCAGGATCACGCTGTTTCTTTGCTTGTCAGCAAGCCCCTGAACAGAGATGAGTGCTTCTGTAGCGCCATGAGACAGGTTCTCCTCATTTGTTGGATATAAGCACGGCGCGCAGTGCGCCGCTCGTGGTGACGACTAAAACATATCACACTCACACCCAAACATATACGATGAATTGTAAACGGAAAAAGCACCCGTATGCTGTGCGATGCCAGTGGAGTGCTAGTAGTCCTCTACTGCGGCTACCTCATAGCCCATGTGTCGCTTTGGGCGTGCTAGAAAACGGAAGTCATGTCTTCCATCCCTTCATAAGCAACTAACCATGCGGAAAACAGCCTTGCTAAGCGCAGGTCCCGAAGAAAAGAAACTTTCGCAAGTGGGGCCCCCGTAGCAGCTTTAACCAATGTAACCCTGATATGCAGATTACAACCAATGGGCTTATACATAGTTTCTACAATGAACATTTTCAAAAGCAACAACTACCCACCGAAGAGGATCTCCACTAAAGGAAACGTCTACATGCAGCCGCCGGCCACCGCCGATGAGGAGGAGACCGAACCATGCGCCTTCGAGATATGCGTGCGGTCACCCGGGTTGGCGCCCCTTGGAAACACCGGTGTCAAGATTAGAGGATCGATAACCAGCGTTTAGGCATGCGTCGTCTTGTGAAGGAACAACCGCGAGCTGCAGGGGCCACTGCTTGCATTGCAAAGCACTTAATGCAAGACGGGTTCGGAGCGTCGTGAGTGGTCAGCAATATACTCGCATTTTGACAAAAAATTAAGCGCACAAGGAAGGGACATGTAAGAGACACAGGGCAAAGCGCTAACTTTCACGGCCTTGTTTTACTTCATTTCTAGTCCATCGAATGCTTTTCCATGCGCTAACCAAAAAAGACGAGTGGCACACACGAACTCGCCTCCCTTCGACAGGGCTTTTTGAATCCGTGGAATTTCTTGTACCTGTACTACATGGGTATCTTCGAGTGACATCTCAGTCGGACGACAATCTAGATTTGAAATGAAATTCGGACTCGACGGACTGCCGCGGAGCTACACATTTTCCAAAAGCATTCAAAAGCTTGAGCTCACTTTCAGTGTACAAGGACTACGACGGCACCGGGGTCACACCAGTCCGACAATGACACCAGGAAGAGAACAGCAGCAGCATCTCATTGTAGTGTGGTGTTTTTCAGGCGGAACGACATTGCCGAATCAGACTGGTGGTCGGTCAGCCTTCATTTCCTCGTCAGGTCAGTGGCGGAGCTAATGGCGATGATGAGGGTGCGGTGTGAATACATTCGCGCTTGTTTCTACCTTATTCGCATTGGAAAGAACCGAAATGGGCCACTACATTTCACGTGTGCAAATGCGAACACTCAACACCGATAAACGCTTGCCAAATTCTTAAGTTTTACGACGACCACCCCAATCCGCGACGGCAAGGCCAAGAGAGTCTACAGGGTCCGCTTTGTGATTTCAGCGCTTGGAGAGAGGGAATTCACAAGTTTTAGCGAATGCAAATGATCAACGAGTGTACTTTTGTGAACATTTGCCTAAAATCTAGTACTGCTTACATCGCAAGATGCGCATAAAATGAACGGGTCGCGCCGGTGTGACCCAGACTGCCCAGTAGTGCTTTACGGCACGCAGCACTTGCCGCCGTCACGAGCATGAGGATAAAAAATAAAGTAGGCCGTTTCACTTAACGCGGACGGTCATAGAACATACGTCTGGATAAAGTGGTTTAAAATAAAGTACTGGTAACACTGAGAAAGCAGGGACCATTAACGAGAAGCGCCGGTTTTTCCGGAAGTCCTGTTCGAGGGCGGATCGCATTTTAAAGAAGTCCTGCCACACACGCTTCTTCAAGTTAGCAACGTCACGCGGAAGGATTTTTGTACAGTGACCCTTGGTAACCAGTATCACAACAGTAAGACACCATAGATTTAGGTTGAAACTCACGAGTCGTGCGCCGTCACAGTCACGTACCGCAGCGGCAGAGTGAAGAGGACGGCTCAGTGCGTCTATTTTAAGCAGCCAGTCCCTGGTAGTGGCGGTCATCTTGTTGACGTCAGAAGAGATATCGCCTGATGACGCATTCTTTTGACATTGCAGCAAAAAGCGAAATCACCGACAGATAGTTCGGCCACCGCTGCCTGATGCCGTGGCGGGATAATTATAATATAAATAAAGGAAACGTATCAGGCGTGTCATATCGCGTCCTCATCAATACCTTCGTGAGTACCCACGACCACCCGCATTACTTTTTCCTCAGTCTCGGCAATGCGCCTTTTATGAATAATCGAAAACAAGTCAGCGCGATGAGAAAAATCATCATTCTAAACGGCGTGATGCACGGTTGGCAGATATGCACGGTTTTGTCCTTTATAAACAAACGTGAGCGCTGATGATGATACTAACCCCAGAAGAGCACTTCCGGTATCAATAGTACCCGGGTTCGCACCCGACCGCGGCGGCCGCGTTTCGATGGAGGCGAGACGCCAGATGCGCCCGTGTGTTGTGCGATGTCAGTGCACATTAAAGATCCCCAGGTGGTCGAAATTATTCCGGGGCCCTCCACTACGGCACCTCTCTTTCTTCTTTCACTCCCACCTTCCTCCCTTCCCTTGCGGCTCGGTTCAGGTGTCCGCCGAGATATGTGAGACAGACACTGCGCCATTTCCTTTCCTCAAAAACCAATTTTACCGGTATCAATAGCACGGTGTTTAAAAATGTGTGCCCCGGGTGCACATGACTGTTGCCGTGCTCTTTTGTGGCAAGCGTGCCAAGCGAGTGTTCAGCGCCATGTTTGATAAGTCGCTGGTGACGCGCCAGCTTTCATTCAAACAGGAAGTGTCCTGGGGCTAAATCGCAGTGTTGCCAGAACAAAAAACGTTCGACAAAACCGTGTATACGCACCCAACCAAGCCTGCCGCTCTGGGCTGGCGTGGTGGAAGCTCTGAAAACGAAACACATGGCTGAACTCCCTCTCGGCCTGTCGATAGGGGCCGCGCGAACACCTGCTGTTTCTTGCAAGAAAGGGGGCCGCTGGAAGCAATGTAACGCGCAGTTCAGGCCTGGGGACAAAAATCGGGACTATCGCTTATTGAGCAGGTCATACCCCTGCACGGCGCCACAACCGCAGCTCTTCCGAATTCAACAATGAAATACCCAGGTCGTCCTAATAAAAAAACTTTCGACGCCATTGATTTACATGAGGATACTTCGGCAGGCACTCGAATTTTTCTGAATTTGTGAGTTAACGGGGGTCTCTTTAACTAGGTTTTACTGTAAAGCGCTGCTGGTGGTGATTGCAGGGATGGAATATGACGCCCTCTTGTGGCGGTGCGAAGTGCGACCAGCGGTGGTGTGGTTTCTTGAATTTCATATTTTTGTAATTAAAATCTATTTTTCGTAAAATTTGCCGTAAGATTCGTAATATAGTGAGGCGGGTCCAAAAGAGTACATTGTGCAAAAAATTGGAAAATGTTGGCGCATATGCGAAGCGCACAGGGCGAGTCAATAATGTTTTATGAAACAAAGAACTCTCGGTTCATCCACTGCTTTGAAAATTGAATAGCAATTGTCAAAGAGCTTGAGCCTTGACTCAATAATGTGAGGAAATTGATCTGTTTCGGAAGAAATTCTACGAAAACATGGCCAATTTAGTAAAAGAAAAGTGTTATGAGCTAGCTTGGTGACCGGACCATTGCACCTTTGTGGTCGTTTGCCATAAGATAAAAGATTTTTCTTTCACGGGAGTTACGAAAATTTGGCATGCTCGTAAAAGGAAGCGAAACCAAAGTTCATACCATTCACCTGAACACATAAAAGTACAAACACGGGCTGCGGTGTTGTAGGACATCTCAAACGGCACCAAGCAGCGCCGATATCCTATTCGGTACACAATGTATTAATAAAGGCATTGTAAAAGACGTGCCATTTAATTCTAGACGAGTAGTGATGGAGTGAGGGAAAACAACCATTTGAAAGAGTCACCAGCAGACTGAGAGGAGAGCAGCAGTATGAGATGTGGAGCTACCAAGATTAACAAACAGATTATTATTTGGCGACGAACTCCGGGCCAGTACAGTGCCTTCAGAATGCCTTTCTACTGAAAAAAGCTGGGCCACATTACACATAGGACCTTTCATTGGCGAGGATCAAAGCAGGAGAGCACAGTGTGCGCGCAACTATTCAGAATTCAGGTAATATTCTTCTTTCACCGATCTGTTATATGCGCGGCTTTTCTAAGAGGTGCTCCACGCGTCCTAGAGTACCGTGCAGGGAAATCCTTTCTGGCTAGTTTATTTGCTACGAAGACAAACGTTGTTTATACGGACGAGAGGATGTCATGTCGACCGTACAATCACCAAATTAAAAATGAAACCTGTGCACTGATTCCCAGAACACCTTACTGTTGACGAAGACGAAATAATTGATTCAGTGGCGTCGAGGCCCCATGCGTTTGAATAAAACTGAACGTAAATGTGACAGAAATGGCGTCAGACAACTTTTCGTCTCTCGGCCTTCCTTTTCTCTCTGACGATCAATATCATTTTGGTTCAAACATACAATGATTGCCAAAGATATCTCAACTGTCTTGGAACAAAAGTATTACGCTGCTCATGTATAAATGAGCGCAGTGATGGCAGTGCGCCTAATTGATGCTTAGGATGTACGTGACATTCTCGTCCCTATATATGGCTACCCCTTTCCGGCGATAGTAAGCAGTAAGCCGGTATACTACGATAAGACAGAATCATCACGATAATGCACGCTTACGTGGGATGGAATATTGCCCAGCATTGTGTTCTCGTTGAAAGCACTTATATTCCGTTTCAGACAAAGCGTGCAATGCCGCGAAAGGTACGAAAATAGTACGCAGGAAAACTAAAGTAGGGGCTGGGGAAGACAAGTTAGTCGATAATTTATTTATTTATATATTTATTTATTTATTCATTTATTTATACAAAATACCCCTAAAGGCTCTCGAGAGGGTATTACATAGGGGGGATGGGATACATGCAATTGATAAAAATAAAGCAAAACCAGAAATATAATGCAACAAAACTACAAATAAAACACTTAGGATGGCATAAATAAGCAAAAGAATCAAAATTATGGCCGAGCGGCAAAGACTGAATATTACTACAGTATTGAAGTTATATAAACAAAGCTCTAATTCAAGAAAAATTTTTATAACATACCCTGCAAAAAAGGAAACCATGAATAAATAAAATGATAATGTATGCAAAGAGTTAAGAAGATATAAGATTAAAATATTCGTCAGGATCAGTGGTGGTTGCGATATGTGAAGCCAGAGTGTTCCAGTCAGATATTGTGCGTTGTAAGAATGAATGCGCATAGGTGAACGTTCTGCACGTGAAACGCCTAACTTTAAAGGGATGATCGCGGCGGTAAAAAATCGAAGGAGGCAAAGAAAGAAAGTCGTTATGAAGTGATGGATAATGACACAGTTTTTGAAAAAGTGATAGTCGTGCAACTTTGCGGCGGCGCAATAAATCATTGAGACCTGCTCCTTCTTTAAAGGCTGTGATGCTGGTATTACGTGAATAATGGAAGTAAATAAAACTAACTGCGCGGTTCTGTAATGGTTCAATGTTATTTATTAGGTAAGATTGGTGAGGGTCCCAAAGAGCCGAGGCATATTCAATTTTAGGTCGAATTAGAGCAGTATAGGCATGGGCATGGAAGTGAGGAGGAGCATACTTTAGGATATGTTTTAAGAGACCTAATGACCGATTTGCAGATGCAAGAATAAGGTTAATATGGTGGTTGCATGCTAAGTCTGAATGAAGGTGAAGTCCGAGGTACTTATACGTGGTGCCTAGCTCGAGTGAGCCATTATTTAAGGAGTATACTCTTTGATTTCAAGACAGTCGGTTAGTAAAAGACATCAGTTTTTGTTTTTGAATGATTAAGTTGTATAAGCCAGGTTGAGCACTATGCTGTTACTGAATCCAGGTCAGATTGAAGGGAATGGCTCTCGGTGTTAGAATAAATTTTTAGATAACTTACACAATCATCAGCAGAAAGTCTGATATGGGAAGTTGCTGATGAATATTAGAAAAAGTAAGGGGCGAATCACACTTCCTTGCGGGACGCCAGAGTGGACTTGGCTGAAAGACGAATTGTGGCTATTGACAGCTCTAAATTGAGACCTGGAAAAGAGAAAATCTTTAACCCATGCAATAACAAGCGGGTGAATATTAAGCAGTGCTTGTTTCATTAATAACCGGTTGTTAGGTACCCTGTAGAAAGTCTGATATGTGAAGAAATGTCATCTGGTAAGTTGCTGATAAATATTAGGAAAAGTAATGGACCAATCACACTTCCTTGCGGGACGCCAGAGAAAGACGAATTGTAGTTATTGACAGCTGTAAATTGAGACCTGGAAAAGAGAAAATCTTTAACTCATGCAATAACAAGCGAGTGAATATTAAGCAGTGCTGATTTCATTACTAACCGGTTGTGAGGTACCCTGTACAAAGCTTTAGAAAAATCAAGAATTATGGAGCCGCCATAAAAACCAGCATCAATCGATGAATGCATGTCTTGAATGAACTCGGCAAGTTGCGTTTCGCATGGGTAGCCTTTACGGAACCCATGTTGATATTTAAAGAGAATATTGTCACGGCTATACAGTCGGGACAGCCAGGTCACGTTTTACTGAGCAGCGCCAGGTAGCAGCGAACTCCCGAGCGGAACCCGAAGAAGAGACGACGAAGAAGCCCCGCCCGCCACCATGGCTAAGGCTAGCCAGGATGGCGGTTGAGACAGTTCGGCCAGGAGACGGCGCCACGAGAATGTCCAGGAATATGGCATTGCTCCCCCCCTCTGGAAAGCGCCGCCCGCGGCGCTGGAGGGCCTGTGGTCCGGCAGCCGCTTCCCCGGGCACAGGATTTTGGGGCACGAACATCCGCTGATCATAGAGTGCCCTTGCAGAGGCGCAGTAGTCCTGGTGTATATAGTAGGTATCGGCGACGGGCGCGGAATCCACTTTCTCGGCCGTCGTGATCTCGTACGCGAGGAGAGGGAGGCATTAAGACAATCATCATAGATGCGGATAGCTGGAGCATATTGACGGTCAGGATGGAGAATGCCATGATCTTTGCGCTCTTAGTCGTCTGGACATAGGCTACTTCCAGTGGGAGCAGCACTCGGTCGTTCAGCGTTCGCGACAGTGAAGCGTGGGTACTCCGTCCGACGAAATATTCAAGCTGCAGCGTATTGTGGTTGAACAGCACGGCAAGTGTGGAATGGATGTTGACGTTGCCGAATTCTATGAAGCGGTTCTGGCCGATCACCATTTCGACGGGTGCGCACGGTGAAGAGCCGAGTGGAGAGAGAGAAGGTAGAGACGAGTGAGCTGCTAGCGGGCGTGGTAAGGCTTCATTCGGGCGACATGCACAACTTCGGACGTTGGTCGCCTAGAGGAACGAACAGTTCCTTGAGGGAGAACTTCATAGTTTACCTCGCCGAGTTGGCGTAACACTTCATAGGGGCCAAAGTACCGCCGAAGAAGCTTTTCAGAGCGCCCTCGTTGACGGACTGGGCTCCACACCCAAACATGTTCTCCGGGCTGGTAAGTGACATCCCTGTGGCGATGGTTGTAAAGGCGAGCGTCTTTTTCTTGTTGATGCCGGATATGCTGCCGAGCAAGTTGGCGGGCGGCCTCGGCTTCGTGAACAAAGCGGTCGGCCCCCACGACAGTGGAGTTTTCACTACCAGGAAGCAGCATGGCGTCGAGCATTGTCACGGCCTCGCGACCATGGACTAAGCGAAATGGTGTGAAGTGAGTAGTCTCTTGCAGCGCGGTGTTATATGCGAACGTAACGTAAGGGAGTACTGCATCCCAATTGCGGTGGTCGTCGTCGACATACATGGAAATCATGTCGGCGATGGGTGACAAGCTGTTGTTCGTCGGTGACTCGTGCCGCTGAGTCGCATAACTTCCTGTGTCAGCACCGAGGTAAAGGCCGTTCCTCTGTCAGTTATAACGACCGTGGGTGCACCATGACGAAGCACGATGTTGTGCATAGCCGTGACATATTTGGTGGAGCCGGCTGGGTAACGTCCCATGTACACTGACTCTGAAGACACCTTTGAAGCCAGCCCTCAGTGCGTGGACACAACCCCCGTCCACAAAGCGAGCCGCCGCCTGCGAGGCCTACAGCCAGAGTTCAGCGGCCTGACAAAACCGGCAAGAGATATGACATCAACCACAGCTAGCCAGACCACTCAACATTTTGGAGCTGACACTCCCTTCGTACTTCAAGCGCCCAGGTCACCGCCGACTTTCCACGGTGACAGGTTCAGGATGTTGAAGACTGGTTGGCCAGTTTCGACCGTGTGGCAGCCTTCAACCAGTGGGACGGTGAGCGCAAGCTGAGGAACGTTTACTTCGCGCTAGAGGACTCGGCAAAGATCTGGTTCGAGAACCACGAGTCCTCTTTTGCCACCTGGGAGGTTTTTCGTCGCGAGCTGCTGACGACAGTTCGGCCAGGAGACGGCGCCACGAGAATGTCCAGGAATGTGGCAATATTATCTTCTTCAAGATAGTTGATTACCTGCGAGTGAATTACGTGTTCAAGAAGTTTGCAAACAGTGCTACTTAGTGAAATGGGTCGATAATTCAGTGGTGAGGAACGATCGCCAGACATGAAAATTGGCACAACTTTAGTTAGGCGCCAGTCCAGCGGAATTATGCCAGATAATAGAGATTGTGAAAAAATAGCGGATAAGATGCGATTAATACCATCAGATGAATTTTTGAGTATTTTGTTATTAAAGGCAAGGTGATCTGATGCTGATGTTGTTTTAAGCTTCCCTAGTAAGGATAAGATACCGGTATCGGTGATACATATTTCGTACATTGAGGTATTAGAAGTATCTGATAGAAATAGGGAGTAGAGGGAGATCTTCACGGGTAAAAACGGATGTGAATGCGTTATTGAAAAGTTCGGCGCATTCGACCACTGGAACGCTGATGCCTTCCGCGTTGGTAAGAGTAATGTCGGGATCATTAGAGGGGTTTATTATCTGCCAAAACTTCCGTGGATTATTTGTAAGCATTGCCGGTAGATCGTGTGTGAAGAAATGTCTACGTGCAGATATTAACTCAGACTGATATTCCTTATCACATAGTTTGTACCGTTGCCAAGATTCGGAGTGTCTGTTCTTGTCGGCCTGTCTGTAAAGGCGCTTTTTTATTACTAAGGCGACGTAGATGCCTATTGAACCAAGGCGATGTGTTAGTGCATGGGATACTGATGACGGGTATGAATCTGTCAATGAGAGTAGCAAGTTTCACGCTGAACAAGTTCCAGTTCATTTCCACAGAGCGTGACGAAAAATCGTGAAGAAAATGACCAGCAAAGACTGACTATTGAGCGTTTATTTCACCGAACTTTGCTCGGTTGTAGCACCTTATTTGTTTAGTACGAGTTGCTTTTTTATGGGACACAAAATTCAGGTTTCCCGTGATTATGGAATGATCGGAAAGGCCTTCTAAGTGCGCAAGGTTGGGGCAAAGGTAAGGATGATTTGTTAGGATAAGATGGAGAATATTGGCTGTAGTGGCGGAACGACGCATAGGTTCAGAAATAAGTTGTTACAAAGAGAAATCGAGACAGGACTGGAGGAAAGCCTGAGCTTCAGAATCATTGGCAGGAGCTGTTAATGACGACCAGCTAATAGCGGCAAAGTTGAAGTCACCAAGTAAAAGTACGCTTGAATTCGGAAAACGACAAGTAAGATTGCTTAGTAAATTAGAAAACTGACTTGAGAATGAAGAATTCATGTCCGGAGGGCGGTAAATAACGCCAATGATGACGACCATGGGACCACATCTCAACCGAACCCATACCGATTCAAGGTACGACTTGACCTCGATACGCACAGCAGTGATCACTTTATTGCTGGCCAGAAGTACACCGCCACCTCTACGGTCTGTGCGGTCACAACGAAATATGTTGAATTCGGAGTCACAGGCGAAAGCGACATCGTCAGGAACCATGTCATTTAACCAAGTCTCGGTAAGCGCAATGACCGAGGAACAGCATGAATCAATTAAAGAAGAAAGAGCCACGTTTTTGGAAAGAATACTCCTAATGTTGGTGTACAGAACGCTGACCGTAATTAGAGCAATGCTGTGCGTTTGGCTGCACGGGTGGTTTGCTTGCCACTTTACGAGAACGGGAAGGGATGCGTCAGCCATGGGACACGCGCACTGCGCTACTGACTTGATTATCCCAGACATATGAGACACCATTGATAAGCAGCTTATCAAAAGCCAAACGAACCTTGTCATCTTTTTTTTTACTGATTTGGCATGCTTCCACAGTTGGCTGCGTTCCTCACGAACCGTTTTCGAGTAATCATGTGGGGTTGATAGCATCAATTCCAAGTTTCTGATCAGGATTAAAGCCTACAGCGCTATAATACTTTCTCATCTTTTCCAGCAATCTCTTGACACAGCCTGCATTCCTGGCGACAGGAAGGTCGGGAAGGTGATTCCCTTGCACAAGTCTGGAGATAAACGTTCACCACTTAATTATAGACCCATTTTTCTCACGAGCATTCCATGCAAAATCATGGAGCATGTAATTTACTCTCACCTTGCAATATTCCTACAGTCAAATTCCTTTTTTACAGATTATCAGCATGGATTTCCTAATTCATTTTCCTTTGAAACACAGCTCTAATCATTTACGCATGATCTGAATTCCGTCCTTCACTTGGGTTTCATTGTCGATTGTATATTCCTAGATTTCTCAAAAGCGTTTGACAAGGTTTCACATCAACTGCTCTTTTTCAAACTAAGCAAACTTAATATTCATAATAACGTTCTTGCATGGTTGCATTCTTTTCTTACTGATCGCTCACAATTTGTCAAAGTAAATAATACTTGCTCCTTCACTTCGCCAGTCGAATCAGGCGTATCACAAGGCTCTGTGTTGGGTCCTTTGCTTTTCCCAATATATATCAATGACTTGCCTATTTGCTTATTTTCATCAATTATCCTTTTTGCAGATGACTACGTCATATAACGCGAAATTAACAGTGACGCTGATGTAACTCTTCTTCAGTCCAATATTGATCATGTTCTTGACTGGGCTAACATCTGGAACATGGAACTAAACCCTAAGAAATGCAAGCATTGCGTGTTTCTCGTTGTAATACTTCACTGCCCTCGTATCATCTTAATAATAGTAGCATCGCATCTGTGTCTTGTTACAAATATCTAGGCGTATTTATTTCTTCTAATCTATCTTGGAACACGCATGTAGATTATATAACCAACAACGCTAACCGCATGCTGGGCTACTTACGCCGCAATTTTTATCTTGCTTCTAGTTCTGTAAAATTACTTCTTTATAAATCGTTAGTTCATACTAAACTGGAATATCCTGCATCTGTTTGGGACCCCAGTCAAGAAACGCTCATCTATCAACTGGAATCCGTCCAGAACCGGGCGGCTCGTTTGATTTTTTCAAATTATCATCGCAACTCCAGCGTCACGACGATGAAAACAAGCTTGTCTCTATCCCTGCTGTCACAACGTAGGAAAATATACCGTCTTTGCCTGTTCCATAAGATTTATCATGACAATCCCATTCTTAAGAATGAAATGATGTTACCACCCTGTTACATTTCACATCGCATCGACCATCGTCATAAGGTTGGTATTCCTTCATGCCAAACCAACCATTATCACAATTCATTCATCCCAAGTACATCAGTAAGCTGGAATCACCTTCCCGGATCTATTGTCGAAATTTCTGATAATTCTACGTTTCAATCTGCTTTAACCAGCCTGCTGCTCTCATAAACTCGGGAATCCTAAACACTGTCGTCTTTTTTTTTCGGTTGTTCTACTTGGTCTATATGCGCGCATGTTACTACCTTTTAAACGTGATTTCTCTTGTCGTTTTTGCTTTTATTCTATGCTGTTGTGTTTTGTTGTAGTTTTTATTCTCTGATATGCGCTGTTAATTTCTTAAATGTTTTAACGTAACCTGTTTGTTCCTTTTTCTGTGAGCTTCATTTATGTCTAATTTTTGTGTATATTTGCAGCTGTATTTTTTGTTTCGCTTTCGTGTCTAACTCACTCCCCTCTGTAATGCGGTCTGGCCCTGAGGGTAATGAAATAAATAAATAAATAAATAAATCTGGCGAAATGCTAAAATAGGTATTTTTGAGTTTATAGCCCCTACTCATGAGCGTTTCGACTTCTTTTTCGTTGAACAGCTTTGCAATAATGGGTCTTTTTTTTCCTGAGAAAAACGGCCTATGCGGTGAGCACTGGCTAAGCAAGACAAAGTGACACCAAGTTTCCTAGAACAAAATTCATTCACAAGACTCTCAGAGTCTTCCCAAGTTTCAGACTCATCAGTGTCCTGAAAACCATAACAAAGATTGTTAGACCGGCGGGAACGGTTTGCCATGTCAAGTTTTACTTCAATGTTGGACACATCGTGTGTACAACTCGTACTAGACACTGGCGGTTTTTTAAGTTCCAGTTCCTGCACATAGGTAGCTAAAGACTAAGTCACTTTGAACAACTGGGATAGACTCGATTTTAAGTTCAAGTTCATGCAGACGATCAGTTAGTCTTCGTTTCATTTTGCAAGCCAATATGAATTGTAAGAATCTTGTTAACACTTTTGAGGATGCTCGCGTGGTTCGTCTCGAGCATTTGAACAGATTCATAAACCAGTTCCAGCTTTTCTTCTTGGCCCTTCGTCATAGGTCCTGGGTTTGCTTCAACGTCACCACCAAGGACCAAAATGCGCCAAAAGTACAATACCGCCGTGCGGCAGTGTACTTGCTTTGTGGCAGAGTGGTCTTAGGAATAAGAATGCGAAAGCGTGTTGCCAGAAATAAGAGCGCATTTAATCAATTTCATGACAAAAGTATCACGTAAAAAGGTAGTCAGCAAAAATATCCACAATTTTTCGCCCACTACAAGAAACGCACTACTTTTCAATCGCGAATGTAGGCAGCGCAGACAAGAGCCTTTGATTTGACAGTTGCACCTGATGTATGAAGCGTATGAGGGACAGCTTGCACGCAATATACAGTTTTAAAAAGTCAGAGGCCATGGTACGCAGTAGCAGTCATCTACACCTACTTCGCCAAATTCAAAGCTTTTTCTCGAACATGCGAGGGCGACATAGAGCTAGCACGCCTGAAGCCCCAGTAAAAAATTTGGATTTTTATCAAGATCTTATCTCAAGATTTTTTGTTTTATTTGCACATTGTGGCAGCCGTGGTGTTCATGGGCAATTAGGGTTACCTTTCCTGCGGGTGTGTTAGTAACTGCTCCACCTACGTTCCTTGATAAATTAAAGTGTTTTTCCTAGCACTGCCCTTCAAGGGAAGATTTACGCTCAGAAAATCTTTTACATTGTTCATACGAATGATGCGTGCCAATAAGCTTATAAAGCTTTCTGACCTCGTGAGAACCGAAAAGAAATTATCGCCTTCTAATGCTTTTCGAGTTCACAGAAAATCAGGTGCGCCTTTCAACCGTGGGTTCGAATCGCCTCAAGTATTTTAGCTCTACATGCCTGCCTATTGTGGCATTATAGTTATACAAAAACTAGATCCTATTTATTATCAGGCCTACAGCAGCGACTCATAACTACGTCTGTGTAGAAAGTTCTTACTGGAGCTAGTGCTAAAAAGAAAGAAAAAATCAAAAGATCCTATGTTGGCATCAAAGCATAACTTACGGAAATCACAACAAATCATCCGGGGATGTTTTCGAGCATTCCCATTGTACAATCATGTTAATCTTGTTTAAACTTTCACGTAAAATTGCATTGCATAAAGGCAGCGTTATAAATAGGTGAAAGTAAAAACATGCTGTGAAACTCTTTCTCTTGTTTCTGGAGAATTTTTGCGGCGAATAATTCTTTTGTAACTGGTATACAGCGCACTTTTTACACCAGTATTATAGGATGCGATCACTTGCGCTTTGAGCAGTTGGAAGATGGTGATGGAATGCAAAATTTTAAGCTCTTGTATCGCGAAGTGCAACAATATAATTCATGCCAGGTAAGCGATTCTCTTTTTATGCTAGGATTAAACTTCGTTAGATAAAGAACTTCGAGCATTTTCCACAAAACTACAGGTCTATCCTTGGCATGTACTATGAGGACAAGGTCTGGTTTATGGTTTGGTTTATATGGGTTTAACGTTCCAAAGCGACTCAGGAATGCCGTAGTGAAAGGCTCCGCAAATTTCGACTACCTGGGGTTCTTCGATGTGCACTGACATCGCACAGTACACGGGCCTCTAGAATTTCGCCTCCATCGAAATTCGACCGCCGCGGCCGGGACCGAACCTGCGTCCTTCTGGTCAGTAGCCCAGCGCCATAATCATTGAGCCACCGCGGTGGCCATCTGAGGACAAGTAAATACAACTGGACATTGACGAGTGAACATTTGCGCACCCGAAGGCTTTTTGGGACTCTAATGATGCACTGGTATACCATTTGCATTATGACGAAAAACAAATGGGTAACCTGTGGATACGAATGAAGTATTTGTCAACTCGATGATGAAATCCAGTTAGAAAGTTCTCCTAGTGCGCTTGGCCCCTATACATTTTTGCACCATACACCATTGCTTTCTCAGCATTGCGACTTCTGTGCCTTCCATGCGCCTGGCTCCAGTCAAAAGCCTGTTACAGTCCATCTTTTTCGTTATTTATAAGTAAAACGCATTATAGAAGCAAACCGGCTATTCCATGATTTGCCAGAGCAAGTTTATACATAAAAAAACTACAAAAAGTTTACATTTTCATACATTTTTTCGATTTGTGAAAATATTTGTGCCATGTGAAGCTGCATGCTCAGAATTATATCAAAATTCATAATCTGTGCAAATCTCATTGAAGAAATTGTGGAGTCTTCTCTAAAGATCCCAGTATTCTATTAATTTTTCGGCAGTGCCTGGTTTCTCGCCTTTCTTGATGTTTAAACTGCGCTCACCTCACGAATAAATCCTTTTCGGAAAATGCATTTCAGGCTATTATTACGCATATTAGGATATGCCCCGCCGCGGTGGATCAGTGGTTACGGCGCTCGGCTGCTGAGCCGACAGACGCGGGTTCGATCTCGGCCCCGGCGGCTGAATTTCTGTGAAGGCGAAATTCTAGAGGCCCGTGTACTGTGCGATGCCAGTGCACGTTAAAGGCCTACTTGACCGAAACTTTACTTCGGGTAATTTTGCGCTCGATATTGTGTGCATGTTATTAACAATATTTATATTTAATATTAGGGCTGTGAAACGCCTAGAATTTTAGTTAGAAGCGTTCAAACACCTCTGTAGCAGACGACGCAGTCCCCTAGCGGTGTGCTGGACAACTAACAAACCTGACCAGAAATTACGCACAATTGTGACACTGGCATTGCCGGCTCGCCAGATTCAGGCGTTCTGAAATGGGTGCGCGCCCCTTGAAAGGTATTCTTCTGTCGCATTTCTGGCTGTTTTCACCGCGAAGCACGATGGTCTTCGAGAAAAATAAACTGTCGACGAAGTGCATGGCCGCGGAAGGGCATACGAGGAATGCGGAAAGCACCATGTAGACCTCTCGGCCACTGCCCTTTACCCCCGATCTCGAAAGCTGGTGTCAGCTGTGGAGCTCAGGTTTTAACGTGAATTCCCTCCCTTCTTCAAAAAAGATAATGGTGGGTGACTGACGCTTCTGCCTCGCGCTAACCCCTTTTGTGGGTTGGGCTTTGTCAATAAACCTGTCCCGGTCTACATCATGCATCAGAGCACGTAGTACGTGTTTCTGGCCCGATCGGCAATGCATGCCACGAACCGGGTTGTAATTCGGAGAAGAAAGGCTTCGAGGCGTCTCTAATCGGGAGAATAAAGAGGAGGTGGGACCGCTTGTCACAAGCTAGCTAAGCCGGTTCAGAAGCTAAAGAGGACGGCTTTGCTCATCGAGCAACGCCCTTTTGACGGCACGTTGTTTACACCAGGCAGAAGTCTAAGGACCGGTCTGCTTCGTCTGAAAAGGAATCAGCATATGCACACCCGTTTATTGCAGGCGCAGCTCTGCCCAATGCGCAATAATGCCGTCGTGCGCCGAGTGCATCTGCTGTCTCGAAGATTTGCAGGCCGGGCTGAGAATCCTGGAAGGCCACACTATCGTTACTGTAAACGTCGACTTTCTTACTGCCTCACGAAATTCGTACTTGAGGTCAATTAGAGGAAGCTTCAGCGTTACCGTTCCAGACGCGTCTCCAAGACCCCAGAGAACTGGTTTGGTTTTTTGGTTTTTGTGTGGTTTAACGTCCCAAAGCGACTAAGGCTATGAGAGACGCCGTAGTGAGGGGCTCCGCAAAAATTTCGACCACCTGGGGTTCTTTAACGTGCACTGACATCGCACAGTACACGGGCCTCTAGAATTTCTCCTCCAAAGAAATTCTAGCCGCCGCGGCCGAGATCGAACCCGCGTCTTTTGGGTCAGCAGCCGAGCACCATAGCCACTGAGCCACCGCGGCGGCCCCAGAGAACTGAATGCATGTTATTTCGATGATAATATTTTCAAAGAATTTTGATTATATGTTCTTCATTATTACTCAGTCGATAGAGACACACTGCCTACGGTAATTTGCGCGGTGGGTGTGTACGGTCGACTGGGGTTTGGCAACCACGTCGTGCTGCCCAGCTGTGTGGTTTGAAAAGATTAGAAAAACATTTCCGTCCCTGCAGTACACGGTATTTAAGTGGTTCTAGGTAAATACTGTAATGAACGCAGCGCATAAGGTTTTGTTCATTTGAATCGGCATGTATTTCGCAACGCGCAGTGGCTTGCCCGACCGAGGCGCGCAAATATGAACCAGCCCACCATCGGCACCACACTGATGCCACGATCCTCGAAAAGAAAAATATATATTTATTTTGCAACAAAGATTTTGCTTCTGGCATATTCTTTCGCTTAACGCAGCACTTAATTCTCTTGAGCTCTCTTTTTAGACATCCAGCTATTTTTATTGATTGAACTCGCGTTCACAGCACCTGTTCTAAATTTCTGTGCACAGGCAGGAATCCCTTTCGACGGGGGAGAAAAATGAGAACAAAAAGGAGAAGGCAGGTCATTTTTTTTTATCAAGACAACAACGACATTGTACGCACAGCAGAGCGCACATGTGCTGTTGGCACACGCGTGCCCGCTCAAAAAAGCCGACTTTACAAAACAAGCACTTCTACTTGGCCTCCGTTTGAATATGCTTCCTTCCTCCGCTATATCCGAAGTTTGCACAAGCTGTAATCGAATACTGCCAGGCAAACAGCGCTCACTAGCATTGCGGCGCGATCATCTTCGCTGAGGTTGAGCCAAGACTTTTCTGGTGTACTACAGCAAATAAAACCCGTTTAAAACTTTTTCTAGGGCGTTTCATCCGCTTTAAGATGTGTGTTTTCACATATAACCAGTATTTATAGTACAAAGTGCTGCACGCGCTACCGGTACCAGCGCTTTGCTCGAGCCGCAACGAGCAGACGCTCCGAACCCGTCCGGACTACAGTCTCAAACATGCTTCACTTCCGGCGGGCGGCAAGGGCGCCCGTTTTTTCAGTTTCGGTATTGAAAACTTCAATTTTTGCGTGCCCTTTTCATCGTAACTGCTTGAAACTGGACCGTAATGTTTTGTGTGTAGCATAATACGGGGATGTACTATGAAAAAACAACCTTTTTAAGGTTTGAAAAATTTCGGTCAAGTAGGCCTTTAAAGAACCCCAGGTGGTCGAAATTTCCGGAGCCCTTCACTACATCATCCCTCATAGTCTGAGTTGCGTTGAGACGTTGCTTTGACGTTGCTTTGAGACGTTGCTTTGCTTTGAGCCTGAGTTGCTTTGAGTTGCTTTGAGACCGGAGTGTGCGGCCTAGCGCTTCGAGATACCGGCTGAGAGAGGCTAACGTTAACTTCTCCTTAATATGGATGAAATGGTTTATATTCCTCTAATGACTGTTGAGCGCCTCGCGAAGTGACTGCATTCTTCAACACGCCGGATTTTCCAGGCGCTGTCATCAACAATGAATGTTCGTGGAATTCAACTTTAAGTACTCATTCACCACGAACGAAAACTAACACGACCGCCCAGTCGAATCATGGTCTGGAAACTGCAGATGTGAACTCAATATGAATGCTAATTGTTCACATACGCTTGCAGTCAGAGACGGCTGACAGCAAGATACCGCTGGTCACAGCGGCCTTAACCAGGCTCAGAGTGTGGCTTGCCATGTGAGCAAGGTAAGGAGTGCCCTGTCCTCACATTTTTTAGACATTTTTGGTCTTTATATGTGTTTGCCGTGAGCGCTCCACCATATGGCCAAGAAGTAAAGCCCGTTGGTTTTGCAAGTATGGGGCACATACTCTAGATACACACATGCCGCGCGCGTGTTATATTGTGTCACTATACGTCACCCCTGTGGCACACTGTGCGCTAGTAGTCGTGATGGAATGCACGGCTGCATTCCGCCCTTAGACAGCACCAGCGGAGCGTGCCCTCAGTATAGGTCTACCTGCTGTGCAGGAGACCACATGCCAAGCCCATATGTTCGATCTACGCGGGTAATACACGGGCATTTACGGACTAGCTTCACAATTCCACAATAATCAACCGTTATACCCACACCCAGTATATCTTACACGAGAGTATTACGGCATGACGAGGATTCTGAGACGTGTGTTTTTTTTTTATTGGAGATATACTGAAACCTAGGTGTCGGCCTAAACGTGAGTTTAGAGAAGGGGCAGGCTTGAGTGCTCGCCGCGCCAAACGAAGCTCGTGAGTGTAAGATGCCGCCATGGACCAGGAAATGCCTCTGAAACGGTAGGCGCTTGTCACTGTCGGCGTACAAGAATCTTTTAGAAAACTGGCGATAGCACTGCTTCTGACAGTGGGAGGTGACCTGCATTGTACCGGTCAAGGAAGCGATTGGAGGGGGAATGAAAATTGCCGCAAATATAAAAACGCAGATAAAATTGACTTTTCATCTTGCTAAGGGTCACTAGTTATGCGTCGTTCGGTAAGCCTAAGCAATTATTTTTTTAGCTTCATATTTTTGCGCAAGGTGCCTCCACATTAAATTTATGCTGATCAGGCTTCAGCGGAAAGAAGACCTGCTGAGCACATTTATAACTTCGAAAAGGACTGCTCCAGATTCAATAAAGCATGAATGGCGCCTACAAAAAATTTCCAGTCTATCTCGTCATCTAAAGTAGGTGCAAGTATGAGATACAATGCACGAAAGGCGCAGCAGATTCTAAAGCTGCCTATAGATGGCGTTAGCCGCATAGGCCTACTGTCCACGCTCCTTGGCACTTTGTCTGTGCTGTGTACCGTTTATACGCGTATAAGACAAAGCGCGAGTCACTGCGGCGATACCCAAGTGGTCTGATGAGTCTGTGAAGTCGGAGGTTACATCGTGCCGAAATACATGCTCTTTATAAAAGCACGCAGGCAAACAAATCGCTCCACCGCTTGGAACAAGTCGAAATAGCCATATTTTGTTTAGCCACCGCTGCGAGCGTAACCTCTATTTCGAAATTCTAAAAACTGAGGCGGCCATTACTAACTACCGTTTACAAGTCTCTAATTCCAATCACGCGCCTAAAGCAAAAACAAAGAGTCAACTATTGCAATTAATTTGAAAGCTTCACTTGTTAATATTGATCACCTGTTTTTTAATGTCCGCCTGCACTGGTATTACTATGCCTCTTTACCTGCTTTACCTGAAAATCCCGATTTTTAAAAATTGGTGATCACGAGAGAGAGAGAGAGAGAAAGATGAAGAAGGACGGCAGAGATATCACGAGAAGGTTGTTCCGGTTGGATTTCCTGCACTGGGGAGAAGCGCTAAGAAAGTTGAAAAGAGATTGAGGAAAAAGGGTTGAGAAGCGCAGTCCATGTTTGTTATCCCAGCCAGTCGCTCTCACGAATGCCGTAGTAGTCCTTGAGGACAGTCGAGTTCTGTTGCCGTGGTCCGAGGATCTTATCCTCTCTTAATGGGCGGGGATGCAGGCAGGCCAGATCTCAACACAGCGGGTAACTAGATCACAAATGGCTGTCGGCAATGCCGACGTTCATGTGGAGGTTCTTGGCTGCTGACCTCAACGGCAGGCTCTCGGGCCTGAAACACCTGGCGCATCACCATCCATTCGGATAATAATTAGAGTTTTATACCTTACACAAGTTTGTTGTTAGCCCGCTTCCTGCAGCGAGTTTATGTATATATTTCATACGTATGACGGATGACTGTGTGTACGAGGTGGAACCTCACACGCCTAGCAATCTGCTTTAAAGGACAACTGATGACGTATTAGAATTATAGGAGTTTAAACGAGTCGAATGTGTGAAACTGCAGGAAAAGCATGCGAATTTTTTTTTTCCGATAGCATTTAAAAGGGTGACGTTATCGCCGCGAAGGCGGCGTCGGCGTTCACGCTACTCTGCAAGGCGCAGGACAGGCAGATGCGGCAGTGACGATGTCTCATACGACGATGCCTAGTTTACACCCAAGAAGCGGTTGTTTAAAGGAAGAAAACGAATGTCGTCGAAGGTGAAGCTCACGAAGTGGTGCTTCGTGGCATCGGATGACGTCAAGTAGGATGCAGACGAAGGCAGCGGAGAACTGAAATTTAGGCAAAAATGACGTCCCCACAAGTATCCCAGCTCTACTTCAACGCAGTGAGGAGAAGCGAGCACACTGCCGCGGTTTTAATCGGTGATGACGTCACCACTTTAAAAACTAGCGCAGAACTAATTTTGATGCTTTAGCTAGAAGCTTCATAGATTTGAATTCTGGAATAACTACGAATTTTGAACAAACCAGTCCGCCTTCCCTTTAATACCTACGATTTGCTGGAACAGTCTTAAGATTCGCACACTCATACAGGTAAAACTCTATATGTATACATATATATATACCGAAAAGTGCCTACTGCGGGAACATTGATATTAGTACTTCCGTTAGTTTCTGCGCTTTTTTCGCCGCGATTTTTCACCATGGTTTTCGTGCAGACTTCTCATATTTTTGTTTTACGAAACTAATTTTACGCACAGGTTTATTCAATGATATATTTATTTTAGAATTGAATATAAGGTAGTGCAAAAGCATTACGGAAGTTTAACATTCATTTTTGCCTTTATTGCACTGATAGTCAATGCTTGATAGAGCTAGCTTGTAGAAATTCCGTGCTTGCGAAGAGACTGAGAAAGCAGATTCGTCGACGAGCACCATGTAGTCCGTGTAGCGGTATTCGTGGCCACCGTACGTGATGTAGAGGCATTCGTGGGAAGGGTGCACCTTGCCCACTATCCACGCACCCTCGTGTTCAGCGCGGCCTATGTAGAGTTTTTCTCCACAACGGGTCCAGCCTCCCTCAATGGCTCCTTCCGGTACGGAGCCGTCAGAACCCTGCATCCACGTCAATCTGGCACCGCTGTTGACGAGTACCTGCACAGCAGAGTCGTGTCATGTGGCAAATTTTTAGACTAATTAAGGTTGAATAAGGGACCAAAATTTTTTGCGGCACTTCCTGCTTTAAAAGAAATGCCTCTACCAATCGTGAGCCAACACGATAATGACGTGCAGGATCAGATGTGTGCAGAAGTAGATGAGTGAGATCCAGTGGTGCAGTGAGCCATTTGTGAATGGAAGCGAAAGGAGATTCCTGGCTACTACAACACGATCGCTTTCGTTGTTACCTAATACGCTTTCCCACCAGGGAACTTTTGCAGCGCGACGCCTGCAAAAGCTACTGGAGCGGCGTTACGTGCGAGAGGGTTAGCATGCCCACTCATGCTTCGGAAATGGAGATGATTCGTTCCCTGTAAGACTTGCGCGGATTAACACATGCGCCATAAGGTGACATTGGGGCATTTCTGGCTTCTTATTTCCTGTTTTCACACACCTGGAGTCATCGTGAAATGAGCTCAATAATTGCGCCAAATAATGATAGGCGGTATCCTTTAAAATATATTCCTTTTTTTATATGCAGGGCGCACGAACAAGGACTTTAAGTAATTTTTGAAAGCAAGCTTTTTGGATTTGGAAGAGGCTCTTTTTTTGGCACAGCATTGTCAGAGATATAGTACATCAGAATACAGTTAAGACATGCTAACTAGCCGGCTCGTGATATGCTATTGAAAAGTTAACTTTCTAACTTTTACTCTTAGGTTCCTTAATTATTGAGAAACCTGTAGCCCAGCGTAACTATTATCCATATCAGTGTTTATATTTTAGAAAACCCCGGTCACCCTCTGCGCTGTAGCCCAACATATTCTGGCTACATCACGCCATAATGCATGCTCTTTCGAAAAGCTTCCGCGTAAAGCAACCTGTCCAGTGCAGGTAACTCGTCGAAATGACCAAAATTTGTTATTCTACAGCGCCG
This sequence comes from Amblyomma mixtum, assembly GCF_055824585.1. NCBI lineage: Eukaryota > Metazoa > Arthropoda > Arachnida > Ixodida > Ixodidae > Amblyomma > Amblyomma mixtum. The sequence goes on along the minus strand of NC_143019.1, from coordinate 74,588,631 downwards.
ACGCTAACCACGCTTTCGAAACTCTAAACACTGATATAGATATTAATTACGGTGGGCTACATGCCTTCGAATACTTAAGGAGCCTAAAAGTAATAGCTAAAAAGTTAACTATTTATTATTAGTAAACCAGCATGCTAGTTAGCATGTCTTAACTGTGCAGGTATCAAGATAGGTACCACCGCCAAAGGTCTGTTTCTCGAGCCAAGTGCAGTGGCGTAAGTACATGTGTTGTTTGTGCAGAGAATTCTGAAGCTAGACGACGCAGCCAGCCCTATATGTTGTTGATCGTGGATATCTTTTCATCACGTGCATCACGAGTTTTCTCTTGAATGGCGATAAAAGAAATGATTTTGCAACTAAAATTTTTCACCAATAATTTGTGCCGTCAAGTAAACTAAAAGGTACTGTTAAATAAACTTAGTCGGAGTCAGCGCCCGTCCTGTCCGTATTGCTGTGTGTTTTGTGTAGAATTTAGCGCTGTTTTTACTTTCCTAACACAACGTCAAGTAAACACCCAAGCGAAAACTAGGTTAGCACTTCGTTTTAACTTTGAGCAGAAAATACTGAGATGTTTAAAATTTTAAAAGTTTCAGTACCATCGATATCATCAGTGGCGCGAAATGCTGATGGCAGTCGGAGTGCTCAGAAACTGCGGTTGATGGTGGAAACGATTGTTGCGTTGATGATGCTACACTCGCATCACCACAACGGATATGCTGTCGCATTTTTTTTTTAAAGCTTTCTACAGGGAATGTTGGAGTAGCCAAATTTAGATATCAGTGCTGAGGTGTGGCATGTGATGTTAGAGATGTAGGAGGGCTGGAGTGCGCCATGGAAGATCGTATGTCATACAGTCACGCACGGTAACTCATCCATGCATGCAATGCGGACGTCCAGGGTGACAGGCGCTGCAACGGAATGCAGGAATCAGAGTGAGGGGGGAGAGCAGCAGAGTGCGGATGACGCCGGCAACGGCAGCATAAATTCGTCAAATGCCTACTCTACAGCTCTCGCTGGAGTTGGCTTCAGATTTGCTGGAGTTGTTCGCAATGTACCCTTACTTTTCCTTTTATTTTCGAACAGGACACCGGTGGATTACTCACATCGAATTTGTCGCAGCGTTGCTCGCCGCCATCGTAGGAGACGCAGCAGCAGCCGTCACCAGGCATCACCTTGCCGGGAATGACGTCTCCTTGGTGTTCAGCGCGGCCGATATAAATCGTCCGGCCGCCTTCCTCGCCGCAGGGTAGAGCGCGTCCAAGGATTTCATCGCCGTCGAATGGCAGCCACATATAACCTAAAGGCGACAGCGCCGCACGAAGGACTACTGCAAAGCAGAAAGGGCCCATTTCAATAGAGCATGAGCCCCCATAGCAGTTGCATGCCGAATGACCAGCGGTTGAGCCGACGAGGGAAGGAAAATGAGGGGCTCATTATGACATACATTTGAAGGAACAATAATCACCGAAACCCATGATGATGAGGGAATCTGTCGATCTGTTTCGCTTAATTTCTTCTATAGAGCAATGGGAAATACGACTGGATTTAGGTTATTGCTGAAATGTATTTGATAATAAAGTGGAAGAAAAAACACCCACATGCTATTGGTGGCATCCGAACTAACGTCCTCGAGATTTTACGGCCAGTCGCCTAGCAACTGAGCTATAGCGATGGCTCTCCGTTCTAACACTTTCAGGGTTATTTATGTAGCGTGTAAGCCAACCTCAAGAGTCTTAAACAGCTCCACCATGAGTAAGTACAAACCATCTTGGATTATTCAAGGCCTCTCAGCTTGCTCCGTGACGTCACGCTAGTTGCCCGTCATACGCTGGCGGCTGCTAGGGTGCGCCGGCAGTGTTCAGCGCATTATATTACTACCCGAAGTGTAATTTCTGTACTAATAATATGAATTAGCGACATAATAACAGCTTTTTAACAGCTTGCATAATTAAGCTCTATATTTTCCATGTTAATTTGTAATTTATGCTTTCTTTCGTGGCCCTCGAGACACACTTCGAGATGGAGCTAAGTGCTTCGTTTTTATGGTTTCATGATAATACTTGTGACCAAGTATCGCAATACTATAGTTCCTGCTCTCAGTTCATCGCAATTAGTTGATATTAACACCAATATATCATTTACTATACAGCATAGTATCAAAATGCAGTAGAATTAATGAATGAAATGAGGATCTAGCCGCATCTCTTGCATTCCAGTGCATTTTAAATAAACGCACGTTTTTTTTTTTCAGTTTTCGAAAGCGGACGGCGTGTGAACGCCAAAATGAACAAAATAATATAGTCGTGAAAAACAGTAACATGAAGTCTATATGAACATTTTATTGACCTCGGTTGCTTCCATTAAAATAATTCAATTCATTAATCAATTTTTAGCTTCCTGGCAGCTGCCTTCTTCTGTCTGCTGTGTTAAATTACGTCATTCTTCAATTTCAAAGGTAGTGAGCGCAGCCTCACCATGCCAGTAGTCACAGGTACTGTCAGATCCGGAAGGACTATGACAGCACATTTCACATATGGAGACGTCTCAGTTTGTAAATGAAGAAACATGATGGACTTCTTTTCTTTTGGAGTGACTGTGACTTCAAACGAAGACACTTAATTTATGCGTTTTTCTTCCTTGCTTGCCTTGATAGAATTGTTGATGGCTTCCTAAATATCGTCATTTTCCTGACGTGCTCTCTTACTTGCTGCGTACTCGCGACATGATTGTGTAGAAGAAAGGTACGATGGACAATTGGGGAACACTGAAGGCACTGCGTCTTTAGGAAGTTGAACACCATCGCAGTTGAGTTGTGCGGTTATTCGTGTTTGCTTATCATGATGTGAGAGCTTGGTATAAGGTCTTGCTCATGGAAACGGAGCTCGAAAAACTACACGAGAAAGCCTAATTTTAATACCATTCAGTTCTCTCAAAACAACTATTTAAACAGCTTTTAAATTTACAGAACATTTTCATTTGGTGTTGTGTTCTATACAACATGAAATAATCTATCAAAAGAGGTTAAATTTTAGTTACTTACGTCTGTGAAAGGAAGTGCCATCATCCGAGTTTTCTGGGAGCTTCAACCCTGGGAAAATCAAACACTCTTTTTGGGCCACCGTCGTATTTCCCCCGCCACCCATGCACACAGCATCTGCCTATGTTGCGGCGGTTACAACGTCAGTGTGGTTTTCTTCAGCACCACATCAAGGTTTTAAGCGCACAAGCCAAAAGAAAACAGTTTGGCCTCCTGCGGCTGCAAAACCGAGAAGCCGGAAAGGAGAAACCTCAGCACGTTCACTGCCTAACCTAACCACAGGAAGAGAGAGTGGCAATATACACATACGTTGCCTCCCGGGTGCCATGCACCTGTGTTGCAGCCGCCTTCATTTCACAGAACTCTAGTCTAGGTCGCTTTTGTAATTAGCGGCAGACGTAGTACTTTCGTCGCGGTGAGGTGGAGCGTGATTGAATGGTGGGAGTGAAAGCAATAGGAGAGCCCTTTTATGCTACTGTCACCCAGACTTCGCGCACTTTTAGTGGGAAGCTCCCAGACACCCTTAGAGCGTGTGGGGGTAGCGGTCTCGGACTCGAAGGAGCTGCCCTCGACTCAGCGTGGCAAGCTCAGCGGAGACCAGCCACCAAGTGACAAGAGGTTTTTGGGCGTTCGGTGCCAAGCTTTCGCTGGTCGCAAGCCAGAGAATGGGTCGGAGCCAAAGGTTCACAAACAAAACAAAGTTTATACAGCAAGGAGACGATACAGAGGATTTCACAATCACTAGTACACGCACATACAAAGTGACTAACAGAATAATGCAACTTCGTGCAAAGTTAAACTCGAGAGAGAATACAATTCAAAGGCAATATTGCACCTAAAGTGCACTAACACAGGAGAGAGAGGTAAACAAACAAAACACAATTTGTTCACCGGGCACTGCGGCAGTCCGACGACCAGAGTTCCACGACGATGCCGTCCCGCAGATTGGCGAACGTTGCCTCGTTGGTCCGATGCTGGCCGAGTGGTGTTTTCCCGGGAGTCGAACGGGCGCGCTTCGATGAAGCTTAAACGGCGGTCCGGACTGACTGATAGCTGTCAGCGTCCTTCTTTTATAGGCTCGCTCTCACGTCTGTTTGTTCTACGCGCCAGAGTAGGCGCGCACATACACGCAGCATCTCCAGTGTAGTTTCCCTTTCTTTCTCTCGCCGGCCGCGCGTCCCCATTGGTCAGAGGTCGGGGGTCGCGTCTCGACGTTTCGAGCGTATTCTGGCCTGGCGCCATCGTGGCGGCGTCGCCGACGTCCGAGTGCAGAGGAGGGGGACATGTCTTAGCGCACGCAAGGCTTTCCCCTCTTCCCCCCGTCAGCTGTAGAAGCGACTCGGATGTTCTAGACTAGAGTAATCTTCGTGCATGACTCATTCCCTCGGCGCACGCCGTGGCGGTGAGCGGTTGTGGAGGAGAGAGGGAGCACACGCACAGGCTAGGCGCTCCGCGGGGGTTTCCTCCTCTCCCGTTCGTCTCGTGCCGGCGAGACGCGTCCGCGCGGCGCTGTTTTTCTTTGTTTGCTTCAAAAATGCGCCGAATTTTGTGACAGCTACATATGGCGTCAAGCGTGTTGAGCAATCAGCACAAAGTTACGCTTTGAGTTGAGTTGAGTTGAATTGTGCATACTACAGGTAGAATAAGGTCACGCTTGTCGGTGACTGCATCTATATGAATGGCACAAAAGTTTAAAAAGGGCGTGGCAATGAGAGTTTTGCGACGTAGATTGGAGGCGTAACTACCATACTATTGATCTTTCCGTAAACTGCTCCGTGTATGCCTCATAGCGCAAATGAAATGTCTCCCAGAACTGCTCCTGTAACCATTTCAAACATAGCTTTACTGGTTGCTGCAGGAAGCCTCTTAGTTTGTGGACTGCCAGGGAATACAACGAAAAACTACGCAGTCTACGCGGTCTTGCGGCATTTTGCAGCTGTGCAGTTTACGCCCCAAACCCCTCCAGTTGATGTCTCAAGCATAGAGGCGTAGCATGGCGAGTCGTATGCGCGGAGTCCGTGCGCAAGAAAGGCTGGAAAATGCATTTATTTTGCCATAGATGAGGTGCGGCCCAAGTGGATGTACAGAAGATAGGAAGATAGTCATGTGGCACATGCTGCTTAAAGGAACTTTCGTACCATAGAAGTATCGCTAACAGTGAACGTGACCGAGATTTCCGGAAAAAATGCGAGGTACTGTAATAAGCGTGCATGCAAACATAAGTGGAGTAGATGAGGCTTTAGACATAGAAAATAAATCTTGCGCCTAAGTCGGCTTCTTGCTGACGTTATTGTTTATTGCCGGCGATCATAATTTTGTCTCTTTCTAAAATCTTCAAGACACTTCTGCTTAAATAAGGAAAGAACCGAATCGTGCTGCTTCGCGTGAAGTCCCTTAATTAAAATTTCAAACTGCGTTTTTCACTTCAAAAAGAAAATAAAAATTTTATTAGCATAGAAAAAAGTGGAAATGATCAGGTGTGCACCGCCGGCGGGCGCTCACGGGTGCTGGATCAAAAATTGACAACAAATGATAAATATTCCGTGGCGGCCAGGTAATTATCACTACAAGAAAGTGTGTCGAAACTTTTTTCTGCTATGATGTTCGTCAATAAGAATTTGGAAAATGCAGTAAAGAAGATAGGGTGGAGGAAACACGAAATACGGACAGAGTGGAGCTTGTCGGCGTCGCCCTGACCACCTTTCGTGTTTCCTTCGCGCGATTTTTTTTTTTTTACATCATGAGCCTTCACCAACTATAACAACTTTCGGCTTTGTAAACTGCTTCAGGATGTGTTGTGCATCGCATGCAGTTTCGCCGAATATCACTCTACAAGTACACCCTACTGTCACATTAGACGACATTAGAGAGAATTTGCGACGTTTTTTGTTTTTTTTTTCACTGGGACATCTATGAATATGTACGCATATGGCGGACGAAGACACCAATTAGTGCCTTTTGGTGTAATGTGTATAGAAAAAATGAGCTCAGCAACTATAATAATCTTTTTGATCACACAACATTTCGCTCCTGTCGCCTAATACTACTCCCCAGACCACCTGAATCCTGACTACTGGTCACTGCATCTGCGATCTGTGCACGCACGCTTCCAGGGTGTGCTCTCAGAGGGAAGTTCTCGGAAATCTTTGTCCGATACAAAACTTCTTGAGCAATAAGAAGCACCTTTCCGTAAGCGAGATTTCGATCTGGACCGCTCTTTTATAATGTCAGGTCAGACAATCAAATTTAGATATGCGAATTACCACTATTATTTTCTTTTTCGCAATGAATTTACTTCAGTCTGACCGTTCACTCCTGGCAATGCTCGCAGTGGAATTGGTACATCTGACTGCTCAAAGTAATGCCAGGCAGCACCAGGTTGTGGGCACCTATATGCAGAAACTTACATGGCATACATTTGAAGGTACACATCCTATGCCGATGTGGAGATGTTTGAAAATTTGAAAGAGACTTGATTATGTATCATGGTAATCATTCTAAAGCGTTATGCTTTCCAATATGTCGTGTGGTCATTTTTGTGTGCGTAAATAACATTTTCCAAGCATGTCTCATAAATGAAATGCCTGAACAGGCAGTTACTTACCCCTCGACAACAACGCAAAATTGTTCTCCAAAAAAGTCACGAGATGCTGCGAGCTTCCAATGGACCCAAACAAAAGAAAAAGGAGAAATGAAGATTAACCTCTCTTCCCTAACAAGCGCTTATAATACGAATGTGCAGGGCATGCTAGACTAGAAAGATAATTATATGTAGTACACTGCTAAGTGGAAGCCTAAAATATGCTTCATTTTTGCGAATCTTTTCAAACTTGGAAATTTCGAAGCCTCGCGGATTCCAAACATGTCCACGGTTGAACTTCACTCTATGTGTGTCGTTTCGATCTCTTCCACCACCTGGCAGATGGCGATGCACTCAGGGCCTCTGTTAGGGAATACACCATTTTTACCCTTGTCCTTGTACGTGGTAGTACATTGAAATTCGTGCTGACGCTTCGCTCGTCGGTCTAAGGTGGCAGTTGCCAAGCTTGAGCTGCCTACTTTGCGGCTTCTCCGGGCTCTGAACGGTACATGATTCTTTATTTATCACTTGTCAGTGAAGGCGTTCGCGCGGCTGAACATCTCTCTAGCGGCTGCCTGCCGAAAATCAGAATTAGAGTTTCATTCCTCGTATAGAAGAAAGCGGATAGTGAAATTGTGAAAGGGATGACGCATGCGAGAGCAATTTTTGGAAGAAAGCTTTATATGGCTCATAGACTTGTCTGTTACTTTCCTCAGGTCTTTCTGGCTCTCAAGATCAGATCCACACAGTTTTCTGACCAGTGGCTATCAGTCGGGAGAACTTTCGTCACTCCCGCCTACGCTTGTTTGCCTTAACGCCGAAGGGGCTGAGAAATGTGTGCTCGACCAGAATTTTCACCACTCACCTTTCCATCACAGAACTGCAACAAGCGTTTGTCGACGTGGGCGCTGTGCTTTCAGGGATGCACAAAACACTGCCGTTGGTTGAGGGCGGTCACAAGAGGACCGGCTTGAAAATGAATAAGCAAGCGTAATATTAACCTCATGCACAGCCGGGGTCGTCACGAACACTATGTGGCGAGCTGACGCAGCAAACCACAAACATCACAGAGATGTCCGGATTGAGTCTAAACCTCTACGTACCAAGGCATAATCTCTGAGACCTCTTGTTTACCAACGTTTTTTCGTGGAAAAAACTGAAGACGCTCTCACGACATTATATCTGCCTTAAGCTAGACTCCTCGTGGATATAACTTGTGACGTCCTCGGAATGTGAGATATAAGAATTCCATAATTTCAACAATTTGATATTTCCTGTTGCCTTACTGCATGTAAAGCTGGAAATTGCTCTTGACTACAGATTGGAAGCATGAGCAGCGCCGCCTGTATATTTGTTTGTGTGCTCGCGATCGCTTCACGGCAACATTATCCTACCTAAAAAGGGCCGCCGCAGTGGCTCAGTGGTTATGGCGCTTGGCTGCTGACCAGAAAGACGTGGGTTCGATCCCGGCCGCGGCGGTCGAATTTCCATGGAGGCAAAATTCTAGAGGCCCGTGTACTGTGCGATGTCAGTGCACGTCAAAGAACCCCAGGTGGTCGAAATTTTTTGAGCCCTTCACTACGGCGTCGCACATAGCCCCAGTCGCTTTGGGGCGTTAAGGCCCATGAACCAACCCACTTAAAAAGAATATATTGGAAGTAGTAAAGAGGAATATCCGTTTGCATCCCTCAGGTTTTTGACTCCGCTGGACACAGTTGGTTTAGAATGCCAGTCACTTTGGTTAGGATTCGCTTTGCGATTTCGTTACTATTTTTACCTTCAAATTATACCTTGCGCTACAACGAAAGCTGTCTTAGCTTAAGAGGTCCGAGACCACAGTCTGAAAAACGTTTTTTATATCGACAGCCAGCACTATAATAATAAAATTTTGGTCTCATCAACTTAAAGAGCTATTTCAAGTTCACGAATCAGTTAAATTAATTCTTGGGAAGTTAATATTTCTCCGAAATATGTGAAAAACGCTAGTCGCGCTAGCAATGATAACTACTTAAATGCTGATATGAGGAAAGCTTTGGCAATTGTGTAGCTGGTTCTTATCTGTTATGTTATGTTACGTTATGTTATGCGTTATTGTTACCTTGCCTTCACGCTGCATGCGCAGTCCATGCCTGTTATGTTAATTCGACTAGGATGTTTTTAACTCAAGTTAATAATATCGTAGTTGAAATGACAAAGCCGGCATAGTTGAAAGAAAAAAAGCAACTGAGTTGTTTCGTGAAATACCCGCAAATGCAAACAGCATGCGTTGCAAGCACCCGTGCTTTGCATGCTGTCATACAAAATTACAAGGTCTTCACCCCGCTGACCATTGGGCATTTCTTCAATTGAGGAGTCCACTCACATTGTGGACATAATGCTCTTTGCATTGTTTTAGCATTATCGTAGCATTATAGCGGAGGTCTAGAGGCAGCAGATGACCCAAGGAACAGTAGAATGAACACGTACATAATTTTTGTAATGAAGAATTTTACAGTTATCGCATATGCAGTATTTAACACAAATTATTGGTCGATATACAGTCATATTCTCTTTATCTAGATGTCCAGATCACCTAGACTGGGCGCACTTAAAACATGCCGAAATATCTGATAAATGTCGATCTGGATCTCAGCGCTACGCACTATACCTCGGACCAGATACGAATTTATGTGTTGTAGGTACGTATATTTTCGGTGTAACGGTAATAAAATGGATGTGTGATGGAGGGGGCTAATGACCAGCCTAAAAATCTCGCTGTCATCCATGTAACGTTTTATGGTTAGTGAGTTCGTCCTGCCTTCTTGCTACCATGACCTATTTCTAGCGCGGGGGTGCTAGTCCTAACGCCAAAACTGACTGCGTCTTCACTGAGGGCAAATTCTGGATGTAGTGTGTCAAGCTATCCGATGAAGCCTGCCCTCCCAGTACTGAAGAGCTCACCGTCCCTGAAGACCTCCCGACAGCGCCAGAAGCTTCAGTACTGCTTTCCCTTTCGTGACATGTTGGACGAAGTTATTTTTTTTGTGTGCTAGCGACTTTACTTTGTCATGGCTCAAGACTCCCTTGTCTCGTACTCGCTGCTTAAAATGATTGACTAATCCTTCATCATGTGCACCAATGAACTATGTACGATCGAGATGCCGGCAGCATCTGGCCGGCTTTACTCCTTTCCTGCCTATATCTTCGCTGTAATTCCAGAAGTAGTCAGCTGAACACGCTGATTACACACGCTGCGTATGACGCTTTGCGTGTCTGCGCTTTCCTTTTCTTAACCAATGACGACCGTCATCCGATTTACTTCGAGTAGATCGTGCTTCTCCCGAACTCCTCTCTTTATATACCACATAGAAGAAATGCTTTTCGACGCCAAAACCACCATTTCAATTAATTTTTGATCACCATTTGAGGCCGGTACTCGCCGCGTTGAGATGTGTCCTTCATATTTGCAGCCGTTGTAGTATTGTCTTGCACAGCGTAAGGAACTGACAAGTTCAGGATAATCGCCCACGGGGCCTTATCCGCCACTCGCGTCGCCCCAAGCCAAGCTTCCCTGGTTATCGTCAAGTTAAGCATTCTGTCCGCTGCCAATAGCACGCCGCGTAACGGAAAGAGTACTTTAGAAAGAAACCAAATCCTCCCGTTCCTTACTTTTCCTAAGCGCTGCAGAATCCGACTTTTAAAATGCATCCTGAACTCGCACTGAACAGGTTTGATGACATTAAAAAATATAAGGGCAACACGGAACATTTAAAATGAAATAGGTTCGTCCCACTTGTGCGCGTATTCTTCCCTTTTCTTTGTTTTGTTTAATGATGTTCTTTGCACATCGAAAGAGGGGGACAAGCTCAGTGTTCAAGACTGACAGCTCCTGCACCATGTAGCATGTTCGACAAGCAGCCCACAGTGTATATGACAACAGTAAACTTTTGCACAAAAGTTCTCATCATTCATACAAAAATGTGTACAAAAATGCATTAAATTGTCTAAAATTTTGCAACGGAGTTTCTACATGAAATAATGATATCAACATAAATTCCATGACTTGTCATTTTAAGGTTCAAGACTGACTGCTCCTGCACTATGTCGCATGTTCGACAAACAGCTCACAATGTATGTGAAAAAAGTAATGCTTTGCAAAAAAGTTGTGATCATTTATAGGACAAATGCGTACATGAATACATTAAGATTTCTAAATTCACCTCAAGAGAATTTCCACGTAAAAGAATCATATAAACATTAATTCCATGATGTACTATTTTCCAAAAATGTTTTACAAAAAAATTTTCAAACATTTTCCAAAAAGCCCAAAAATGTTTTATCTCTTGTAATATTTTGCTGTAGCGCAGACAGAGCTGTAATACCAGAAGAGACTTGATTCTTTGTTTTAAATATAGAACACTTGCTTTGAAAAAATACTTAGCAGTAACCGGTTTATGTGCTACCAATCAGAGAGAGGGAGCAGATAATCGTTATCTGCTAACGATTATCGTTAACGCTGTTTTTAAGAGAAGAAGTGATGTTTTGGTTTATGGGGTTTAATCTCCCAAAGTGACGCAGGCTATGAGGGTCACTGTAGTGAAGAGCTCCGGAAATTTCGGTCCCAGGAGTTCTTCAACGTGCTCCGACATCGCGCAGTACACGGACCTCAAGAATTTCGCCTCCATCGAAATTTGACCGCCGCTGCCGGGATCGAACCCGTGTGTTTTGGGCCAGCAGCCGAGCGCCGTATCCACTAAGCCACCGGGGCGGCTCAGAAGTGATGCATATGAGAAAATGGCGTTCGTATTTTCTCCATGTGGGATGATTTGGGGAGTCAATTGTGTGGAAGGAAGGTCGCTGTTATGTACGGTAAATAATGAAGATGCCAATATTGGTCCTTCTAGAACACCTTTTGGACGTCCTACTCTTAATGAGGGCATCCTTTTTCGAAGAGAGATACTGATACCTATTAGAAAAGGTAATTCTTTTGGAGATAACGTGCCTTCCTATGCATTCCACAGCCTTAAAGATTAGAGAACAAGACTGCAGGAATAACGTAGTCGAATGCTTGCCGATTGGTCAGGAATAAACCCATTTAGAATAAGCCCTTTCAGTATTCTGCAATTTTTTTCTTTGGATATTCAAATGGTGCATGCTCAGACTACGGCCTTTTATAACCCTGCGTTCATAATGTTACATCTTTCAATAAATTATATTGGCCATCCATTGATAAAGAGTTGAAACGTTTTTAAAATAAGTGGAAGTACAGGTATGGACCTGTACTTATTTACGGGACTATCATTTCCGTCTTTGGGAATAGGGCACACTCCGTCAATTTTAATGTTGTCAGGATATATGCCCTATTTCAGGACACGATTTATAATGGGATCTGAAAGATGTTAATTATGTACGACTTATGTTTTCCAGGAGTAGCGTCACTGTCATCGAATCTAATAGAAGAAATAGTTTTCGGTTTATCTATCGTTACCTTTGCATCATGTGGCATGGTATGGGACAATATCATTGAGTTGGCGATGCTTGCACTAAGTACACTAAGCGCCGATGTGCTTCGATAATTACTAACGGGATAACGCCCGCCCATATAAAATGGTTGTTAACACAACGAATTTCACGTAACACTGAGAGCTTTAGCTGGCAGATTCTTTACCGATAGGTTTCTAACTGCATTCCATGTTTTTATCAGGTCGTTAAAAGCCGTAATAAACAGCTCGTCGTAGTAAAGAAATTCCGCCCATTGTATTTATCGTTTAATTTCATACCGATATTTTTTATGCAATAAATTCATTTGAATCACTATCTTTAACTAATTAGTCCTACATTTTATTCCTGTAGAGCATTAACTTCTAGTGAATCGCATTGCTCCAATCATTCCTTATTCATTTTTTAGGCGCCTTATTTATCGATATCGTAATATAATCTGCATCATACCAAGCAATAAACTGAAAAAAAAAATTGAATGCGTCATTTGACTAAGGCTCGTTTAGTACCAATTTCAAGTTGACATTGTTGATAAGCGCGTGATGAAAATAATCGCTAATTGCAGACCATCATTAAAATACGAACTGTTAAACATTATTTTGCTTATTTACACATTATATTATTACTACACTGGAGTATCATTATAGTAGTTTGATTGTTAAGCTATTAATTAAAATACGATATAAATATCGTTTCTTAACGCTCAAGTTTGGCAAAACCTTCCAATCAAACACGTAGCGTTATTTGAACGCGTGCAACGATATATGGCATTGTTCTAACCTTTGTTGCAACCTGGAATGGGGTCCAAAAGCAGACTGTTGCTAGTTGAAGGCGAGGACTGTAGAACAAAGAATGGCCGCTGTTCCCAATTGCAGATGAGAAGATCGTGTCGTCGGTACAGGGCGGTGTAGACACCGAACGAACTGGAAGCGGCGCGGCTGCTCCGAGGGGGCACGCTGTGCAGTTTTATGCTCACACAAACACACCACGCCTTGCAAAGCGCGATCGCCGGAACTTCCGTGGCGATAACGCCGTTACGCGCGCGCACACTATGGAGGAAAGAACACTCATGGTGACTCAATATTGGACGTTGCAAAGCTTCCCTGCAATCGGAAGTTGGCGCGCCACTGCTTCTAGCCTTTGTGCTAGAGGCGAGGTTCCAACAATGTTGGTGAAATTTTTAGGGGAATCCCCCAAGCAGGAGAAGATTTGTAATAAGCGAGTAATTACTCATTGAAGAATGTTGGTCAAATCTTTAGGAGAATCCCCCAAGGTGGAGTAGATTTGTAATAAGGGAGTAATTACTCATTCACATCCATCCAAGCCCAGCCATACGGCTACAAAAGAAAGCTAAACAGCTTTCTCAGAATCTTCTAAGTTAAAGAAAAATTTGTCCTTGTCCGGGTTTCAAACCTGGGACCACCGCTTCACCGAAGAAGGGGGTAGATTTGTAATAAGCGAGTAATTACTCATTTAACAGTCTTGATCAAATGTTCAGAAAAATCCCCCAAGGTGGAGTAGATTTGTAATAAGGAAGTAACTACTCATTGACATCCATCCAAGCCCAGCCATACGCCTACAAAAGAAAGCTAAGGTAGCTTTCTCAGAATCTTCGAAGTTAAAGAAAAATTTGTCCTGGTCCGGGATTCGAACCTGGAACCACCGCTTCACTGGAGAAGTCACCCTACCAACAGAGATAATCGGGACGGCAAGACTATGGTAGGGAAGCTTCACGACCAAAGCAGCAAAAGCCGTTTCACGCTGCAGCATGACCTTGAATGGACTTTGCAAGCCAGAATATATAAAATTTATATTCCCACTGCAGGAGAGCTCTATGATATCGCCGCAGCCGATCATGCCTCGTGTCGACTTCATCGACTTCATCAACTTCCATCTACGGCGCGAACAGATCAGATCAGCTTAACCTCGATCAAGGCTTACCTTGAGTCTAACATCGTCGCCAGGCGTGCCGATGACCCAGCAAAACAAAAACCTGAGCCGATAAGGCTAAACACATGCATTCGCAGCTCTACTCGGCTTAACGACATTATAACCACATCACTTTTTTGGGTGGCCAATGAGGTTTTCCTCCTTTCCTTGTTCTTATTATTCCCCGAATCTCTGCACACCGGCACTAGTAAAAACAGGCTCCTCGATCTGTCATGAACTGTGCCTTTGGACCAGGAACCGATAGAGGAAAAGAAAACTGGCATTGCAGGCATAGAAGATAAAATTGGCACTCACGCACGCAATACCTGTTTACAAGGTCGTGCTGCAAGCATGGGAAAGCGCCAGCAGAAGCCGGGGTTGCAGAAGCAGATAACAGATAAGCGATCGCCACAATCAAATAGCCACAAGAGGGCTCTTCAAGTGTGAGGTGACATCGCTCGGTTGTAAGGTAGTCTTTTTGTGGAAGGGTACCAAGCCGAAAACACTTTGCCTCACCGAACCCCTTGTTGTATAAAGAGCACTAAACTTCCGGTTTGACTCAGACAAGTGCTACATCGCTCAAGAGGTTGAATTCAACTATGTCGAAACTCTATGCCACTGGTACCCTTTGTCAATAATCACATAAATCAAGCGTCAGCTTAAAGTACCCTTTTTATTTTTCTGCTAATAACAGGCTTTTAAGATGTCCTGTTAGCAAGCACACGAAACTGTTATTTTGCTTAGAAGTACACGAAACAAAGTTGCTAAAATGTTACTGCAAAGTGTACTAAAACCAAGGCTACATTTAAATTTGGTACATTAATGTTGTTAAGCATCCTCTAATATTCTGTACTTCTTCATGGAGGGGCAGCTTGATTGCAGTGGCCGCTCTTAGGCAATGCACAAATTTGAATAAAAAGTTGCTCATGTTTATAAGAGGGTCGGGTTTGATTTAGAAAAGACATCTTAAAGAAAGCCTGAAGATTTTATTTTATACCAGACATTCGCATAATGTTCAAAACTTTTTGCATGCACAGATACATTTTTTGCAGCATCTTTTATTGGATTCGCGCCAGCACAGTTTTCATGTTTTGAAAATTGTGATAAACGATTCTTCTGAAGGTGGTATGCTCTCGCCAGCACGATGGTATTCTCTCGCCCGCCATCTTCATTCATCAGCATTGTCGGCAGCCTGTTACCAGTGCTTGAATAAAATCTAGATTCTAGTTTTCTGCAGCACTGGTCACAATGCAAAGTGAAAAATGAACAGAAAGCAGTTTTTAGTAACAAATTAACACATCCTGACTTCATGCCACGCTGAGTTCTTGTGAAAATTCGCGCACACTCTTTCGATGCTGCTTCACTACTGAAAAAAAGAAGAAGTTTTGATTTAACATAAGTAACAAGCGGTTGCCTTGTGGTAGACCATCCGTCTCGCTTTCGGGGACCTGCTGGGTTCGATCCTGAGTGCCGCCGAGTACCTACCCATTTTCTAATGGGTGAAAGATTTCCCCCGGCCTAGTGCTCCGTTTTTCAGAGGTGAAGTGGTTGAGAAAAGGATATTGAACCAAACCATTGCGTTGACTGGCCAGTGATTCATTCGGCCGTCTTGTAACCCTAAGTGTTCCTCGTGCAGTAAAAGCCCGCTTGTGACCCTTTTAAACTGGAGCGATTGTCTTCTGGCAGAGATTCCGTCTTGTATTGGGGAGGTTCTGGGTTCGATCCCCAACGCCACCGGGTACCCACCAGTTTTGCAAGGGCACAGGATTTCCCCCGGCTTGGTGTTGTAACTCACCGCTCTAAACGTGTGATGATTTTACGCCGTACGCTTTTTCTGGCCGTAAGGCGGGTCAAGCCACATCATTCTTCTTGCAACGAGTGGAGGATAGAGAATAAAAGGGCTCTAAACATGAAAATGGGATTCGACCGCTGCGAGGAATAAGTAATGGCTATTCGGTTACAGTCACGGGCTGCAAGGCACTTCACCGGGCGTTGGCCGCTTGCTAGCGAGCTCGATGCGCTCCTTCGACAGAGGCATTAGGCACTCGCCTGCTTTTGGATATCGAGTGGGCTTCTGGTGGCTTATAAACGCATATTATCCCGAATTTTTTATCTTGTGTATAAGCTGGAGCGTCATACTGCGCGCAGTCTGCTGAAATTTTAAATGTATATCTGCAAAGCGACTCAGGCTATTGCGGACGCCGTAGTTGAGCGCTCGGGATAATTTCGACTACCTGAGGTCTTTTAACGTGCAATGACATAGCACAGTACACAAGCCTCGAGCATTTCGCCTCCATCGAATCTGTTCCGCCGTGGTGGGGTTTGAACACGCGTCTTTCGGGTGAACAGCCGAGAACCATAACATCTCAGCCACTACTGTCGCCTATTATTATTTCATTTCCTAGAAGCGCACTAGTCAGCTATAGAATAAACACTCATTTAATTCATATAAATGCAGTGTCGGGTTTGTAAGTGCATAGTTTGTTGCCTTTTAGGTGATAACTGCGCAGTGGCTTTTTTCTGGAGAGCTTCTGCCATACGTACTCAGAGCTGTTGAGGAAACGCACTCACATGTTAGCGCAGATGTGTTATTTTATGAATCACGAGCGGTTCATTTCTCTAACAAACCTATAGAAATGTGAACAAGTGGGGAGTTTTCACTGGTATTTAAGCTACTTGGTCATACGAATCGAGAAAAAACTTCCTCCACTGAGGTAGAGCTCGGTGACTCTTTGCTTATATGCGACATACGAGGAAAGATTCGATAATTAGCAATCTGAGAGGAAGTCTTCTCCACCAGAACTTCATCATCTGTGTAACAGTATTCGCGGCCCTTATATGGAATGTAGAGACATCCGCGGGAGCGTTGCATCTTTCCAACGATAAGCGTTTCCCCGTGTTGTACCTGGCCGAAGTAGAGGGGAGATCTAGAAGCTGCACTGCTTCCCTTGGAGGCTTCGTCAGGCACATAACCGCGAGAATCTTGAATCCACGTAAATGAAGCGCCGCGAACGGTCAGTACCTGCCAAATAAAGGCATGAAAATGTTACGCATCATCAATATCCAGACATTTTGGAGAAAGGAAGGAAAATATTTAATACGCCAAATCCGAACTGAAATAAGAACTTCGCCGGGTGACCTACGTGCACATTTAAGGTCAATGTCAGCTAAAGTATATCGGTTGAATGCGACTTCTTTGTGAGCAAAGCCGACAAATGACTGTTGTGGGAACTAAGGAGAGCGGTCAAGAAGGAATTTGTTGCGGCTGACCACTGTCCCTATGTGCCGGAGCTGGCTGCAGTGGGGATGTTTTGGCTAAGAACATAAACTTTGGACGTGATGCATAGTTAATGGTGTAAAGACGAATCTGGCTTAGAGACTAGATAGTATAACGCTTCCTTTAGGCTACCTCCCGGTCCTACCCTCCCAGTCTTGATGCCATAGGTAGCATAAGAGCGTTCTCGCCCAGCTTCAGCCTCACCGTTCGTCCACGTTCCTAGGTGGCACTTGTGACAGTACAGGACGTCCTACGTCCGCCGCTATGGACAAAGGTGGCGCTGGTGAGCTATCTCAAGGTTCGTTTGCACTGCACATAAATACCCTTCACTACGGCGTCTCTCTTAGCCTGAGTCGCTTTGGGATGTTAAACCCCATAAACCAACCAACCTAAATACCCCCAAAAACAGATTGGACTGCAGTCGCGTAGCTCGGTTGGTAGAGAACCCGGCGCGAAATTCAGAGGGCGTGAGTTCAGATCCAACCGTCGGCAGTGGTTGTTTTGCCGCTGTTATTAATCTCACAATAATGAAAACTACAAATAAAAAAAACACTTCCCGCATGCTCCGTCGTTTCGGTGACTGTTCGCTTCCGTTGTGCACGTATGTCACAACGAGCACCTCTTTTCATCTCTTGTCTCCCGGTGGTGTTGTAATACTGTCACGTAGCGGTGACTGTAGTCCGGCGAACAGGAAAACAACGAGGATGTCTTCGAAACGGAACTCTTTATTCGGGCTGACTTGCGCCAGCAAAGAACTGAATCACTCGGCGGCGGCGTAGCAACAAGCGTGCTCGGCGGTCATCGGACGGAATGCCCGCCACTGTCGGCCGTGCTCTTTTAAAGCTGATAGCTAACCTTCTAGATAAAGCATGGAAGGTTCTAGAACTCTGTGGAACAAAGTAGAATGGGCTCAGCCTGGATGCGATCAATCGAGGTAATTCTAGGCGCGTCTTGCGTCACACATGAAGCGATAAAGAGGCGTGCCGGCAATCTTGAAGCATGAACAAATAAACACAACAAAACGCTGCAAAGATTCACGGCAATACACATCTTTATGTTGCGATTTAACCGTCGAGAAGCACACAGCGTACAAGAAGAATGCTTTTTGATGGTGCGCATCGATTGTAAGCCTAAGGCCATCGCTAGGGCATGCCAATAAAACAGGCTGCCCTGTTGAGTTCGTCGCCTGTTTTATTGAACTTTAGCATTACCTGAAGAGAAATCCGCAGTAACATGCAAAGCAATGAACAAGTTGAGCTCGCAGACGCGATATATTTTTGAGGACCTCCCTGCTGAATGCCGGCAATAAAAATCTGCGCGTAATGTGAACAAACTTCGAACATAGCATTTCTAGCAAATGTGACACTGAAAATCGAATGCATATTTCTGATAACGTTACAACCGTGCCAAAAGAACGAACATGTCCTCGCCAATATCCTTCCTTTCGTCAAAGAGGAAGCTTCTAAAAGCAGCTTTTGTTCCCTGTTTTTGATTGGAAGTACGAATTAAGGCAGAAACGCTAGCATGTAACAAATTTGTTCCCGTTGTCGGCACGAAAAATTCCCATTTAAAATTACTATTTTTGCGAACAGTCGTACAGCATTTCAAGGTTTTTTTTTTCAGTATAATTGTTCGTGCGTTTTTCTCTTTCAGTTTTCGAGGTGCGGCCCACCACATCAACATTATGAATTGCCGACCTTGAGATCCTTTGGAGAAGATAACGTTATTTATTTGTCATCAGTACAAACATTCCCTGCCCAAAGTAATTAAGCCGCACTGTTTGCTTTCAAGACAGGCAGTTAAACCATTAAGGCACCAAAAAGGACTAAAACATCTCGAAAGTTGAACACAAAAGATCTCCTCATTTGACAGTTTCAGAGCTTGAGGACTGCAATATGTACGGTATTATATGGCTGAAAATCAAACTATGCAGAGTCGTAACATACGAAAGAGGGGAAATAACGCCCCGTCTTATGATATATGCGGAGACCTAAGCCTCGTACTGCTCTATTCATTGCTGAAGATTACTCCCGAGGAACACAAAGGCAAGAAACTCACTACTGTAAGGTGATAAGCGGCAATGCGTCCTAACACGAAGGTATGTTTTCATAGTTACTCGGGTATTCTAGATGAAACATCAGTCGACAGCTAACTCTGAAAGGACGCTTTCTTTAAATTATCTCGTTTCATTCCTGAACGAATATATAAGTGTTAAAGATATGGACGTTTGCTTTATGGTGGTCTAACGTCCCAAAGCGACTGAGGCTGTTAGGGACGCCGTTGGGAAGGGCTCCAGAAATTTTGACCACCTGTGGTTCTTTAACGTGCACTGTGCGATGCCAGTGCACGGGCCTCTAGTATTTCACCTCCATCAAAATTCGACCGCTGCGGCCGGGATTGAGCACACCTCTTGCACGTCAGCAGCCGAGTACCAAACTACTGATACACCACAGAGGCTAAAAATAATGGCGTGAATAATTCATACAGTAGTTAAAGCTTCAACAATCTCGAGGCTGAGATGACGCATGAATATATTTGTGACTATACTTCCTATCGATACTTAATTTCCTCATTACTATTACACTTCCGAGATAAAACGTTTTTGTACAGCAGAATGGAAAGTTGGCCGTTGTAGTCCGTTGTATATTGGCTCTACCGTTGCACACCACTCCGACAGTTTCCTTACTTGGAATATTTCATGGTGGTGTTCGCGCCAGCGTAAGGCACGTAGTAGCAGCCGTCACCAGGAATGACATCTTTCCCGGGATTGATATCTTTTTCGTGTTTCGTGCGCCATTGTAGTTAAGAACAACGCAGCGAGCTATGGAAAGGAAAATGATAGGTGTAACGTTAAGAGGTCGGAAGAGGGCGGAGTGGGTGAGGGAACAAACGCGGGTTAATGACATCTTAGTTGAAATCAAGCGGAAGAAATGGGCTTGGGCAGGGCACGTAATGCGAAGGCAAGATAACCACTGGTCCTTAAGGGTAACGGAGTGGATTCTAAGAGAAAGGAAACGTAGCAAGGGACGGCAGAAAGTTAGGTGGGCGGATCAGATTAAGAAGTTTGCGGGGATACAGTGGCGGCAACTGACAAAGGACAGGGTTAATTGGAGAGACATGGGAGAGGCCTTTGCCCTGCAGTGGGTGTAGTCAGGCTGATGATGATGATGATGTAGGTGGTCGCACCGTGCTCTTCGCTTCCGGGCACAGCGTCGTCCGGGATGATGCCTTGGTCGTAGAATACCCACATATATGGGATGCAGGCAGATTCCGCTAAAACGCAGATTGCCGGGAAAGGAAACGGCGCATTTTTATAGAGAGCGAGTACCAGTAGTGGCTGCACGTTAAATAAGTTGTCGGTTAAAAATCAGAATTGGACACACTATGCCGTGACGACATCTACTGTAGTGACGCCGAGTAGAGCAGTGGTGACGTCGTGAGTTCCTATCCTCGACAAGGTTTTAAGTCGCCAGCGAGCTCCAAATGTAAAAAAAAGATTTCACCAGCGACGGGCCAGTGTATGTCAAGCATTAAATAAAATGACCAGTGGTCAATTGTGACAATATAAATTACATTGAGCCCGTTGTGACGTCATCTAATCGTGACATATTCAATCTTTTTCGGGTAATTTAGGTGTTATACTTATGGTAAATTAGAAAAACGTGCTGGAGAAGTGAAAGGTCTGTAAGAAAAACATTAAAACTTATCAGTGCAGAATTGCTCTCTCTCAATCTTCTGCTGCAAACTGGGCAGACAAAAGTGACCGAGTGCTTGCGTAGCAAAGTTTGCTGCATACTTTTTTCTTGAAACAAGGGGCAATATACTCAGTTTCTAGTGGAAGGTGAGGTAAAGTTGCAGAATTAGCGAACTTTGATAGCGCCACGGAAAAAAAAATGCCGTATGAATTGTGAGATCGAACATATTCTCAGAACTTATTTTTACACTACACAAAGCTTGCTTAACAAGGGACTGCCAGCAATTCTTACAGAAAAAAGAATGACGGACCCATGACAGACATTGCGACTAATGCGAAATCGCACTCTTTGCAGAAGACAGGAAGTTCGAGACTGAATGCTGTTCTAGAGCACAGAGGCTGCCGCGGGGTTCAGTTGCTGCTTTTGTAAAAAGAAAAGAATGAGTGTGTAGATACATGCGGTGAATTAGTAAGTGCAATGATCAAATGATGTTGTTTAAACAGGTGGCACATAATGCGCTCAGAATATCTGATCTCTACACTCCTACGCTCTCTCTCTCGTGCAGTAAGACTATCTGACCTAACCTGACAAAATCTCCGTCAGCACTGTTCTGTGATTCGCCTTTCACTTTGTGCTGCAACGTCTATAAGAAAGCCTCGTGGCGTGTTTAAAAGAACAACTGCGACCACATGCATATTCGGCGCTTTGGTTTTATCCTGACTAACAAAACGATCATTAGTTGACGAAAGATTAAGCCTCATGGTACTAAAGAGTTGGAAGAAGCTGTTATATTTTGCATTTCATCACAACACGGCTCTTTTTTATGCTACCGAGTTTTGGCTGTAGGCTGGCCAGTACTGAGTGAAGCTAGTAGCAAGGCATAAACTGACGGAACTACCAGGTTCCCGAAATAGTTTCTTAGACATCAGAAGATCTGGCCTTCAATATCATTCCCGGGAAAGATGTCATTCCCGGTGACGGCTGCTGCTACGTGCCTTAAGCCGGCGCGAACACCGCCCCGAAATATTCGAAGTAAATAAACTGTCGGAGTGGTGTGCGGCGGTAGAGCCAATATATAACTGACTACAACCGCCAACTTTCCATTCTGCTGTACTACAACGTTTTATCTCGGAAGTGAAATAGTAATAAGAGAATTAAGTATCGATAGGAAATCTAGTCACAAAATATTCATGCGTCACCTTAGCATCGAGATTTTTGAAGCTTTAACTACTGTATAAGTTATTCACTCCATTATTTTTAGCCTCTGTGGTGTATCAGTGGTTTGGCACTCGACTGCTGACCCGAAAGAAGTGTGCTCGATCACGCGCTCGAATTTTGATGGAGGCGAAATTCTAGAGGCCCGTGCAGTGGCAGCGCACAGTGCAGGTCAAAGAACCACAGGTGGTCAAAATTTCCGGAGCCCTTCACAACGGCGTCCCTCACAGCCTGAGTCGCTTGGGGACGTTAAACCCACATAAACCATATCTTTAACACCTATTTACTGGTTCAAGAAAAAAACGAGATAATTTAAAGAATACGACCTTTCAGAGTTAGCTGTGGACTGATGTTTCAGCTAGAATACCCGAGTAACTATGAAAGCATATCTCCGTGTTAGCACGCATTGCCGCTTATCTCCCTACTGAAATGAGTTTCTTGTCTTTGTGTTCTTTCGGAGTAATCTTCAGCAATGGAGCAGTACGAGGCTTAGGTCTCCGCATATATCATGAGACGGGGCGTTATTTACCGTCTTTGTTACGTTACGATGCTGCATAGTTTGATTATCAGCCATATAATGCCGTACATATGGCAGTCCTCAAGCTCTGAAACTGTCATATGAGGAGATATTTTGTGTTCTTCTTTCGAGATGTTTTAGTCCTTCTTTTTGCTGCCTTAATGGTTTAACTGCCTTTCTTGAAAGCAAACAGTGCAGCTTAGTTACTTTGGGCAGAGAATGTCTGCATTGATGATAAATTAAACAACGTTATCTTCTCCAAAGGAACGCAAGATATATAATAAATAATGTCCATGTGGTGAGCCGCACCTCGAAAACTGAAAGAGAAACTCGCACAAACAATTCTAGCGAGAAAAAACCTTCAAACGCTAGACGACTGTTCACAAATATAGTCATTTTAAACAGGAATTATTTGTACCGACAACGGTAACAAATTTTTTATATGCTAGCGTTGCTGCGTTAACTCCTACTTCCAATCAAAAACAGGGAGCAAAAGCTGTTTTTAGAAGCTTCCGCTTTCACGAAAGGAAGGAGCTAGCGAGGACATGTTCGTTCTTTTGGCACGGTTGTAACGTTATCAGAAATATGCATTCAATTTTCAGTGTCACGTCTGGTGGCAAATATGTTCGAAGTTTGTTCACATTGCGCGTGGATTTTTAGTGCCGGCATTCAGCAGAGAGGTCATCAAAGAAATATCGCGTCTGTAAACTCATCAATTTGTTCGTTGCTTTGCATGTTACTCCGGATTTCCCTTGCGTAAGGCTAAAGGTCAATAAAACAGGCGCCAAATTCAACCGGGCAGCCTGTTTTACTGGCATGCGCTATCGATGGCCTTAGACTTACAATCCATGCTCAACATCAAAATGCCATCTTCTTGTACGCTGTGTGTTTCTCGGGGGTGAAAGCGCAAACACAAACGTGTGTATTACAACACCACCGGGAGACAAGAGATGAAATAGAGGTGCTCGTTGTGACATATACCACGCAAGCGAACAATCACCGAAACGACGGAGCATACGGGAAGTGTTCTATTTCTTTTTTGTAGTTTTCATTATTGTGAGATTAATAAAAGCGGCAAAAACAACCACATTCCGACGGTGGGATCTGAACTCACGCCCTCTGAATTTCGCGCCGGGTTCTCTACCAACTAGGCTACACGACTGCTCTCCAATGTTCTGCATTTGGGGGTATTTATGTTGGTTGGTTTATGGGGTTTAGCGTCCGAAAGCGACTCAGGCTAAGAGAGACGCCGTAGTGAAGGGTATTTATGTGCAGTGCAAACGAACCTTGAGATTGCTCGCCAACGCCACCTTTGTCCATAGCGGCGGACGTAGGACGTCCTGTACTGTCACGAGTGCCACCTAGGAACGTGGTCGGACGGTGTGGCTGAAGCTGGGCGAGTACCCTCTTATGCTACCGATGGCATCAAGACTGGGAGAGTACGACCAGGATGTAGCCTAAAGGAAGCATTATACTATCTAGGCTCCAAGCCAGATTCGTCTTTAGACAGATCCCTTCTTGGCCACTCTCCTTACTTCCAACAACAGACATTTTTCGGCTTCGCTCACAAAGCCGTCGCATTCAATCGATATACTTTAGCTGACATTGATATTACATGTGCACGTAGGCCACCTGGCGAAGTTCTTATTTCATTGCGGATTTGGCTTATTAAATATTTGCCTTCCTTTCCCCAAAATGTCTTGACATTGATGATGCTTAACATAATTCATGCCCTTATTTGACTGGTACTGACCGTTCGCGGCGCTTCATTTAAGTGGATTCAAGATCCTGGCGGTTATGTGCCTGACGAAGCCTTCAAGGGAACCAGTGCTACTTCTAGAGATCCCCTCTATATCGACCGAGTACATCACGAGGAAATGTTTATCGTTGGAAAGATACAACGCTCCCGCGGATGTCTCTACCTCCCCTATAGGGGCCGCGAATACTGTTACACAGGCTATGAAGTTCTGGTCGAGAAGTCTTCCTCTCCGACTGCTAAAAATCCAATCTTTCCTCGTATGTCGCATAAAAGCAAACAGTCACTGAGATCTAGCCCTGCGGAGGAAGTGTTTTTCGATTCACATGACCATTGAGGTTAAATACCAGTGAAGCTTCCCCACTTGTTCATATTTCTATAGGTTTATTAGAGAAACGACGGTTAGTGCTTCAGCAAACAACACATCTTAGCTAAAATAAGAATGCGTTGCACCAACATTGTTCTGCATCGTATGCCAGAACCCGTGCAAAAAAGGCAGTGCGCAGTTCTTAGTTGAGAGGCAGCGAACTGTGCATTTGTAGACCCGATACCTGGCATTTATATAGACTAAATGTGTGTTTATTCTAGAGCTGGCTTGTGCACTTCTAGGAAATCATATAATCACCGGCCACAGTAGTGGCTCAGTGGTTATGATCCTGGGCTGTTAATCCGAAATACGCGTGATCGATCCCGGCCACGACGGAACATTTTTCAATTGAGGCGAAATGCTAGAGGCTTGTGTACTGTGCTATATCATTCACGTTAAAAGACGCAGGTGGTTGAAATCTTCTGGAACTCTCGAATATGGCGTCTGCAGTAGCTTGAGTCGCTTTGGGGATATACATCTAAAACTGCAGCAGGCTGCACACAGCATGACGTTTAGGCTTAAACGCAACGTAAACCTTTCGGGATAATATGCGCTTACACGCGACCTGCAGCCCGCTCGATAGCCAAAACCTTGCGAGTGTCTAATGCCTCTGTCGAAGAAGTGCATCGAGTTCACTAACAAGCGGCCAACGCATCGTAAAGTGTCTTGCAGGCCTTGGCAGTAAACAAATTTCCATGGCTTATGCCTCGAAGCGGTCGAATCTCATTATCATGTTTCTAGCTCTCTTTTCTTTCTATTCTCCAGTAGTTGCAGCTTAAACGACCTGGCTCGACCGGCCTTCTGATTACAAAATCCGTACTGCGTAAGATCATAACACGTTAAGGTGCGTGCATTACCACACCCGGCAGGGGGAAATCTTGTACCCTTGCAAAACCGGTGGGTACCCGGCGGCACTGGGGATCGAACCCAGCACCTCCAGAATGCGAGGTGGATGGTCTAACACAAGGCCACTGCTTGTTATTTCTGTTAAGCCAAATCTTTTCTCCAGTACTGTAGCCGCATAGAAAAAGTGTGTGGGAATATTCACAAGGGCTCAGCGTGGCGCGAAGGCTGAGTATGCTGATTACCAAGAACTGCCTTTTGTTTATATTTCACTTTGCACTGCGAGCATTAGAACACAAACTAGAAACTGCAGGTTTTAATGAAGCACTCTTAACAGGCTGTAGACAATATTTACAACGACATTATTCGAAAGAACTAACTAAGACGGTGGGCAAGAGCATATCATCTGACTGGCGAGAGCGTAAGATCTTCGGAAGAATCATTTATTACAATTATCAAAACATGAAAGCTCTGCTGGCGCCAATGCAATAATGGATACGCCAAAAAATGTTCTGCACATACAACACGTTTTGAATACATATCTTGTGAATGTTTGGTATGGAACAAAATTGTGAGGCTTAATTGAAAATGTAATTTCGAAATCAAACCCCACCCTGTTACGAACATGAGACCTTTTTTATCGAAATTAGTGTATTGCCTTACAGCCGCCAGTGCAAAAAAGCTGCGGCTCCATGAATAAGTACAGAATTTTTGAGGATGCTTTCCGGACAAGATAAATGTACTGAATTGAAATGTAGCCTTTGTTTTAATACACTTTGAAATAACATTTTAGTAACTTTGTTTTGTGAACTTGTAAGTAAACCAACATTTTAGTGCATTTAGACATTGGACATTTTCAAAGCCTCTTATTAGCAGAAAAATAAAAAGGGTACTTTAAGCTGATATTTGATTTATGTAATTATTAACAAAAGGGCACCCGTGGCATAGAGTTTCGACATAGTTGAATCCAACCTCTTGAGTCCTGTAGCACTTGTTTGAGTCAACCGGAAGTTTAGTGCTCTTTATATAACATGGGGCTCGATGAGGCAGTGTTTTCGGCTCGGTACCCTTCCACATAAAGACAGACTGTCTTACAACCGAGCGACATGATCTCACACTTGAAGAGCAGTCTTGCGGCTATTTTATTGTGGCGATCGCTTATCTGTTATCTGCTTCTCCAACCCCGGCTTCTGCTGGCGCGTTCACATGCTTGCAGCACGACCTTGTAAACGGGTATTGCGTGCGTGAGTGCCAAGTTTATCTTCTATGCCTGCAATGCCAGTTTTCTTTTCCTCTATCAGTTCCTGGTCCAGAGGCGCAGTTCATGACATATCGAAAAGCCTGTTTTTACTAGTGCCGGTGTGGAGAGATGCGGGGATTAATAAGAACAAGGAAAGGAGCAAAACCTCATTGGCCATCCAAAAAAGTGATGTGGTTTTAATGTCGTTAAGCCGAGTAGGGCTGGGAAAGCATGTGCTTAGCCTGGTTGGCTCATCGTTGTGCTTTGCTGGGTCATTAGCACGTCTGGCGACGATGTTAGACTCAAGGTAAGCCTTGATCTCGGTTAAGGCGAAAGTCTTATCGTTGTATCATGAGCGTTCGGCATCTACGTACGTTGCGCACTGAGAAATGAAACGGAGACCCGTCTCCGAACGCTGATTCTACAAAGGTCCGAGTTAAACACTCGAGTAATCGGTTCCAATACCTGTCGCCAGCTAGCCTTCAAC
The DNA here is from genome assembly GCF_055824585.1 of Amblyomma mixtum. NCBI lineage: Eukaryota > Metazoa > Arthropoda > Arachnida > Ixodida > Ixodidae > Amblyomma > Amblyomma mixtum. The sequence goes on along the minus strand of NC_143019.1, from coordinate 74,561,210 downwards.
CTCAGTGAGCAACGCATGCTGCATGGAAAGAGAAACCGTACGACGCCCCTCGCAACGGGCTGGGACGAATGGTTGTGTCTGAATTTTAAATACAAAAATTGGTTTTGACGAGAAAAAAACGCACACAAACTCTCTCATCTCGATGGACACCTCAACAGAGCCTTAAGGGAATAGGTAAAATCAAGGAAGGCATGCGATTAAAGGTGCATATGTCGTCGATTCGAATCCCTGTCGCAAGATAACCTCCGGCTTGACTAGAGCATGTAAGCTACATGCAAAGAGAAGTAGTATGACATCAAACGGAAGGCTGTACGATGAGCGCTTCCTCACATTTGGTAAGAATGTAGTCGGGAATACTGGCTTACGATTGAAGTCAGCCTGTGCGATACGGATGAAATTTACACCATTGTCTCAAATCATCGCGCTGGGCTTGGTGTCTGCGTCTAGCCGCATGATGGTGTCACTATAGTTTCATTGCATCGCTTTAATTTTTTGTACCTCTTCCGAGTACACACACTAACACACGCTGGCTTTCGTGTTAATGGGGCTAGTGAGGCTTTCGCCTTCAAATTATATAAAGCATCAACCATCATTTCACCAGTAACTTACCGCTTGTTCCGCATAAACGGTGCATTGGAAGATTCATATATCTTGTCGCTGTGTGAGTAACATGCGGTTATTTTGTTTCTTTCTCTACTTTTTGTTATTGAACATTTGGTTCCTGTAATGGTTCTTGGATATGGAGCAATGTACTACTTCCTCCGAGCAACTAAGCACTCGTCAGTTCGTGAATCCCTAAAAGGAGGCTAACACTCCGATGTCCAATCTGAGCTGGACAAACACTGATTGCTCCCGATTTCGAAATACACGAAAGGATATTTCTCGTGCGCCTTTCGACTTCAAGGTTCTGCTCACTACGTGTGTTTATCTGCACAAGTGGCTACGTTTTGACTCATCCCCTGCAGCATATAAGGGCATCGGCACTGGCGGAGAAGGTCCTTTGCAGACGGCGAGTGCGTTACACTTTGGATCGCAGCGTGCCGTAAAGAAAGGTGAGTACTGAGCTTTTTAATCGCTATAAATAATGTCAGCCTTCCAGTTTCAACTTTCAGAACACGCCTTGTAATGTGTCACGCTTATCAGAGAGAGAGAGAAAGGAAATAGGCCGAAGCGAAAATTACAAAGTTTTACTAGCGCAACGGCTCTTATGGGTTCCCTTTCAGCCATGAATCACAGTACATCTGAATACATTTTGGAAGTTTTGTAAGCAGGATCCAACCTTATGCGACGAAAATTGCCATCTTGCCTGTGACTGCAGATGCAATTTCAGCAGCATTCGCCCACGTCCACATTGTGACTCACCTTCTAGGTCCGAAATATGGTTTCCTTCGTTCTTTCGAGTTATATCAGGTCATGGTTTATGCCTCCAGCGCACTTTAACATCTGAAAGTTCTCATGCTTGCTAAAGAGTTAAAAAATTACAGAAAAGTTCTGTGCCCCTTCGTATCATAAAACTGTGTAGGGTGGTCGCCTAGAAATTTGCTTTGTCGAAACCTGTGCCTGATCTAAAGGCTGGATTTTTTGGAGTTAGGTCACAGGTAAAGACTAGCCTTCTCTTCCACCGCGGTAACCCTCGACTAAATACCAGTCCAGCCACAATGGAACATATATCCTAATCATAGCCGAACTACACTAGTTCATTTCATACAGTCGGAATTATGCGCCAAATATAGATATCGCTTCGGAAAGATGACAGATGAAGCGCGAGAGGAGAGAATTTTAGGAAGTACGTCGAGTTTAAATAGACACTCAGCGGCACTTGCACGGCCATGAACTATATGCGCCAAAACTCATTTACAAACGTAAATTCCGGTCGCGGATGCTGGAATCGGACCGGGGTGTCTTCCACCCCTTCGTGTGCTCCGGTCCGCGGCTTCCTTTTATTGGCTTCACGTGCAGTTAGAAAACTTTTCACGTCGAGATCTCTAGGCTGGCCAGTTTGAAGGACTGGTTCAGTGAGAAAATGTAGTAGACGCAGCTGCTTCTCGTGAAGCCTGCGTTGTTTTTAAACAGAGCCTTGCTGATAATGTTGGCGGGATGTTTGGCCTGAGAACTCGCATTTATCGTAACGTATTAAATAGCTTCGAAATGACTTTTCTTCACATGTGCTTCAAAGGGACGTGATCTGATCTTCTGTTCCTAGCCGGCGGTAACTACGGCTGACCTTTATAAATACAGCTTCTTGTGGTGTTGGTATTTCGCAAGAAGCATGAGAAGCCTGCGTAGAACTCTACTGGCCGGCAGCTAGACTGCTTTTGGACTGCGCTTATCCAGATGCTCGTCTTGTAGCGCCCCTGTTGACATCACATAGCGCGTCACTTATCACGCAGATAACAAAATACGGCGACACGTATCGCTTCCTCCTCCGCACTTCTCAGAGTCGGCGATAAAGAGGCTGGAGTGCTTCCAAACGAGGGCGCTATGGACGACCAAGAAAAAGATATGACGGTGTTTCAAGTGTCGTTGGATTTGCTGTGTTCCGATAGGCCATCTACAGTTTTGACAATGTTTCTTCAAGAATTTGTCGCAGAACCTTTGCGTAGGGCGTTCTGCACCATCTCAAGAAATCTTTCTAACAGTCCGTTGCTGCTCGGGTACTAAGCAGAACTGAAAACTTGCCAAACGGCGCGCTGTTTCAAAGACGCCTCGAGCTCGGAAGATGTGAACTGTGCGCTGTTACCACTTACAACCGTCTCTCGAGCGTCGTATCGAGCGAAAGAATCACGTAACACTGCTATGGTTGCTTGCGCGGGCGCACGTCATGAAGTAAACCTCTGGTCACTTTGAATGCGCGTTTACTGCAACTATCAGCATACATTTGCGGAAGGGGCCCGCAAAGTCAATATGTACTCGGGACCATGGTCGCGTAGGCCATCACCACGGGTGCCATAGTGACTTTTGCGGGATATGTTGCTGCTGTAGGGAAGGACAGGCAATGTCTCACTTGATTTTCGAGGTATTTTTTTACGGATGGCAACGATACGTAGCTTCGGGCCAGTTCCGTGCTCCCTATAATATCTGGGTGTCTCTGATGGAGCTCCAACAAGACTAGATGTTGCTCTGCTTGAATGGTCGTTTGAGCCGCGCGTCGCGGTCCTCTGGGCTTGCGTTCAGGAAGCGAATCATTGTGTAGCTTGTGCAAATTTCAAAGCCATTTTGTAGTAGCTTCTAATTGTTCCTCTTAATGGCCTCAGATATTGAAAGTTTGGGTTTTCATGACTGTTTTCCCGAGACACTTCTACAGCACCTACATATTTCTGGACTTAAACACTAACGAATCATTATATGCAGTGCTTGATGTCTAGAAATCTAAGCACATAAAAATGTGTTGACGTTGGTATTATCTTGCCTGCAACAAGCAGAAGTTAGGCTTGCGAAATGAATCCAGGAAATAATCCTTAGGATGGATTCCAAGGAAATTTACGGTAGCTCTGGTTTTCCTCCGAATGTCTTTAGTTAAAGTGATTTGCCAGCATGAAAGCTATAAAATGTCTACCATGTACCTATCTACAAAACCAACCGTAATGAGCTGCTTTAGATTGTGCGAAGGGGAAAATGAGACAAAATAATCTCGCCGTGTACTGATTATTCACAGTGGACCCCTTCCATCTGGGAAGAAATGGCCGCCTTCTTTTCTTGAAGCCGTGACCAGATAGGTGGACCACGATAGTTGAGCCGTTCGACGTGGACAGCTTTCAACTAACACAGTCGCATCATGGGAAACGCCAAGAGCAGCAAATCAAGGTAATCACTTGAAGTACCTCGCTGGGACCATCTCCACCAAGGTGCCAGGCAGGCAGTCATAAGAAAATTTGACCTGATATGCTACTGATTCAAACGCCCTATTGTAGTTTTGGACACTAGACTCCTCGCCTTCGCCAAAATTAAGATTACTCACCTTATTCTTCCGCTCCAGATGCTCTGAAGTTAACCACGGATCCAGTCATACAAGCGGCATTTAAATCGACGGGCTGCGACATATTTTTACAGAGATCAGTGTTCCATTGCTTATAAACGTTCTGATATTTATGTTGCTTTAATTGTATGTACTATCGGGGACAAAAGTGGTATACTCCACGTAGCCGGAGCCGGAGCAACGGAAAACTGCATTTCAACGCAATCTGCAGGCGGCATCTCGGACCCAGACAGCCAATCTGTGACCTTTATTATCAGCAAGCATGTCGCTGGTCTTGTTTCAATGTTTCTTGCTTTTGCTCGCCAAAATGCTGAGCGGCGCCGCAGCAGTAGGAATCTGGTGGCCCTCTTTTCATTTTGGGTTTTCTTTTTTCCAACGCACGTTCGAGATACGGCTTCAGAGCCGGCGCTCGCACCGTCATAATGCGATCAAATGCCCGCGCGCGCAAGGCTAACTTGCGTGGAAGCAGCGCATTTTTCAAACATTGAAACGAGCCAAGCAGCAGGCTTTACTGATAACAAAGGTCACAGATTGGCTATCTGGGCCCGAGATGCCGCCTGTAGATGGTGGATGGTGTTGCAACGCAGTTTCCTGTTGCTCCGGCTCCCGTCGCGTGGAGTATACCACTTTTGTCCCCGATAGTACTTATAAAAAATTAATTTGTGCGCAACCCCATCAGAAATTAGGTTTTCGGTCAAAGTGCACTGTTGCAGTGTGGTTTCAGTATGTCCAAATGAATGATCCAGTGTGCTTTTTACATGTTCACACGAGCGTGCTCACTGTTTCTATACTCTATTCCGGTCATCTAAGAAAAATAGCACTCTTGACTATAAACGCTGATTTAGGCCTTTCTTCCTATTCAATTTTCCTAGTGTTGAATAATAGCAAGCGAGGAAATCTGTGTACTCTTGAGAACCGAAAAACGAAGTTATGCGTTCACTGCTTCAGGAAGTTACGTGCAGTGACCGAACGCTCCGCGTGTGCTACCTTGGACGATGAACAGCTGAACGCCCCCACTCCAGCTGTTTTGGGCTTTGTGTCGTGCGCGTGTGTTTGTACTGTGTCCTACCTGACCTTCACGCGCGTGCGACCAGTATATATTTATATTTTATCATGTATATATGTAAATAGATTTATTGTCAGTGTACTCCTCCCCCTGTTCTTTCTACTATCCCCCGCCCCCCCCCCCCCCTCTTTCTTTTCACTTCTACACACTGCCTGCTATCCTTCATTTACGCTGCCCCAGCTCAGGTGCTTCCAGCAGCGATAGCAGATGCCGGTTAAGAAAAAATTCTTTTACCTTTCATATTCAATGAAAAATAAAAACCACTACTACTACTACTGCTTCAAGAACGACTGAATTCTGCTTGTTAGCTGGCATGGCTGTGGCGATTCTGGCCTCTTAGTACTGTCAGTAGCATCATATACAAATGTAGATAAAGTCCTGAAGGTGTGGAGACCCACTAATCAGCCATCCTGGCAATAAATAAAGCCTTAATTCTCTTTGTCGTACTCGTGGAGTGATCGCAGGCTGCACTATCACAACAAAAATGACGTTGAAAGCTGTAGACCACGGTCTCCGCAAGGACCCTGCCGGCGGATGACAGAAACATAAGATCGATTACTTTATGTCAAGGTTTGAAGTAAAAAATGGCTGAGGCTTAACTTGGTTAAGCCTGGAGAATGCGAAGCATCATCGTGTCGCGTAATTTGGAGGCGCACAATCACAGCGACGGCGCGAGGTGGGCCCCCGTTTCTCCACTGTCGTGACGTCATGTATCACGAGATTTGGAGGCGCACAACCACAGCGACGGCGCGAGGTGGGCCCCCGTTTCTCCACTGTCGTGACGTCATCGTGTCACGTGGTGTGACGTCATGTATCACGTGATTTGGAGGCGCACAACCACAGCGACGGCGCGAGGTGGGCCCCCGTTTCTCTACTGTCGTGACGTCATCGTGTCACGTGGTGTGACGTCATGTATCACGTGATTTGGAGGCGCACAACCACAGCGACGGCGCGAGGTGGGCCCCCGTTTCTCCACTGTCGTGACGTCATCGTGTGACGTGGTGTGACGTCATGTATCACGTGATTTGGAGGCGCACAACCACAGCGACGGCGCGAGGTGGGCCCCCGTTTCTCCACTGTCGTGACGTCATCGTGTCACGTGGTGTGCCGTCATGTATCACGTGATTTGGAGGCGCACAACCACAGCGACGGCGCGAGGTGGGCCCCCGTTTCTCTACTGTCGTGACGTCATCGTGGCACGTGGTGTGACGTCATGTATCACGTGATTTGGAGGCGCATAACCATGGTGAAGGGCTGAAGTGGTAGCTAAAGTAGTATGCTTCGCATAAAAAATTAGTTCAGAGACGTTTCAGAAGCCACCATTGTGGCCAGGAGCGTGTAACGTTGTTCCGACGTTTTATTGTTAAATTAAACCACTTCCATCAACACCAAAGAAGTGGGGGCTGTCTGTGGTTTCATCAGTGTTTCCGCTGCAGTGCACAGTTTTCAGTTTTGTTATATGCGTGGACTATGCTCTTCTCCGTTAATAGCTGCACAGTTTAAGATCCACAGTGCTAGTTAAGAATTCACTCCGCCTTGAAACAGTGCACTACCTTTTTTAAAGTGCAGCGCTATAGAAGAGATGAACCGAAGGTGTGGTTTGTACGCCACTTAGACTGTCGCCTCAGGTTCTAAAATTCACTAGAACTCTATTCCTTCGAGGTAAATTGGTCAAAGCGCCAAATACAAAGCTCTGCTTTCATAGCCTTGGATAAGGTTGTAAAGAGACACAGAATTGGAATATATGCTGCATGCATACGTGTACTGTATGCAAAACGACCCTCATTAGGCAACTTTTTTTCTTTATTGAGCTAATTGAGAATGATGGCGCCTGCGTGTGGTAATTCTGAAAAATATTTCAGCTCACCTAAAAGCATACCCATATTTCCACTACGCATAAAACAAGGAAGTCAATGTGCTCTCATCGCGCTTCACATGCTGACGACGTTACTTGCATGCGGGCGTCTGCATGGGCGCGTAAAAAAAATCAAAAATTCAAGGGTGGACCTTGTTTACCTAAAGTGCGGCGAGGCGAAACTCTTTAGCGCGGTGTTGCTGCTTGTGTCACTGATGTGTGGTTAAGATGTTAATTAAGTACACAATTTTTTTGCGAATCTTAAATTCTGGAGACACTGGAGGGTGTTTGGGAGGCATCCGTCTGATTCGACGCCTTACTGCAAACGCTCTCCAACGTTCTAGACAAGAATAACTACATCTTCGTTTGCATGAAATATAATCATAGAGATATCATCATGGAGTGCAGAATAGAGGGAGAGAGTGGTGTATTTAGGTACCTTAGTAGCAAGCGATTTCAGTGAAGCAGTAACTGAAGCAGTAAAGCAATTGACACAAGCTTTATAATAATTAACAACTCACCACCGTTGGATTGCTTGAAGTGTTCTTTTTTTGTATGCAGAGAAACCGGTGAACCACAAAATCCTTCTTGTGAGCCTGGGAGCCTCCCCCTTAATACGAGACCTGAGCCTGAGATTCGTAAGTTACTATAATCTCCGGCTGCTCCTTTAAAAACTTGCTGAACAAGCCTATTTGTAGTAGAGAGAGGGCTGGAAGATAGGATTCCTGATAACGCCAAACTAGGTGAAGAACGGTTTAGGCGAGTCTAATCACCTAAAGGACGTTTCGCCAAGAGGTCTTTTCGAGGACTTCTTTTGCCGAATTGTTGGCTAGTCGACTAAAGCTGTTTCTCAGCCCTTGTTCACTTTATTTTGTGTCATCAAGCATATTTGCTGTAAAAAAAATAGCAATGACAGAAACAAATGTCACATCATTTGACTATAATCTTTTTGGGCCTATATTTGTTGCAGAGACTGTTATGTCTTCAGACACCGTGTCGACTGCTTAGGCCCCCGTACAGTGACCCATCTAAGGACATGAATTATTCGACGACAAATCTTGTTGAGCTTTTCCTAGCAGTGTTTTCATCACCATTGTCATCGCCATCGTCATGAAAGAAACTTCAAACTGATTTTTGATAAAACCTGTCCTTGGGCAACGGCGACCCCCTTATCGCCGCAAACTCTGTAATCTTACATTTATTCATTTTCTTTTATTTTCAACACACTGCAAGACCCTACAGAGATTAATACAGAAGGGAGTGAGTACACATTCAAACTTTTCCTGGTTAGAGCCAGAACAAAAAAAAGAGCAGCTTTAAAGATTTACAAAGAGGCAAACATAAACACTAATTTTAACAAAAGATTGTCTTGACAAGCTCAATAAATTTGTCAAAATATGCATGCGCTGTAATACCTGATTGAAGTTCGTTGCATCTGCGTGAAGAGTACCAAAAATAGAGGAAGAAAAAAATTGTTCACGCAGGATAATTCTTCTCATTTATTTAGATGCATCTCTCGAGTGTTACGGGTGTGTTCTAGTTAGCGAAATGTGAGCAATTTTGCTTAAAGGTGTTGTGAAATAGTAGATACAAGAACATCTAACGTTGTACTTCTTCTCTACTAGCCAGAGTATGAAGGTCTGCGGATGGCGAAAATTCAGCGGCTCAGCCGTACGCCTGTGACAGTTATACAAATAATCGCACACCCTTACTTTTAATTCTTTCGAGCTCCAAATCGTTTCCATTCATGCGTGGAAAGCAAACTTTAGTTGCATATTTCAAATTCGGCTCAATAAGTGTGACGTAGGCCATAAGCAGAATAAGTGTGACGTCGAAGTCCTGAGCTGCAAGACATTTTTTTGAACACACAGATTCTGAATTGTTTTTTATTGTTATCTGTTGCCCATGCGCTGCCCAGACCTGAAGAAATGATGATCTCCAGATAGCGCTGATCGATAGCACTTGGAATGCTACATTGTTAAGGGAATAATATCATTCTAATCTTCTTTTTTTCTGTAAAGATACTGGAACCATTTTGTGTATAAACTTACTGACTTCTGCCTGTCATTGAATCAGTGCTCAACCTTTTGCAGTGCGTTATTAGGTCTACATTAAGTATCAGTGTTTTTGAGCGTTTGCTATAGCACGCAGTCGTTGGCAAAGAGTGGGATTTTAACCTCAAATTTTTTGGCGATATCATTTATGAAGAGTAAAAAAAAAGGAACGGAGCCAGATCAGTGCCCTGAGGCATACCGGAAATGAATGAAACACGACTGAATGAATGGTCACCAAACTACAAATTATCGCCTATAGGACTAATAGTTGCTTATCAATCATGCTTGCGGCCCATCTGCGAGTGTGTTGACAAGTTTAAAAATTAGTTCATCATGGTTTATCGAATCACTTTGAGACTGGTTATTAAGAGCCTGTGCAAGGTTGTGAAATATTTCTGTCATTCAAGTAACTGTAAATAATCAGCTTCAGAAGCTGTTCTGGCTCGGATGAATTATATAATAAGTTTCTACAAATTTTGTTATAAATCTGAAGACAATACACTAAGTCATTCTGCAATATGTACAAGCTAAGGTTATAGGCCGGTAATTTGCTTGGAATGAATCTCCTCCCCATTTATTAACTGTAACAACTTTAGCAGTTTTCCATTCTACGGAGAGACAGTTGTCACGTATTTATTTTCAGTATATTAGACACAGGTACTTACTAATTTTATCTGCGTACTGTTTGAACAATTTTTTCCGGAGTTCATCAAGGCCACTACATTTTGTTTGTTTAAGTCCGTACTCAATAACACAAACTGCAAAGCAGTTTCGGAGATAGTTGGTGAGCTGACAATTTCTTTTCGTTCATTATCAGTGGTAAAGGGGTGCTCTATAATGTTACATCACCCGTAAATATGGACTAAAAATAATTGTTTCCATCTCCCTTCCCTGATTTCGCCTGATTTTAATCGGTTGCTTTGTTGAGAGTTTACGAAACGCTAAAATTTTCGCGGAGAGCCCTTGATTAAATAATGGAATGCGGTGCTACTGCATTTCTCGTAACTGTTGCTATTGTCTAAACGAATCTCTTCATTTATATATTCAAATTGCATCAAGACATTCGGTGTTCGATTGTTCATTAGTACAGAAAGAAAATAAATCTTGCTACTCATGGGTAAGGTATGTCACAGTAGCAGCATCATCTGCCCTATTGAAAGAAAACATGTATTTCACAGAGCCCTTCATTCGAGTTACACGTGAAGTTGGCAAAACACATAGATGTAATATATGGCCTACAGGCCATCTAATACTTGCACATTGACATAATTTTTGTGCAATCCTTCAGTGACAAAAATCAAATCTAGAACAGAACTCAGGAGTCCCTGAATATGGGTAGGCGTGGCAATGAGCTGTTTAAGGCTAAAGAAAACATAAAATCTAGAATGGGAATAGAGTCTGTTGATCACGAAATCCGACCACTCCAATTTACAAGCTTTGAAATCAGAAGCCATGATTATTTTCCTTCGAGACGTGCGCTTGAGCATGTAGTCATAAAAAGAATCAAGTTACATCAGAATTCGGGGGTCTATAGACTGCACCCCCGCTAAAAAGACATTCTTAGAGACAAACCTTCCACCAGAAAGTTTGAACACCGGTAACACCTGGCATTGCAGAATAAGATATGCCTATTCGCAAAAGAACTGCAACGCCTCTCTTTTTGGAAATCTGTCCCTGCGCACAAACGCATACCAGTGCGGAACAATTTCATGAATACAGATAATCGTATGCAGCCGTATACTGGTTATAATGAAAATATCGGGTCAAAATGCCTGCAAGATAGCCTCAATATCTTACGCTTTGTCGATGAGGCTACGCACGTTCAAATTTAGCAAGGTTACCAGTGCCTCGACCGAGTGTTCCGGGCCTCCTCACTGTTTTTTTTTTGTAATTTCGTGGTTTCAGTCCTATGATGTAATTAAATACTGCCTCAGGAGAAGAGCCGGTCATTTATTAGGCCTTTATCAGACATCAGCATCCCGTTTTGCTTTCTGTCTCGGTTTTTTTTTTCTTTTGCTGCGATTCCTTAACTTCTTTGGACTGCTCGGAAACCGCGAGAAAAATCTTCACTGAGTGAATAATTAGATACTTTTAGGTTAGCGCAGTTGTTTAGAACGTTGCTTTGGTCGCGGTAATCAATTTATTTAAACCGCCTCAGTATCTGCGAGCGTCCTGAATACTTCGGAAGTAAAAGAAGTGCTAATTTTTTTTAATTAAGAAGAACATATATGAGCTACCGAGGTTCATCACTACGCTCTAGGTGTATTCCCAGATAACGGCCATAACGTTAACGTTTCGTTAGGCGAGGTTGCTCCCCTTATTTGTGTCTGTGTACAGACAACCGATGTAGGAGCACGGAAAAGCCATTGAGAAGCAGCTGTTGAAGGGCATAAAAGCAGGACAGAAACAATGTCCCGGTGAACAGGTATGCAAGTTAAAAGCATTAATGTGTTTCTGCAAAGGAGGAAGGGGGCTGGGAGTTTTTTTTTTTTTTTTAAGTAGAGGCTTCGGGCGGATTCGTTGCGTGTTTCAGTTAACTGCATTACATCGTCACGCTTCGGATTAACCCTCTTGCATTACACGCTACTGCGTTGAAAACACAAAATAATGGCCGAATCCCGTAGCAGCATGCGTAGCGCATACGCTCATCGAGGCAAGCTCACGCGCATTTACTCATTAATATCGAGTGAAATTTCAACGCCAACGAAATAGATGTCCTAAGCTAACTGCTAGTCTTCTCCAATTTCATGCTATTGCGAGATATGAAGTGCGCCAAATGGAAGCATAATCCTATTTTGCGGAAATAATGTCTAACTTGAAGCTGTTTCGTCCTTTGTTACCGGACTAACTCCCAGAGATTCCGAATTCTGTAATGTTCATATACATTTTATGGATCTAGATGCATGGCGCGTATATTTGAAAACATTACGCATTACGCACTGACTAAAGAAATAATATTATTTATTTGCCACAGAAATCAGAAGACCGAGGTGCAAATGCTCCTCAGCATCTGGTTTTGGAACTAGCTGATTATTTTTCATTAAAGGGCAATGTTTTGTGCAGAGTTTGCTTCACGTTACCACAAGTGCAACTCTCAGTGAGCTAAAAAAAAGGTTAGGCGTCGAATCAGGACGCACTGCCATGTATTCGACGTACGCAGTAAGGCTCATACTTAATTTGTTCTGAATGAATGAGTGACTTATAATTTCGGGACTTCACAACAGCTGCCTTCAGTACGTTTCTTTTTTCAAGCGTTACCATTATAACTATCATTATCGCAAAAAGCTTTTGTATTTGCGTGTGAAGCCTCGGGATAGGCGGGAGAAACTGTAAGAGGGAAGAGAAACAGAGGGTAGGAAATGATGGGTGGAGAGAGTAGAGAAGGCATGGTCGGCAATCAGAATAAAGAGTTGACAGTGCAGATGGGGAACGTCGTGCTCCACTCTGCTCGATTAGATCAGGAGAATTGAGTTGGGGTACCGTGTCTTACACGATGATTGAATAAGTGGATCAAGCCACCTACTCTCATGGCCTCAACCCCTCAGCGGTAGCAACAAGCGGTAGCGGTATTATGTGAAGTCTCCGTCTTCTATGGCATAAGTGACTGTAAAGTTTTTGCTAGTAGACATGATTAACAGTGCGTCTAAGGCCTCCTGTGTGATTAGAGCTGCGTAGGCTAATTTCGAGTGGTGGTGGAACTTTATTTCCAGCGGATATAGAGGAGCGACCCGAAGTCGCTCCCCGCTTAAACGACGGCCGCTATTCCTTGGGCAGCGGCGGCGTCTTCGGCCAGCTGTAGGAGTTTGAGCTGTGTCCCCGGGTCGGGGCTGAGCAATAGAGCCTCCCAATGATCAGAGTCGGTAACGAAGCGACTCGCGAGTAGGGACTGCGGGCAGTTCCAGATCATATGATTTAAATCGGCTTTGGCATCACAATTTTTGCATTTGTCTGAGTACAGTCCATCCGAATAGAAGCTACACAATTCGGGATTTGGATAGGTTTTAGTTTGAAGCTTACGCCAGGCTTTCGCCTGTTGCTTGGAAAGCGTTTTATCTGCTGGGGGAAATCTGAGTCTTGCAAGCCTGTAGTGCTGCAGGATTTCTCTGTAAGAAAACAACCTGTCCTTGCCGGAGTATAGGGCGGGTGGACTGCACGACCCAGCTCGGCGTGATAGTTCTCGATCTAGGTTATGAGCCGCCTCATTACCAGCAAGGGAGGCATGAGCAGGCGTCCAGATTAGGCGAATGCGCCGCGTGGGCTGATAATTTAGCAGAATCCGTGCTGCTTGTGGAGAGATTCTTCCAAATGTGTAGTTACGTATTGCCAATTTTGAGTCGCTGACAATGGTTTCTGCCGAGGATCCCGCAATGGCTAGAGCAATGGCTGTTTCTTCTCCAACATGTGTGTGCTGAGTGCGTATAGTTCCCCCCGTTATGAGTGTACCACATTCCGTGGTGACCACAGCTACCATCTTGTCAGCCGAAGAATCTGCTGCATCAACATATGCCACAGAGGTATCATTAAGGAAGCGTTTGCCTAATGATTTGGCTCTCTCTGCACGACGTTCAGCGTGGAAATCGGGGTGCATGTGCCGAGGTAGTGGAGGAATGACCAGAAGCTGGCGTATATGTTTGGGAAGGTCAGTTGTTGGTCCCCCTTGTCGTTCGTATGTTATGCCGAGTGTGGACAGAATGTGTCTGCCAGTTGGTGTGGCCGTTATTCGTTCGTACTGCGAGACGGTTACCGCTTCAATAATCTCACTTAGGGTGTTATGAAGACCGAGACCTAAGACTTTCTTAGTCGCTGTGTGCATGGGTAGCCCAACTGCCTGTTTGACGCATTTTCTGATTATGGCTTCCACTTTCTCTTTTTCAGCTGACTTGAGATGTAGGTAAGGGCATACGTAAGCGATGCGGCTGATCACAAAAGGCTTGTACTAAACGGAGAGTATTGCTTTCCCTCAAGCCCGAGTGGCGGTTACTAATGCGGCGAATGAGTCGCATAATTTGCTGCGAGGTTCCCTGAAGCTTCTGAATTACGTCACCATTGAAGCCGTGTTCTTGTAGAATTAGGCCCAAAATTTTAATTTTGGGTGCTCGAGGAATGGGGACTCCGCGAATACTGAGTTCGATGGCCGGCTAATTTCGAGTGTCTTAAATCTTCTCTTCGGCTTATAGCCCTTATATAGGCATCGCTATACTAAGTGGCATTGTCACACACGGCGTTTCACAAAAGACTTAGCAATGTTTAAAGACCTCGTTTCTCGTGTAGAGCAGCGCTTTCTTTGTCATAGCATTTTCAGCGGGGTGAGTGCATCAGAGTACAGCTAAATCGTGCTAACTAGAAGGATGGTCAAATAATGATAAAAACTTGCTCAAAAATCAGCATCCATTTCTAGTTTCAAGATTTTTGAGAATGCTATTTTTGGTCACCACGGCAGTCCTAGCAAGTTCGGAGCAGCACTGTGGCGAAACCGAAAGCGCAATGTCGAAGAGAGCGCCAGCCTACGACTGGGAGTTGCACTAAGCTGAGGGTGTCCCGTCATCATTTCGCAGAGTCTAGGTGGGCGCGGCGAGCGGGCAGAGTGCACACGACAGGCACGTCAGAGTGTGGTGCCCATACATAAGCGTGACGAGCGCATGCTAAGATCGCCTCTTTTTCGGTTTCACCAGTGTGTGATGCCTAACTTGTTTGGACTTCAACAACGACATGAATGGCCTTTTCGAAAACCTAGAAATTGCATATGAAAATTACTTAAAGTAGGTTATAAACATCTCAATAAAATACGAAGAAAACTGAAATAATTTTAGGATAACAATACAATTTCAATTAACCACCTGGTGGATAATCCGTCATAGGTGTATTCTAGCGCGCAGCACCACTGGCAGTGCTGTGCTTTATTCAAAAACTGTATTTTCAAAAACTGCTAACAGTCTCAGGTGAAACACTCTGGAGGTGCTCAGTTGGCAGAGGTGGACCATTTGCTCCATTGCTGAATACAAACCTAAAGCAGTATCCAACTGCCCTGATTCCTCTCACTCTAATATAAAGTATCATTCCCGACCCGCAGGTCCTTATTTTGCTATACCGGTGGATTTCCGACACAGTTGGGTACTCTGTCACGGCGGCAGCATCCCAGAAGACGCTGTTCCCGGCGGCGAAGAGGGTGGTGCGACGACCTACATCGGCCTCGCAGAGCACGAAGGGGATGCTATTCCGGGCAAGGTTGTGCCCTCGGACGGCTGCTGCTACGTACCCCACGATGGCGCCGAACACCGCTATGGGAATTATGGTGTGGGTATGACAATGGCTCAAATTTTATTTTAATACACCTACGGTACATTGGCTAAAGAAGGCCGTGAGTGACACGCTTTCGGTGTGCGCAAAGTAGTGGTAAAGACTCGCATTTCTGTCGTGAATTTCATTACAGAGAAGCAAAGCACGTGACTAACTGAAAACATGTGCAAAAAGATGGGGAACATGTTAGTACGCTGCGCAATTGATCGAACACCGCACGTCCCTCACAAGAGACGATTGCTCAAACCACTAGGCCGAAGCAGGGCTCATGGCATAAGTTGAGCGTGAAATCACAACACAGAGCACTTTCACACAACGTGTACGTATAACAAACACACGGTATAACATGTGCGTATTGATGATTTTCATAACTCTTCGTTTTTTTTTTACCTCTTCCACTCTGCTCTCCTTCTGTCTTTATCTCCCAAATTCCCCTCCCTACGCAGAGTAGCATGCCAGCGATTTTTAAAACGCCGGCTAAATTCTCTGCTCTTCATTAAAGAGTCTCTCTCTCTCTCTCATAACACTGACGTATTAGAGGAGCAATGCAGAGAGCTTTCTCTAAAGAGGATCAGTATCAATGGAATGTAACTTTTGATCCATCGAGTTGTAGGACATTGTAGAACAACCATGCATAGTGAATCCCTTATGGCTTCCCTAAAGATCAAGATATCTGAAAAAGTGAGGGCACGGGCTCTCTTTTTCTGACGCAGACTTAGAATTTCAGGGGTGTGCGCAGGGTCTCCAATATACTTCTTAAAATGAGCATACAGCCTCGTTACTTTTGACAAACAATGAATTACTCGAGTCAATAACCCCTTCCCGTCTTATAGTTAGGGTCATTATCAGTGTCACGCAGGCAGTGTCGTCGTTTTTCGCTACACAGACACAGTTTACAGGCTAGTCTATAATACCAATAAGGACAATTCCGTCCTTTACTGAGGCCTCTACTGATAAGCAGTTGGCTTCTCACAAGAGATCATGCCCTCGCCCCAAAAACTGACCATAGCTGCTACCTTCTCAAGGCTGCGAAAGACGCCGGCAATGTTCGTTTAGTATTGTTTATGGTCCGGTTGAAGCACATATCAAGCAGTACTTCTGTTACCAACAGAATGATCAAATGATTCTCTTGCATATATTTTATTTTGTCCAGTCACAGGCGCCGTAGTTGCTCAGTAAGAACTTCATGGAAAGCAAGCGCCGCATAGGATCGCTTTACGCGGAAATGGCAGGCCCACGGGGTATCTATTAGTCCATAAATTCTCTTCGGTTTTCCGAGCAAGTTTTATGTTTACTCATAACAATGTTCTTTGCGGTGAAAAAGATTCGTTTGTATGTGAAAGATATGTACAGTGTTTCTCGTCGTAATGGGGAGATTTTATGTCATCCAGTTGAACACACCCTGCAATCTAAACAAAACTGACAGCGAAGGTACAGCGCAGAGCCATCTTTTTTAGAAGCCACTTGTCGAGACGGATAACAGAACCAGTTTTGGATAGCGGATACACTTATCCTGAGGATGCATTTTTCCGGAATAGCGAAGGTTCAAATAATTGCTAGTACATACGACACGCGAGATTATCTTTGCGAAAGCGCGCCTCGACGGCTGAATAGTGTCTCGCAAGGAGGCACGATTATTTCTAGTACCATCCACCGCGTATTTGCGGTAAGGATTCGGTGATTTGGACTGGGAAGAGAGAGGCTTAAAAGTTAATTGTGAAAACTTTACTAACCTCGAAAACATGATGATACTGCCTAGCCAAGTAACTTTTGAAATAGGCTGCAAGCATTATCGAGGGTGTAGGCATACACAGTAGAAGAGCAAGGTTCCGGGCTAGTTGGTAATGCATTTAAAGGAAGAAACAGCGCGACGAAACACGGACACACGAAGAAATGACACACACACGAGCTCTGACTCACAACTGAAAGTTTATTCTGGTGGAAAGACCCTTAAATAAAAAACAAGAGGGGGTGGGTAACAGGGCTGCTCAGCGATAACCGGCAATCAGTGTGGTCGCGTCACAAGATAACACAAAAACACAACAGGGAACAAAGGAAAGTTATAAGCGATAAAAAGACGGTGTAAAATGCCGCGTAATAAGTGGTCGGGTAACATTAACAAAAACTATAAAGAAGTAGCCAAAAGGGCGGGGAAAGGTAAAAACTATGAAGGACAAAGATGAAAATTGTACAGGTGAATCCATAAAAATATAACGAATGTAAAAACGTGAAGAAGGTAAAAAGTTTAAAAAACGTGCTAAAAAAGGGGGTGTGGAACTAAAAGCAAGATAAAAGCGGTAGCAACGAGGATTCCGTGAATTAATCAGCTGTGTGTGGCGCACTAGAACCTTCGGCGTTAGTCAACGCACCCAACGCAACGCAACCCTCCTTGTCAAAAAAAAGAGCTAGATTTCCTGGGTGCGTTGACTAACGCCGAAGGTTCTAGTGCGCCACACATAGCTGATTAATTCACGGAATCCTCGTTGCTACCGCTTTTATCTTGCTTTTAGTTCCACACCCCCTTTTTGGGCACGTTTTCTTAAACATTTACCTTCTTCACGTTTTTACATTTGTTATATTTTTATGGTTTCGCCTGTACAATTTTCATCTGTGTCCTTCATACTTTTTAACTTTCCCCGCCCTTTTGGCTACTTTTTCATAGTTTTTGTTAATGTTACCTACCTGACCACTGTTACGCGGCCCTTTACACTGTCTTTTTATCGCTTACAACTTTGCTTTGTTCCCTGTTGTGTTTTGTGTCATCTTGTGACGCGACCACACTGATTGCCGGTTATCGCTGAACAGCCCTGTTACCCACCCCCTCATGTTTTCTATTTAAGGGTCTTTCCACCAGAATACACTTTCAGTTGTGAGTCAGCGCTCGTGTGTGTGTCATTTCTTCGTGTGTCCGTGTTTCGTCGCACTGTTTCTTCCTTTAAATGCACAGTAGAACAGTGCGTCTACAAATTTATACTCTGAAAACTAAACTAAAGTACAAAAGTATTGGAAAGGAACTGCTTTATATAATCGTCAGAGAAATGTTATAAATGCTATGGAGATACATTTACTTAAGTCCACTAGTGACCATTGATCCGGAGTAGAATGGTGAAATAGCTGCGGAAATAAGAATGTGTTAAAAGGCACTTCGCATGTAATTTCAGGTCATGAATCGCAGCTTACCTGTGTCCCTCAAGAGGAAATTATACGACAGCTGTAGCTTAGCGGTGCTCACATACGGTGCACAAGCGTGGAAATGAACGAAAAGGGATGAACTTAAAATGAGGACACTACAGCAAGCAAAGGAAAACAAAATCTTCGGTGTATCTTTATGAGACCGGAAGCGAGCAGAGTGGATCGGTGAATAAATGGAGTTAGTTACAACCTAGTCGAAATCAAGAGCAAGAAATGGCACGGGCGGGACATGTAATGCGAAGACACGATGACGAAGATTTTCAGGGGACCAGTCTAGATTCCAACACAAGGCATTTAAGCAGGGGCGGAAGAATGGCAGGTGGGCGGACAAGATTCGGAAGTCTTTAGGAATCAAGTGGTCGCACAGAGATAAAGTGAAAAGATATTGCCGAGGTCTTTGTGCTGCTCTGGAAGTAGTTAGGCCGCGATGGCTATGGAGATGTTTTTCTTACGTTACAAGCCACTGCTATGGTGCACATATGCGGAGTTCGTGGAATTAAAAAAAAAGACAAAGGATTTAGCGCCGTTAGGCCAAATGCATATTAGGGGCCCCAAAACTTTGGTTTTAAGTTCGCTTTCGGTTTCAGGTTGAGGCTCGGTTTTCAAGGTCAAGCAGCGAGTGGAGACTGGTGCCCATCGTGCTAGCGAACTCAAACTGGCAGACCCTTAAGCTCAGTATTAAGGGTATGACGCGAAAACCCTAATGGGCAGAGCCCAAAAATGCGGAATGCGTCATTCCTTTCATTACATTCATATATCGCTGGGAGTCCTCACACCACTCTTGGCGCAGTGGTGCGGCGGTTAAGCGAAGCAGCACTGCCCTGCGATAGTAGGTGCTGCAAGTGGGGGGAGGGGGCGGGGGGGGGGGTTGCTTGGAGACCGAGCAACCTATTAGAACTAATAATTATCTTAAGCGCTACCTGGGAAGTGGGCGATTTGTTCACGATATTGCAGTGGTACGTTTTGTAACGACATAAAAACACGTGACCTGGTGACCCACCTTCTGGCCAGGGCGGTGGTATCGAGCCATCCAGCGCATGAGTTCACCTCTAGCGCTCCTCGGACTGACTAGTTCGACGAGTTTCACTTGATCGTGGAAGCCTTCATGAATAGTAAATGCCTGTTAGTTTTCAGCATGTAACGCCAGAGTTAAACTATTAAATATCGCCCTCCTTGTTACTACATGCGTCATCATAATCCCTATGGTGAGAATTTTATCGTATGTCTCTACATGGCAGGTGCTCCCGTTCCGTGACAATCCTTTTGAGTGGGTCAAGGATTCCGGGGGTTACGTGCCGGATGGAGCCGTAGTGGCCGGTGCAACTCATTTCGGAGAAGCCCTCTATGTCGGTCGAGTTGAACACGAGGGCATGCGGATTGTCGGCAAGATACAACGCTCCCAAGGATGCGTGTTCATTCCCTATGGCGGTCAAGAATACCGTTACACCAACTACGAGGTTCTGGTCGACAAGTCTTCCATTAGGTAAGCAAGAAAAACTTTCTGGGTTGTGGTAAATAAACAAGAAATCATTTGTAATTAGCTCCACAAGCGTCTTGTTAAAAGTGCCCATAATGATGCATGAATAATGCTAATACACAGTTTAATGTTATTCACATTGGTGTTGATTTTTCAATAAAATGATCCGAAAGGTGATTCCAAAAATCCTTTCTGAAAAATAATGAGAATCCTTCACCAACATATCCAACATATCAGTGGGCGCAACTGGCTAATAGACAAGCAATGCGCAGTTCTCTGCCCTGAGGTAGCGAACTATCACTAGAAGGAGATGCATTCAGGATATTAAGCATAAACGTCAATACAGAGATCTCTTCATTTTAGTCAAATGAAATGCAATTCGAAAGGTGTCTAGTTGTATTGGTTTATTAATCCATAGAACTCTGCACGAGGACCATGTATACTTGCTCTACCAGGCGCTCCGCTATCGCAAGGCATCTGCGCCTTGTTATATGTCACTCTTGCGTTTCTGATTGCGGGTTCGGGGGTCCTCACGCAGGGGCTCTTCTTCACTTGTTCCTTCCAGCTTCGGCACATCATTTTTGCGCAATGCCTTCATCGCGCATACTAACCGGTACAGGAATTACATCCTGTAAAAGATAGGCGAAGCTTCAAAGCGAAGACCTAAGGGAAAAACAGGAATAAGGGCATCAAAGGGAAGACAATATTGTGGCAATGCTAATGAAAGACCACTTCGGAAAAGAGAGAGGCAGACGTGCAATAGTCTGCGTGTTGTGCAGAAATTCTGAAATATGTTCAACTCTGGCAGTGTTTCCGCATGCTTTGCATACCACCTGGCACTAAACGATAAAGCATGGTCCCTTCGGATGACGGAGAGTATTGAAAAGGGAATTAAATGCTACATGGGCGGCAAATAGCCAGGTTGAGAGAACTTAAAAGACTTTTCGGGATAGACTCTATTTCCAATCAAACGTAAACGATTCCTTCATGCCTCACAATGGTACTATTTAATTACATATTCCCCCGACACACTGAAATGAAATTTTTTTCACCATGTTGGACAACCGAATCGCAGCTGCGACAGGTTTTGAAGGTAGTTACCAAGGAAAGCGTTATCTTTGCTTTTTTAAAGCCCCGGGGCTATCTATGAGAAATGGCCACAGTCGTATATTTCGCTCCTCTTCAGAACCTGTTGAAGCATAGAGAGCCAATGCCAGCATACTTTACGGTAGCGAGCGCAACAAACATCGGGATTCACGGGCACTTCAACCGGTTACAAAGCTCTTTTGTGCACTCATCACACCTCGAAATTGTCTGATAATAGGGCGACGAAAGGGTTCTTACCATTGTTTGTGGTTCGAAAATTTCATACGCTTTTCTAAAGAGAGCAATTCAAATCACACAGCCAAAGGTGTCGAAACAGAATACCTGAGGGCTATTTAGGAGCCCAAGTTTTACCCCAAGTATTTTAGAAATCGATCCCGCCGTTTAGACTTTGAGCCTGAGGAGGGTAGATATTTACATATTACTGTAATATCTGGCTACGTGTGCGTGTCTTTGAGAGCAACAATTACTTATTTGCTCTCCGCGGTGGCTGAGGAATTATTTCTTTCAGCTGCCGTGGAGGCCACATTTCGATGAAAGCAAAAGGCAAACCCATAAGTTGCATGATGTCAGGACAAGTTTAAGAACTCGATGTGGTGGATTCCTGAGCGCTACGCAGCGAGGGTCATTGCCCATGTACCGTGTCGGGACTTTGAATCCCGTAAGTAAACCACAGTAATTCTGTGTTTCTAGGACCATGCGCTTGACATTCCTGCTCAAACAGTTTGCTCGCTCAGAACGAGACGCCTTTATTTTTTTACTACTTTCCACCCATGCAGTCGTAAGAAGATGCACCTCGTACCTTGTGGTCCGCGAGGATTCTGCATGATCGACCCCAATCCTCCGAAGACCCGTAAGTGACTATGCCCAAATTTTAGGTTGCGTATGACATTCCTGTCAAGTATGATTTATATATTCAATAACGCAATGGTGATAAAAGAATGTTCAAGCCAATTTACTTTTCGTTGAGACATCTTCCAGTTGCTCAGGAATTTTCAGATGTGCTGTCGAACGCGTAGAGAGCATCCAAGCGCATGTATGCCCACGTTTGCGCCCAGGATATGCCAATTTTGGGCCTCTGCCAAGCGGTATTTAGACCAGAAAGAAATAATTTCCGAGCAAAGATGTTTCAGTCACAATATACGCCAGAAACGCATGACTTGACTAATGTCCACCTATAGAGAATGGGAAATGCATCTTGACTATTCCCCACTTAGCATTAGTTTCTCTCCATCACATCTGTGAGAAAGCATTCCAGACTGGCATTTACGTTCCGCATCTTTCATGTTTCAAAACCGATGTGAAGAACTGCGTCTTTGCCACAACATAGGCCTTGTTCCAGGCTTAAATGCGAATTAACCAGCCTAAAGCCAACATTTAGGTTCCCAAGCATATATCGGAGGTGTGCTCGACGGAAAGCAATATACAGCATTTAATTTCGAGTATCTCATAGGACGAGGATGAGGTCATAGGATGAGGCCAAGAACCGATTTGGCATATTTTAGCCACTATATGAGCGCAGCGCTCAATACGTCAACAAGCGGCAGATATTTCTACAGCACAGGATACAACATATTATTAAAGAAAATAAAGTGGCTGCAGAAAGAGGAAAACGGATCATCAATCAATACGGACGTCTATTTCGTCAGCATAAGGCAGAGAACCCTTTAAACAAGATAGGTAAAGCGTAGGAGTGCAAAAATAAGGGTTTCCGAGCGCAGTATGTGCAACCTCTTGGCGTTAAAAATGGATATTGACGTTGAAAATGGAAAAATGAAGAACTAGCCTTAAAAATAGATATTAAGAGCCCCGTATGCATATATCTTATTCTTGATTTTTTTAACGTACCAATAGCATCACGAAGCAGCATACGTAATCTACATCGGTATCCAGGCACGAAGTGCGTCCTGTCATCAACATTTAGGGAAATTTCGAATAATTCAAGATGTCATCAAAAGTGAACCATTTGTCTCGTATAAAAATAGTTGAAACTCCCACATTTTGTGAAATTCATGCGTAGCATACAGGCCGTTTTTTAACATCGTTTTCTGATGTAACACTGCTTCTGTCACCCCTGGTTACATCTTTTTACGCATATTCGTGTTTGGCTCGGTTTCTATTTTCTATTTTCGTGTTTATTGCTTTTTAACTCCATTTTATATCAACTTCGGGTTCCTTTCGTGTTGATTCCTTCTAGCGCGTCCGTTGTACGGTAATTACTTTTATTAATTCTGCATATTCCTGTTTTGATATGCCCCTCCCCCTCAACCAATGCCCTACACGGCCTGCGAGGGACAAATAAGTAAATAAATAAAAAATAAAATAAATAAACGTTCAGTCGTACCAAAAGTGCGCAAATGTTTTTGTGCCAGAGCCCTTATGGTGGGCATTCGACGCAATTCGCCGTTCTTCGATGTTTGTTTGGTTGTTTGTTTGTCTAAATCCTGCTTTTGGACAGGCTACCCACCGTGTTGTCTCCATCATGGCCAGTGTAAATACAAGTGTATGTGCATATGCACGCACGCACGAACGCGCGCGCGCGCACACACACACACACACACACACACACACACACACACTCCACCCAGCAAACTGCCCACCATGGCATGTTTAGGTTCAACAGTGATTGGTCGCGAGATGTTGCTCGGGAAGAGCAACGCACTCCGCATATATAGGCATAAACCCACAACTTCACTCCATGAAAAGTGAGTTCGAGCACTTGAACCGGAGTCCTAGCGCACCTAATTCGCATTTGCCTAACTACGCAAATAGATCCCCCATTTTTTTTGTACCCTGCGCTATTAAACTACCACAATTCTGTAATGCCCCCTATATTTGACTGAAAACTGAATTCACTGCCCTTTGCTTATTGACGCAGCTGCATTAAGAGGCCTTGTCGGTGGCATCTACGTCAGTGTTGGCGGCGGTGTCGTTTACTGTGAGCGAAGAGTCCATGAAAAATTCTAGAGAAACTACCTAGGCGGGTTCATAGGTGGCAGGTGGGTCACCTTCATCACGTGACGTTTTGTCGTCATTGCAACGAGGCAACCATGGCATGTGCCAGCTAAATTAATAATTGGTCGCAAGAAGTTGCTCAGAAAAAGCAACCACGTGCCACCGCAGTGCCCCTTGCAGCATCGCTTAACTATTCACCACTGCACCAGGAGTCGTTTGGTTTATGGACTACGCAGCATCTATGAATATAAAGTAAAGAATGACCAATTCAGCATGCAGGGGCTTTAAGCCACTAAATCTAGCACGCCATAACATTAAGGTGGAGCTCCAAGTGCATCTAATGAGACTTACAGCAAACTTTGCTACCATGCTTTGTGTCCTCGACCGCACGTTCAACCCGACGGAACTACCCAGTAAACATTGTTCATTTGAACCACATATAGATTGCTTTAAATTTTCTTTTTTTTCCTCTAACTGTTGAAATTTGGAATCGATTGGACGGATGACTTCGCTTATTGCCAATTGAAGAGTTCGTTGTTCAGTTGCCTGACAGTTTGACCTGTTGATCTGTTTTTAATACTTTTATGTTATCTATTTCTATGCTACCAATGTTATTTGTTTTTACTAATGTATGTACCCACTCCTGCAACGTCTCTTCTCTGAGACAGCAGTATTTCTCAATAAATAAAATAAAAAGCCCGCGGTAACTTTTATCCGCCAACTAGGTCGCGCAAGAACCTCACATTCCCAGCATTTTTTTCTTTCACAAGTCTTCATATACTTTTTGTATTCTCTCCTGGTTCCCTGGCTGGACTTTCTGAAATGAACCAACTATAACCACCAGTCTGCTCAATACGACTTAATATGTAATGGTTAGGCACCTTTATAAGGGGCACACTTTCTACACCATGAAGAATGAGCTCTAACCTATTTATTTAACGTTTCACATATACCAGTTCTTCCCAGTGCTTTTTTTTTTAATTTATCTGATGAGTTCATACCTCCACCTAGAATATTCTCGAAGATGCCTACCTCCGAACAAATCTACTGCTTTGCCCACCTCATTCCTATATGTGCAGTTATGGCAGAGGGTGTCTTGCACCGACTCCCAGCCAACAGGCCATTCGGCCTGCAACGTTGACGCCGCTCGCTGTCTATTCTGGAAACTGGAACTAGGTTCTGGAAACTGTCCAGAATCGTGCAACTAGATTCATTTTAGGCAATTATCATCGTACATCTAGCGTCACCCAAATGAAAAGGTCTTTAAACCTCCTGCCCCTAGCTACCCGCCGTAAGCACTTCCGCATCTGCCTATTCCATAAGATTTTCTACTGCAATTTTCAACTTCGCTCTCGATGGATTCAACCAGCACCGTTCACTTCTCACCGTCGTGATCATCAACACAAGGTCACAGTGCCTCATTGTAACACAGTGGCATTTGCGCAATCATATTTTCCGCTAACCTCTAAAGAATGGAATTCCCTACCCGCTTCATTAACTAGCATCACTGATTGAACTCAATTTACAAGAATACTTACCACTCTGATTACATAATGATAAATTTTGTATTTTATTGTAGTGTTGCGTTCTCCACGTACTAGTAATGTTCTTAAACTATTTCCTTAATCTGTTCCGTGTTAATTTTGCTCACTTCTTTTTATCCTGCCTCAGTTGTTCTATAGTTTTGTATGAATTGTGCTTTCTTTATTTTTCTTGTTATCAACTGCCCTTCCCCTCTGAAATGTACTCTGTACCCTGAGGGTATCACAAATAAATAAATAAATATAAATGCGCCGTTTCCTTTCCCGGCAGTCTGCAGCTTAGCGGAATCAGCCTGCATCCCATATATGTGGGCATTCTACGACCGGGGCATCATCCCGGACGACGCTGTGCCCGGAGGTGAAGAACACGGTGCGACCACCTACATTGGCCGGGCGGAACACGAAAAAGATGTCATTCCCGGGAAGGTGGTGCCTGGTGACGGCTGCTGCTACGTTCCTTACGCCGGCCGCGAGTACCGCCACGAAATATTCCAAGTAAGGAAACTGTCGGAGTGGTGCGCACGGGTAGACAAATTATGAAATGGGCCAAAAAATTTTCATTTAGGAATCGAATTAACTTTTACGTACGAGTCAAAATGTAGCACGGGAATCATGCGCCTTGAGAGGAAATCTGCTGCGAAAAATACTGGTACGTCAGCTTAGCCCAAACACATTGGAAGCTTTCACTACTGAATGCTGTTGAATTATTAAGTTTCATACTGGTCATTACTACATACACTTCCAGGAATAAAACAGTACAATTCGAAGTAAACATTCTTTGAGGGCAAGCTGTGACTGCTGTTTATGAAATTGTGCCATTCAAAATACAAAAGCTTTTCTTATTACAAGCAGGCATGGCGGCTCATCAGTCTCTCTGCAAAGAGTTTTCACCTGAGCCATGCACTACCCATAGCCTTAAGCTTACAATGCACCTGCAAGGTGAAAGATTATTCATCGCGAGCGTTGTGTGCTCCTCGAGGCACCCAGAGAGATCAGAGGGGCATTCATTATAGCTTCACCCAGCGGGAGGCTAAATGAGACATAATGCGATCTCCTCTCCAAACCTGATCCTTCGTGACACTCTCACTGCCCAACACGTACACATTCTATGTTATCTACTAAAATTCCCCGACTGCAACCAGCGACTATATAACCAACCCTTATGTGTAGCCTTCATAGATTACGATAAAACATTTGACTGAATGTAAACCTCACCAGACATGCAGGCATTCCGGAACCACGGTGTCGAAGAAACATATGTAAAAATACTGTAAAATATATTAAAGCGGCTGCGTAGCCACCGTAGTCTTCATACAGTCATTAATAAAATCCCAATAAATAATGGTATCTGGCAGGCAGACGTGGTCTCTGCAATGCTAATCGCCGTGCATTTTCAGGAGCCATGCAGAGACATGAAATGGGAAGAGTTCGGGATAACAGTTAGTGGAGAATACCTTTGTAATCTCTCGATTTGCTGGTGTCATTGCTTTGCTGAGTAACTCAGGGAACAAATTGTAAAGCATGATGTATGATATATGCAAGAAAAGCAAAACAGCATGTTTAAAAATAACAAGCAGAAACTAACATAATATTCGGGAGTCTTACAAGAAAGCAACACTGCGGAAAGTAATAAAGAGGTGTAGGTGGCATGGGAATTATCTATTTAGGCCAAGCAGTGACCGCAGATCCAGACCACCGGAGTGAACTCACGACAAGAAAAGAATTCTGTTTCTCTGTTTTTCTGTTTTGCGGGATGCTGGTACCAACAGTATCGTGGTGCGTAGGGACCTGGCTCTCGAAGCGGCTTTTACTGGTGATATATACTCTGCTCCTGGCGGATGGCAGCAGTTTGGAGGTCCCTGAGGCGGAGGTGCTGAACTCGTCGCCATATTTTTCGGTTAAGTCCATCGCTCGGTGCTTGTAGACTCCACTGTACGACGTCATCATTGGAAATGTACCAGGCGCCCAGGATACCTTTTCCATCAATCGGATGGTGCCACCGAGACATCTGACTGTCACGAATTGGATAGCAGAGACTGAAGGCTCTGCCATGCTGGGGACGGCGAAGGCTCCTATGGCGTGCAGGGACGGGTTCATCAACGCGTTGGAGGTGTCGAGACCCACGTTCCGAAAGAAACAAGAGCAGGACGCATAATTGGATGCGTGCCGGAACAAAGTCAGCGAGTCTTATCCTGGCAAGAACAACACCGCCTATACGTTTCACTTCGAAGACGGGATTCGAAGACGGGAAGAAAAAGAAATTGGCATGGGCCGATAACAGATGCCAAGGCGAGTTAAGCGTTGTTCGCTAAAATGTAAAAGACTGGATTTTTGCAGAACGCAAGTATAACGGGGGGGACAGGACGGGGGGGGGGGGGGGGGGGGGCAGTGGGCCGGTGAGTTTAGAGAGTTTGCTGGGATAAGGTGGCCGCATCTGGCGTGGTATCGGGTTAGTTGAAAATGTGTGGGACAAGTCTTTTTGCGGCACTGGTCGTAGTAACGATGATGATCATGAACAAGCGTTTTTGCACAGGACCACGGCTAACTGCAACATTTCCATACTTTGATCACTTGCATTACTTTCCACATCAGACCGTTGTATATTTTACCGTAAATTTGGTCCTCTGTCGTTGCTCACTCAGATATACCCGCAACTTTCAAGAGTGTGTGGTAAGCGACCCGGCGATTGTGTGGTTGCCGACCGAACCTCCCTACTGGCCGCGTATCACGGCCAACGGTAAGGTCCGGTCGTCCTCTGTTGACACAGTGCTGCGGGGCACCTCACCATTGGCTCATTTTGTAGCCAATGGTGGGGACCGGTCACCAGCCATTCAATGGTCGGGTCGCTTCCTACGGACGCCTGAAAGTCGTAAGTACATCGGAGTTACCAATCACAGAGGACCAAAAGAACGTGATGGAAGATCTTAAATGGTCAGCTTACGTCATACGGCCCCTGCAGCCAATATAATTTAGCCGGTACTCGCAATAAGTGTGCACAAATGTGACAAGCTCCACTTTTTATTTAACACCGTACCTGACGTATCAACAACTTCCTTCCTTCCTTGCTTCCAGAGGCTTCACCATGTCGATGCTATATAACGTATTTCGTATCTCTCCTTGACAGGTGCTGACTTTTCGCGGCCTTTCATTTGAGTGGACTCAAGATTCTGACGGTTATGTGCCTGAAGAAGCCATCAAAGGGGGCAGAGCCTCTTCTGGAGAGCCACTCTACATCGGCCGAGCTCAGCACGAAGGAATGCTGATCGTGGGAAAAATACAGCGATCCCGCGGATGTCTTTACATCTCCTATAGACGCCGCGAATACTGCTACACAGACTATGAGGTTCTGGTCGAGAAGTCTTCGTCTGCGGGTGCCAAAAATGCAATGCCTCCTCGTGTGTCGCATAAAAGAAAAGAGCCACTGAGGTGTATGCCTTAGGAAGAAAATTTGTTTCCATATAAATAATCATACTGGTTATTTACTGGTGGAGTTTCCCCACATGTTCTTATTTCTGTAGCTTCTTAAAGAAGCCAAAGATAAGTCATTAAGGAATCAATGGATCTGAGTTAAAACATTGTGGTTCCTCAAACTCTCTACGTATCCTATTCCAGAAATCCTTCAAAAGAATGGATGGCGCGGCTGCAAATGTGCGAGGTGCAAATTGTGCATTTAAATGCCACTTACTCTGCATCTATATCGATGAATTTGGCGTTTATTGCTCGGCTGGCTTTTGCATTTCCAGGAAACCGTATAACTGCAAAAGATCATTCACTGCATCCTGCTCCAGCTTATACACACGATAAAAATTTGGGGATAATTTGGTTTTATGTGGTCTAATGTTCCACAACGACTCAGGTTATGAGGGACACCGTAATCGAGGAAACTTTATAATTTAGATCACCTTGGGATCTTTGAAGTGCGCAGGCAGTGCACAGCACACCGGCCTCTAGAATTTCACCTCCATCAAAATGCGGCCTCCTCAGCTGGGATCGAACGTGCGTCTTTCGAGTCAGATGCCAGGCACGCTGACACTCAGCCAACGCTGCGGCTTCAAATTTTGATGGATAATACGCGTGCTATCACGCTAAGTATGACCTACACTGCGCTAGTGTAGCCCGGGTGCTCGCGCGGTGTAGCTCATACTGAGCGCGATAGTACATAGGTAACCTGCAGCCAGCTCGATAACCGCCACCTCGCTAAGATATAAAGGGGCAGAATTTTTCAGTGTGCCTGTGGATCCGGTAAATAGCACAACTGCTCGGACTGCTATTATACATCCTGGACATGCAAAACCAAATATCCCATCGCCTCCTGTTCATCGCAAATACACTTTATATAAAGGAGTCATATGGCATTTTGTTATTATTACTGCATGAAAATCAATGGTTTTTCTTCCATAAACCTCCCCCCTGAGCCTGTTCCCCGGTTGTAGGGGCGCTGATGGTGGCAGATACATTTTTTTTTTGCAAAAATTTACTTGCCTCAGGTCCGCTTTTTTATTTTTTAGAGCGAAAGCTGTAATTCAAGGCAAAAGCTGCAAAAGCCGAGCCACCGCTGAAGCCTTGCGCTTGACCGCAAATAAATGAAATAAAATTTTCCGCCACTAGGATTCGAAAAGTTCAGCTTCACTGGCCACTGTATGAGAGCGCTATGCAGTCGCTGCACTTTTATTGCGAAAGCAATACTGCTAGCACTTTTCTGCCGTCGGTGGAGGTCGTTCCTTCGCTCCGGCGCAGCTGCGGCGCACGACCACGTGACAGCGTGACGTCACGACCAGAGGAGACCAGGGGCCCCAACTCGTCTCTTCGGCCGTAGTCGTTCCTTCGCTCGGCGCGGCGGCTACCCCGTGACGGCCTCCTCGGCCCGCCGCGTGAGGGCGCTCGCTAGGAGAGGATTTATTAATTAGTTTAACTAAGTCAATTAATTAATTCAATAAATAGATTACTTCATATAATTATATTTAATTTTACTTAATGCCGAAGAAGAATCTATGAGTAGTGCGGAAAGATATAATCACAAGAGAAGAAAACACCGTGCGGAAGAAACACCGGAACAGCAAGAAGAGCGGCTTGCTAAAAGAAGATTGCAGTATACAGCCAAGAAGAAAGAGCAGAGCATTGTGGTGATTCGAGAAGGTGACATCGTGGCTCAGCGACGTGAAGAACAAGAGATAAGAGTTTGCGAGTTCGAGTCTGCTACGCGTGAATTCGAGAAACAAAACTACCAGCAGAACCAAGCGCAGCCAGGTGTTATTGCTTTCGCAATCAGCCAGGCTTAACCAAGCTAAGCCTTCAGCCAATTTTTTTTGTTATGACATGCAAACCAAATCCGCTGAGCTACCAAATGTTTTCATACACACATAATATTCAGCGATGCAATGACACATTTTCTTGTCTTCGTACACTCCACTCCACCAGCATATCAATATTGCGGTAGACATACACATGCGTCAAGAACCGGCAACCATTCAGGTGGCCTGTCCTGCACAGCATAAACCCCTTGCACCAAGGTGCACTGATCACTGAACAGAGATTTGGATGAAAAAGGTGGTCCTGCGTGTCGATCTGTCATACGGCTCTTCTACGGGCTAAAAAATTAACTGCGGTTCATGTACTGCTGACCCTCGTTAGAGAGCGAAAGCTACGGCGTATCGGGCAGCTATAAGCTGCTTGGAGACTGTAACGTTGACTGCGTTCCGGACACTGGATAGGCAGCACACCCACAATGTAACCCTGGAAGGTGGCAGTTATTGGTTGATCGCGAGAGTTTGCTCACCCAATGAACGCTGCGGCCTATTGCAGCAGTGCCGCTTGTCTGCCACAACTTCGTCAGCGCTAGAGCATGCAGCCCACATCTCTCTCTCTCATCACCCCACGTACTTATAAGCGTGATTCAGGCGTCTACTCACCCACGGAGCTAGTTATGCACACTTCCTTTCCTTAAAATCATCGGAGTGTAAAACGTTGTTACCCTGTAGCGCCACCGTATCGGCACGCG
Source organism: Amblyomma mixtum (assembly GCF_055824585.1). NCBI lineage: Eukaryota > Metazoa > Arthropoda > Arachnida > Ixodida > Ixodidae > Amblyomma > Amblyomma mixtum. Next base: position 74,529,695 of record NC_143019.1, on the reverse strand, counting down.
GAAGAGAACGAAGCGGTGGGCACGCGGAGGACAACGCTGGCTCGCGCAGAGAACGCTCTGGGCTTCGGCCTCGCCGAACGCTGCCGCCGCTGCTCTGTCGCTACAACCCCACGTACCTATAAGCGCGATTCAGGCGTCCATCGACCCAGGTACCAGGGAGCCAGTTATGCGCACTTCCTTTCCTTATAATCATCGCATTGTAAAGCGTTTTCAACCCCAACGAAAACGACAATGAACACAATGAACGCCGAAGGCCTATGGCTTCAGTTCCGCGTTTCTTGCCTCTTCCCTCCACATCCTTTCCCTCTGCCCGGCGGACCCTCCCCCGCGGGACCTAGAGAACCTCAAGACCTGGAAGGACTGGGAGACCCTGCTGCGCTCGGAGGACCCGGCCGTGCAGACCATCGCCACCGGCCGGGCTGCCAGTGTTATGGACCTTAGGAACATAAACACTTGAGTGCAGTGGGGTCGTGCGGGGGCCCTGGGGTATGCCCCGAATTCCTTGTACAATAAAGTTTTCTCTCTCTCTTGTCAGTGCCAACGCATGCAGCGCACATCTGTCACCACCGCCACGTAGCTTAGCTCCCGATCCATTGATTTCGTAGCTCAAACCGCTACTAAAGTGTCTTCTGTCCGAGGCGGCCAGTTATGCGCATTTCCTTTGCTTTCGAAGCTCAAGGTCATTTGGAGGCGAAAACTAGCCACCTGGCGATCAAAGCACGAGGTCCCGTTGTGAAGCTTTCGTTTTCATCCGTTCTCGACCGCAAAAACAGAACCGGTACGAACTAACCGAGAGGACACTAGAGGATAATCTCTGACCTAGTAATTTCTTGAATCTTACAGTGTTAACCAAGTTTTCCGTGGAACCATTCACCCTAAGGATACTGCGCCTTGATACTGATGTACCGCAGTCAACTGGAGACCACGAAGATACCCCAACCCCATTAACAGCTATATTCAAGCCAGTTGCTGAATGAGAATGGGCCCGCATAAAACAGCACCGCTGTTGTAGCAGCGCTCATCATTTGTAGACATCCAGGACCAAAATACTTGCCCACTGACATCTGTGCAGAAACCCCGTATAGCATGATGCGGACTGAAGTCCCTCCGCAAGAACCAAGCTGTTGTGATTGCCGAGTAAAGCTACCAAGCTATCGGTCCTATGGACGCCAGCGGAAAAGTAGATATTCGCAAATGTTGGCGCGCTACAAGGATATTGACTACAAGGATCGCACAGACCGGGCGCATAACTTTTGTGCCACATTTGCACAATGATTAAATTTCGTTGAAATTAATATTGACAAGCCCCCCCCCCCCATGCCGTTCGTGCGATATCAGTTCTAAACACAAGGAAATTCTTAAAAGGACACTGAGGAGAAATTGAAGTTGGCTTGTATCGACAGAATACCAGCTCCTCATTACAAAAAGAACCAAAATACAGGTATCACCGCCACAGGCCAAACTCGCAAGTACAAGGGTGATGACGTCATAGGACAATACAGTGTTGCTAGAACCAATGGTTCTAGCAACACTAGAACACGAGAAGCCACGAATCAGTGGGGCGCAGCCAATGCCTGCGCAAATCTCCTTGACGTCGCCAGATGGCGACACGTACCCGGCAGCTACGCGCGCGCCTGCAGCATCGGGACCAATCAGCGCCTGCTCACCGGCCGTAGGGGGCTCCCGGTATTCCGCTAAGGGTAACAAGGTGCACGGTATGCTAAACGTGTCTATTGGCTAGAACTTCATTGACGACTTCGTCAACGGCATCCATCGTAACGCTGGCAAAACGCCGGTGCAAACGTAAAGGAAGCGATGGTAGCGACGGCCGCAATAGCCGACAGATGCCTTCAGCGTGCGGCCGGCGGTAGCTTTCTTTTCGGCTGCTGCCAGGCCGTACTGCTGGCCGCCAGAAATCACGGAGTCTGCGTTACGTCATGTGCACGTCACTTAGTCCTGTGTCGTCATAAGAGAATCCAAAGTTTGAATCAGAGTGGCGGGAAAAACTTTTTCAACTTCGAATCCAAATTTCTTAGAAATAAATGCCCCTTTCGCTTCCGGCTAAGTGGCAACAAAGCCATGAAATGCCGAACTATCGGGTTTTGCTGTAAAGAAAATATCAATAGAGCTCTCCTCACTGTCCCTTTAAGTGAGAAGGGCCGATTAGAAGAGAGCCTGGTTTCCTTAAGTAATGTCTGCACTATGCGTAAGCATCAGCTGCGGCAAATCATGGAAGGAAGATGCGATGGCGCGGCAATTTCTTGGGAGGACTTTTAATTCCGCCAGGGTTATTCTTTTAGAAATCAGGCGGCATCAGCCTCTTCCAGCACGTCAGACTTCTTCGTGATACCTGATGAACCTTTTTTAGTCTTTAGAAGAATATGATGAGGGACGAAGCGTGACGCTTCTGAGTTGGACATGACGCGTCTAGGTCAGAGTGGCAAATATTAGCGAAAGGGAGTGTTTCAGTGTCAGTCGTCAATGCTGGTGTTGACGGAATAGTAGTAGATGGTTGGGCTGAGTCAACAGCTACATAGAGTAAGTACTTGTTGACGGTTTTTGGCTACTCAAAGCAGATGAAGGAACCTGAGCTGGCATCACCTGTGACAGGGCGTCGCTAAACGTGCTGATCTTATGATCGCGCACGCCAGCAAGAGCCTTCTCCACAGCAGCAACAAATGACTTTGTCAAGCAGGCTTCATCAGTACCGGTTGCGTGGACAATACCTGTATAGGAGTGGCTTTTTCTATCTAGCAGGGCATATGCATCTGCTCGCGAGCACCTGGCTCTCTGAATAATATCTAGAAGAGTCTGCTCAGCTGCACGCGTCTTACATAAGAGATCGTCAGATTTGTGAGCACAACGGCAACTGTAGCAGCTAGCTGAATCAGAATGGGAGGAATGTGATGGGTGATCTTCACCCCAAATGCGACAGCGCGTCCCCGATTTACATCACCTGCTGCTGCGGCCAAACCGCCAGCAGCTCCTACACTGCAATGGTCGTGGCTTCAGTGGGGCTTGGCCATAGACAATAGGCTACACTGTGAGTTCGTATGAGCAAGAGGACTCAGCAAAAGCCACAATTACTGATTCTAAGACCACACCAGAACCACTAGCCTCCCTGATACAGCGAAAAGGAACACAATGCCAGTTCCGTCATCTTGGAAATCCACCAGAATTTATTGGGGTGTTGCTTAAGGATAGACATCGCGGATAACACCTTTTGTGCCGGCAAGCTTTTCAGGAATGAACGGCTTGACAGGCGATGAGGCGAAAGACGTGCACCGGAGTAAGTCCGCGATACAATCTATATCTGGAGACTTGTGCACAATGCCCCTCCTGCCGTACAGTCTTCTGAAATTTTCACGTGCCGACTGTTCGCAATCTTCAGCTGCTCCTGAATGATTTGAGAGTTTTTCTTTTTAACGGCATAGTTGTGTTCCCTACCATAACCATAATTTCCCTCTCTCTGCCGGCACATAGAACGAACTTCCCAGACAAGGTAACAGGTAAAATACAAAGGTTTAATTACATGAAGAAAGTAAGACAAGAAGGTAAAGTAGGGAGACAAGGTTACAAGATTGAAGAAAAAGCCTCTTTTTTCCATGCCGAACAGCGGCTTAAATAGGGTGTCCTGTCCCCCAGGTCCCTAGTTGGGGAATTTAGTTAATCAAGCATGCGTCCAATCACTGTGAACTGGGTCACGTGTCCATTGTAGTGGTCCGCCCACAAGGACGTCCCCCAGTTCACCCTCGCCACTTCTTCGAAGATGCTGTCCGGCCGATCCCTCGCGGCAACGATGACAAGCCGTTGAGTTCGAGCCATTCGTCAGCCGAAACACGAGTCTGACGCCTGCACTTCACAGCGAGCCGCGGGGACGGAGGGCCGGCGTCGCACTTGCGCCGAAAGGTTCCAGGAAGACCGGAAGCCGTTACCGAAGCGCGAGCACGCCAGCACCCGCGCTGGCCACAAACAACACAGAACAGCCGCCGACACACCATGCCGTTGCGTTTCGTTTGGGTTCGGCACCGCTAATGGGAGTTGAGCCGTTCCCGTGCAGCGGATGTCCCCCCATAAACCACCAGGGGGTCCCCTTGTTGACGCCGCTCCCTGCTTTCGGGGTGCCGGGGCCGCCACGCCGACGCCTCTCCGAAGTCCTGTCTATTGACAGTTTCCAGATGTCTGGAGATTCTTTGTAGACCGGCGTTACGCGTCTTTAACACATACGGCACCAAGGGGCCGTCCCGATGCTTCGGCGCTTTAGCGGAAGGAGTCGAGCGTAACACCTCCGCACCAACTGTGTTGCATGGTTTTCCTAGCGTGCAACACAACACACCAGAATAGCTCGACAAGCCCGAGCCCCGGCGGCCGGGAGTTCCCGATGGCCTCCCGCGCCGCGTGCAAAGTCAAAGCCTTCTCCCACTTATCTCCCAATACCGCAAAAAAAAAAGAGAGAGAGAGAGAGAATGAAAAAAAAAGAACTACCTGACCCCTCCCCCGTACACACAGAGATCCCGCTGGAGATTAGCCGGCACCCACAAGCCTTGACATGGCGTCGGCGTTGGCATTTTGGACCCCCTTTTTTTGTGTTCTATTGTGAGGTTGTACTTTTGCAGAGCCAACGACCATCGAGTGAGCTTAGCACCATGTGGACTGCAAAGGGTGAGGTAGCGAAGAGGGTTATGGTCGGTGATCCTCGCACCTTAGTGCCGAACACCCACTCCTCGAGTTTCTCTAGTGCCCAAATGATGGCATAAGCCTCCTTTTCAATGGTGGCCCAACGGGACTGGGCCGGACTCAGTTTCCTGCTCAGGAAGGCTACGGGGCACTCCCTACCCTCCTCGTCGAGTTGCGCTAGGCACGCGCCGACGGCGAAGTCGGACGCGTCTGTGGCGAGGACATAGTCTCGCGTGGGATCTGGCGCGCGTAGCGCTGTCGCGGACTTTAGCCTAGCCTTGACCTCGTCGAATGCCCTTTGGGCCTAGCTTTGCAAGGAGCTCCTGAGTCAACTTAGCTGTGAAATTTGTGCCCTGATCGCAGCAGATCGTCTCTGGGACACCTAGTTGCGCAAATATTTCTAGTAACCCGTCGCAAGTAGCCCTCGCAGTCAAGGCCTTCAAACATATTACTTCTGGCCACCTTGAATGGACGTCCACTACACATAAAGCATAACGGTGTCCTCTAGCGGAAGGCGGCTCGAGCGGGCCTACAGAGTCCGTGTTTACCACTTGGAATGCGACGCCCGGTCTAGCTAAAGGTGAGATCGGCACGCGGTCCTGTGTTCGCATAGGGGCTCTCATCTGACAATCATGGCACGTGCGGCAGTGCTGCTTCACATCGCGGGCTACCCCTGGCCAGTAGAATGACGCCTTAATGCGCTGTAGAGTTTTCCGCTCGCCAAGGTGTCCTGCCCATGCGGAATCATGGGCCATTTCTAGGACTTCCCTGCGGCGTTCTGATGGCAGAACGAGCTGGCAGCACTCGTGCCCGGCGACGTGCTCTCGGTGATAAAGCAGCTCGTCGCGCACGAGCATGCCGTGCGTGCCCTCCTTCGCCTGTGCCCATGCTTCTCTCAGCGTTTCGTCCATCCGTTGCGCCTCGCGGAACGTCTGCCGCGTCGTTTGCGCTGCCTCTTGCGAGGTGCTCTCGACGGTCACCTCGCATGTGCGCACTACTTCCCCGCTCTCGTTCTCGTACGATTCCTGCCCTGGGTCTAAGTTCTCATCTTCGCCTTCAGGCTCGCAGATAGGTGGTACTGCCACTCTGTCCTCCAAGAGCTGCTCGTAATCATTAGGGGTTATCAGCGCGTCTATGCCCTTTGCCAACTTGTCGGTGATTGCGCACAGTATGCCCTTCTCCGAGGGGTAAAATGAGATACCTGGAGCGCCCTCCGTAGTCGACATCGGCACGTATGCTAGCTCGGCAACTACTTGCTCTCCAAACGCGCCTGTCAGTTTGATAGTCGACCCTGCGCTGTCGTACCTTGGGCATAGTGATTTGCGAATGACGGTCAAGTCCGCCCCGGAGTCTATTCGCGCGTCGAAAGTTTGACCTGCACTCTTTAGCGTAACCGTGCTGGCCCCGCCGACTTCTGTTACTCGCACTGGCGCGTCCCCCGCCTCAAGTGGCGCGGCTACCCGAGCAACGACCTCTCTGTTCTCACTACGATTTTTCTTTGTCGCCTCCCTCGCTGATAATGCGCCCTGCGGGCATTCCTTTGCTACGTGCCCGTAGCTGTAGCAATTAAAACATTGTTTCCTGCGCCGCGAATGGGGGCTAGCGTTTTCTGAAGGCCGTGCTGTCGGTGTCCCTTCAGCTTTCTGTTTTTCGTTCGCACTTGATGTCCTTCCCGCTGTTACTCTGCACCTGACACTCTCCTCGAATGCCTGTGCTATCGTAGCAACATCTTCGGGTTTAAGGAATCCTCGCTTTTGGCTTTGATTTAGCACAATGTGTGCTCTTGCGTCTGCGCTGAGACAATCCTTCAGACGGTCTGAGACTACTAGCTGTTTAATTTTCTCCAACGAGTTTGCTTCACTGCTTTCGACATAGTACTCCCAATAATTCTCTAATCTGACCGCGAATTGCTCCCACGACTCTTCCGGTCTCCTGCTGGATGTTTGGAAAAGGCGTTTGTACTCCGCAGCTGATAATCTGAGTCCCTGCAAAATTTTGCTTTTTAGAATGGCGTACTCTCGCCTTTCATCTGAAGACAGACGTGTAAGGAGTCCCCGCGCCCTCTCACTGAGTCGCGGCAACACAAGTCCGGCCCACCACTCTGTTGGTACATCGTAGGATTCCAATGTTGCCTCGATGTCTTCGAACCAACCCGGCACTAGTGCTTCTTCAGTAGGCATTGTCGCGAGTACCCCCTTCAACAGGCTAGCAAATTTTAGTTTCCGGTCCTCCTCCGACCGCGTATCCGCACCTGAGCAGCTGCTCCGCTCGACGGACGCGACTCCACTTTGCGATTGTAAACGTACTGTTTCTAGGACCTTTTCAGCAATTTTCAATTGTAACTCCAGCAGCCTTTCTTGCTGCTCCGACGCCGTCTGTGGCGAGGCGTTACTACGGCCTTCTACCATTTCGCTTGTTAGCGCCGGCACCTCTCCTCCTTCCCCATCTACACCCAAGTTCGCCATTATGGTTTCTTTAGCGATGTCACTCCTCAAAACCCAAGGCTTTGACATTACACGCAAGCACAAGAAACCAAACGGGTACTCGCCTAGCTACCGAAGCGTCGCTGTCGGTGCCCCGGCTGGGTCAGATGAGCCTGGAGGTCTGGTGGGTCTCCTTGGTAGCCTGGTCGCTCCCTCCGCCACTCTCGTCGTCGTTGTCGCTTGTCCCCGGTGAAGTTCTTCCGCTCAGCCTAAGCAGGATCCTGCCGACTGCGCCAGTTGTGTTCCCTACCATAACCATAATTTCCCTCTCTCTGCCGGCACATAGAACGAACTTCCCAGACAAGGTAACAGGTAAAATACAAAGGTTTAATTACATGAAGAAAGTAAGACAAGAAGGTAAAGTAGGGAGACAAGGTTACAAGATTGAAGAAAAAGCCTCTTTTTTCCATGCCGAACAGCGGCTTAAATAGGGTGTCCTGTCCCCCAGGTCCCTAGTTGGGGAATTTAGTTAATCAAGCATGCGTCCAATCACTGTGAACTGGGTCACGTGTCCATTGTAGTGGTCCGCCCACAAGGACGTCCCCCAGTTCACCCTCGCCACTTCTTCGAAGATGCTGTCCGGCCGATCCCTCGCGGCAACGATGACAAGCCGTTGAGTTCGAGCCATTCGTCAGCCGAAACACGAGTCTGACGCCTGCACTTCACAGCGAGCCGCGGGGACGGAGGGCCGGCGTCGCACTTGCGCCGAAAGGTTCCAGGAAGACCGGAAGCCGTTACCGAAGCGCGAGCACGCCAGCACCCGCGCTGGCCACAAACAACACAGAACAGCCGCCGACACACCATGCCGTTGCGTTTCGTTTGGGTTCGGCACCGCTAATGGGAGTTGAGCCGTTCCCGTGCAGCGGATGTCCCCCCATAAACCACCAGGGGGTCCCCTTGTTGACGCCGCTCCCTGCTTTCGGGGTGCCGGGGCCGCCACGCCGACGCCTCTCCGAAGTCCTGTCTATTGACAGTTTCCAGATGTCTGGAGATTCTTTGTAGACCGGCGTTACGCGTCTTTAACACATACGGCACCAAGGGGCCGTCCCGATGCTTCGGCGCTTTAGCGGAAGGAGTCGAGCGTAACAGGCATCATCTCCAATAGGGACCAACACCACAGGGATCACCTTGACATCATTTTTAATAAATGACTGCAAAGTGAAGTTTTGAGCCAGCAGACTGGCTAACCAGTATGCCGGACCTCCGCGTGGGGAGATCAGAGCCATAGTGTACAGCCTACAGACGGATCAGCCTTGATTCCTGCAGGGCAAAAACCGGCCTTTTCCTCCGCCAGTGGAATGTCCTCCCCAGGAACACGAAGATCAGCAAGGGGAGGTTGCACCAAGGCTTTTTTTTATATACATACATATATATATATATATATACATATATATATATATATATATATATATATATATATATATATATATATATATATATATATATATATATATATATATAAGGGATAACAAAATCTTCAAGGCAACTGATTAAAAATATAAGAAGAAACTCCCATAAATATGAAGTGGCATGGAATGATTAAGCAAAGTAGTGCCTCAAGAAAAAATATACAGGAAGAAGGCTTGGCCATTGAGCCTTGCGATGGGGCTTTCTGGCATTGCCTACTTTTCAGAGCAGTCTAAGTCGAATAGAACTCCCGGTGTTGCCCCGGCAGTACTGACGACTTCCAAGGTTTCCACATAAGCAGTCTGCTTCATTACACGTCTGTAAACCCCAGGGCTAAATACTTTTAAGAAAGGCTGTACGCTGCTCACAAGCTGTTTAGAATTGCGCTTTCTGCCAGTAGTCTCTTGAATATCACTGGACACAATAACGGACAATCCACCGCTCCTATCCGATTGGAAACACAGAGTCCGTAACTAGGACCTCGTAGTCGGTGTAGCGGTGTTCGGCACCGGCGTAAGGGATGTAGAGGCATCCGTGGGAGGGCTGTATCCTGCCCAGGATAAGTGAGCCATCATGTTCAGTTCTGCCGATGTAGAGTTTTTCGCCGGAAGTTGTCCTGCCCCCGACGATGGCTTTCGACGGCACAGTACCGGCGGAACTACGGGTCCACTTCAGGAGATTGCCATCGTTTACAAGGACCTGCAAAAGAGAGGATTCACATATACAGCACACGCAAGGACCAATGCAACGTCTTAAAAGTGCTTAATTTAAAGACCACGTTTAGAAATGTGATGCCAGATTCCAAACAAGTATTCAGGGTGTCATTAAAAGGTAGCAATGGAAAGGACTAAAGATTATTAGCTGGAATTATCGTTAAGAATTAATTGAGGGAAAAATAAGACGCGCGCTTCAAGTGCTTAAATTGTCGCATTATGACGTATCCCAAAAGAATAATGCACCACAGTACCTCAGCTTCGTTATTTCTTAGCTTTGAATCAATGACCATTCTAAATATTTTGTGCTGTCACGCTGGCAGGTTTCCTACTCCGACTCCCGCAGGTTATCTTATGTTGTAAAAAGCATTGGCATTGAATGCGGGGCTTTTTGATAACGATTACTTATCTATGAATAGTACCCTTATATTTTTCTTTAACGTACAAACTGGCGCAATACTTCAAATTAGGGACAACCTACAAGCCAACGAATTAATCGAGAAAATGTGCCTTTTAAGAGTCCAGTTCTGACGAAGGCTATCTCTTGGGGCTCAAACAGAGTAACCAATTTTAATCCAGAGCAATTTTTCTTATCTCTCCACAATCGCTGTGAAAAACAACTTGAGAATAGACGTTGTTGAACGGCAGCTCGAAAGCCTACAATTGTACTCCTTTCTTCAAAATTTTTTCGCAAATCTTTACCTTCGCCACACCTCCGTTTACTCTCAGTAGATGATCACGGCGCGCTTTAATTACCATGCCATGACACTGAATCATGCGGAAAAAAAATGTTTCGTGTATTGCTGCTTAGTACACTTCAGACGCCATTATAAGTTTTTACTACAAAAAAGTGCTTGGAGTTGGCTTCTATGTCGTCCTAACTTTTGGTGTTGTATGCGAAATTAGCAATCTTATTTGTTCTTCTGTTCGAACAAGTGTTTCGACCCATTATCCTTGCACTCTCTGCACACCCCACCGATAATATCTCACGTGGTATTTGTCGTAGCGGTGCTCACAGCCCGCGTAGGACACGTAGCAGCCGTACCCAGGCACAACCTTGCCGGGAATTTCCTGTCCTTTGTGTTCCGCGCGCCCAACGTAGGTGACAGTGTCACCCTCCTTCCCGCCGTAGACAGCGTGCTCCGGGATAGTGACTCCGTCGCAGCGACGCCAAACAAATGAAAATCGAAGTTGCACCCCTTGTCGCACCCTTCTGGAGTCTGAAAAAGGAATTCATTTGGATGTAAAGTATCTGAAACACTTCCAAGTCCAAACAATTTACAATATTGTCTGCAGAATGTCGGAAAGTTACAAACAGCGAAGTGCACCGTCTAAAAATTAATTTGAGGGCTTTAGAAAGGAGCTGTATTGTAGCACGTATAAAGGTACCATGAGAAAAGAAGGCTGAACTGAAGGAGAAGTCTGAAGTTATGTTGCGTGCCGTTGCCCGAAATTCCCTTACTTACACTTAAGAAATAACATGCATACAGTTCTTCCTGGCTGCGCTTTGATATCTCACCGCCTTTGTTCCTGAGTTATTTTATTGTTGTGTCTTGCGCGTAGACGCGTAGACGGGGGACAAACGAACCGCTCAGCCAGTGCTCGATTCCCGCCGCGGTGTTGTGTTCGGGTTGCGCGTGTGAACGAAGGGCCGACGAACCTCTCGACGTTCCCTTCCTCCTTTCCCCCCAGCCCTCTCCTGTCTGCACCAGCCAGCAGTGTCTGGACAGAGGCAGTGATGCCACGCCTGCTGATTTATCAGTAAATCTAATGATTTTTAAAATTTTCTGCTGATTCAGTGATAAAGGACTTGAATCTACTGTTTTTCTTGCTTTTCTACTGAAAAAAAAACAAAAGCTGCTACTTTTTTAGTCTCCGGCAAAGCCTTGCAATCTTTGGATACCGAATGGCGATATTTAAGAAACGCTGATATCCCTACAAGCGAAGATACATCGTTGCACGAGTTCTGGGCAGTCGTGTTTTCTCAAAAACATTGTGATTGAAGCGCCGCTTTTCCTGCATTGACCGAGTTTGTGACGGCTATAGAAAAGAATCCAGAGCCGCTCCTGGGCGCGGCCATTTTCCGCCGACTGGTGCGCCGCGGTGCGGTCGTTTCTTCGGGGACTGCGGGGCTGCGGCAGCTCCGCGGCCGCGCCTGCATATAGCCGCGCTGCGGGTGCTAAAAAAACATTGCCGAGCATACTTCCGCAGCGTGGCTGTGTTGCAGGAAGTATTAACGTTATCAAAGGGAGCACGTTATGCGTTTTAATGACATTTAGTTTGACATTCACGTGAATTGTGCTGACGCTGAGAAACCCGCTCGTGCTTATATCGCTACAGTCTTGGTGCTCCACTGCAAAAAAAAAAAATACTTTTTGTTCAATATCAAGTATTAGGTGTGCGGCTAGCATGCAGTTCAAATTCCCATGCACTCTTAATCCTTCGGCCATAAAGTACCGCCCACAAACAGGGCTTTCTTGTCGCATGCGTGATGCGCCAGTTTATCAACAAATTACCACTGTGAGCTTAACTTAGTCGCAGCGCCAACAAAAAAAAAACCAAATTTGTCATGTTTTCTGCAACCTGGTGCATAAAAACGTACTTTTGCTAAAATGATCAAAGTTTGAATAGATATTAGCAGCGAATCCAGCTTTCACGAATTCTGAGGTCCGAAGTCGCGTTCATTTTATTCGGCAGCTCTCGCCGCGTGTGACAGCGTTACGTAGGTGTTTGGCTAAGTGCGAATGAACGTATTAAAATCGCGCATATTTTCCTATGATTAAGATAGATAGCAAAAGCAGAAAGACACTACGGTAAACCCTATACCCCCCCCCCCCCCCTTTGATTCTTATGACATGCGTGCGGAAAGAGCAACTGAAATCGGTAGCGGTCGTGCTTACAGTCCTGTGCATAAAATGTGTTTAATGGGAACTATAGGAAGCTCAGCGCAAGGAGGTGATCGAAAACACGCGCTTCGTCGGGACAACCTTCAGTCTGCAGCTCGCCTATCCAGTTACTACACCACTGAGTCAAATCAATAAATATACATTCCTGTGCCTAAAATTATCATAGATGATAGCGCAGGTAAAAGACAGCAACAAACGACACGCCAGCGCAGAAATCTGCTTAGAAGTGCCAGTTTCCAGTCCGTACGCTACCTGGCCGACTACTCCGCGGGAAAAATCCTTGCTGTTTGCAATACTATTCCAGAATTTCCCTTAGCAGCGCCGCCGCACCAGCGGCTCGGTGGAGCAGCGTCGCCGCTGCGGTGCCAGCGTTTAGAATCCTGAGCCAGCAGAATATCATCATTGAAAAACGTAGCGCGAAAAACGAGACACAGAAAAGGTGAAGACAGGACACGAGCGCTAATCATCAATATCAATATCATCATGGTGGGCACAAACAACGAGACTGACGCGCACTGCCTCGCCGCACTTACTCACATCCAATTGAACGGGAAAAAAAAAACTCGGAGATGTCACGTTAACGACTAACTGCGCGCAAGATAACGTGAGTACTCTCTGGTAGACGGAAAATGTGAGTAGTGACGCACAGCACACACCCTCACACGTTATGATGAAGCACTAAAACGACAGAAGCTAACACGTAAACATGCATTCAACGCGCGGCGCCGGCGCGACCCGCAGTCCATCGGGCCGCGCGCGCCGATAGATGGCGACTGGTGTCGAGAGGAGGGGCGCGCCAGCAGCCTGCGTGTGAGGGTAAAAGAATCTGGTCTATACTGTGCTTACCGCATTCCAGTGCAGCAGTTGAGCGGGCATTTTCTGCTGTAACCAACCTGAAGACAAAGCTGCGGAACAAGCTTAGCACGGAGACTAGCTGTGCATTTCTGCACACGAAACGCCTGATGACGTCTTCAGCATGTCACAGCTTCAACATTGACAGGCCACTGATAAGGAGAATGGACGACTGGCACAAGGGTAAGCATGAGTGCATTTCATGCGGCTTTGCTGGCACAGCCACTTGTGGAATTTCACAGCATATCTAGTCATATACATGGCCATTTTGAAGTTGCCTGTTCACGCGCAATAAAGTTTCATGATGGGTTTCAAAGCGCGACAAGACGGAGACGAAAGGAAGAAGCACACACGACAAGCGCTTACTAGCAACTAAAACCGTTTATTGCAACGCTGGGAATAAATAGGGGTCACGGAAAACATAAAGAGCTAAAAAATAACAAGACAGAAAAAGAGATTAGCCGTTACTCTAAAAACGCTCGTTCCTTCTCAGAGAGCAAAATTTTTAGATAGTAGCGGCTAATCTCTTTTTCTGTCTTGTTATTTTTTAGCTCTTTATGTTTTCCGTGACCCCTATTTATTCCCAGCGTTGCAATAAGCGTTTTTAGCTGCTAGTAAGCGCTTGTCGTGTGTGTTTCTTCCTTTCGTCTCCGTCTTGTCGCGCTTTGAAACCCATCATGAATGTTTACCAACTTGCCCAACTTTCTGCCCTCCTTCAATAAAGTTTATTTGCGTAAGCTATAAGGGACTCATGTTTTCTTATTTCTGCATCGTCATCATCGTGATCAACCTATATTTATGTCCACTGCAGCACGGAGGCCTCTCCCAGCGATCTCCCAATCACCACTGTCTGGAAGATACTATAATCTAAAGATTTCAGGTACTAACTACCATCTGACGCCTTTGAATATGCCATCAGAGGGCTTCACTGTTTTTCACTTCGTGCTTGACAATGGCTCTCTGGATCCCCGGATTTTTCAAAAGTATCGCCAAGAATCTCGTGGCCAATTTTTGTACCATTTCTTAGAAGCTACAATACAACAGCAGAGTACTAATATAAGCGCTGAATTCGTGGGCTCATAAACTGAGTACAAAAATTGTAATTCAAAATCTGCAGATTTCTACTGATTTTTCGAGAAAAAATTTACTACTATTTTTTTATGTGTCGTGGCAACACTGGACAGAGGAGATGACTTCGGATCGCGCCGATGAGCGGCCGCCAGCGCGCACTGCTTGAGTCGAGTGATAATAAATAGTTCTTGTGTTCGCGAACGCCTTGTATCTTCGGGCCAACCGCGGACATAACAGTGGTGACGAGGAAGCAGATCCGAGCCCAGCGTTAAGCTACGCCGCACACCAATCATGGCTACGCTCACGCTTCCTGGGCGGATACCGGAGTTCAACGGTTCCTCATGGAGATCGTGGTTTGGACGCCTTCAATTCTATTTTCAGGCAAACAACATCACGGAGAATGCCCAGAAGAGGGCCCACCTGCTTACGCTGTGCGGGGAGGTGACGTACGACACCGTTTGCGCTCTAGTTCAGCCAAACACTCCAGCTGCCGTGGCCTACGACGACATCGTAGCTGCACTGCAGAAACACTTCGACCCGCGGCCATCCGAAGTCTACAGCCGGGCTCGCTTCCAACGACGTGACCAGTTGGAGGGGGAAACAGCAAGTGCCTACGTTGCGGCACTAAAGAAACTGGCTGCCGACTGCAACTTTGGAACGCTGCCTGCGAGCACAGCTGCCACCGAACAGTCAGCCGGAGCAACATCATCCCTGTCGCTAGCTAACCTCACGATGCTCCCCCTGGACATCATGCTGCGTGATCGATTTGTCTGCCTCTTCTGATGCCACGGCCGTACCACAGCGCGCTTCCACACGAGCACGCCGGCCTCCTGACCGCTACCAGGCCCCTTCCTAAGGGGGGAGGAAGTGTTGTGTCTTGCGCGTAGACGCGTAGACGGGGGACAAACGAACCGCTCAGCCAGTGCGCAGTTCCCGCCGCGGTGTTGTGTTCGGGTTGCGCATGTGTACGAAAGGCCGACGAACCTCTCGACGTTCCCTTCCTCCTTTCCCCCCAGCCCTCTCCTGTCTGCACCAGCCAGCCGTGTCTGGACAGAGGAGATGGCTTCGGATCGCGCCGATGAGCGGCCGCCAGTGCGCACCGCTTGAGTCGAGTGATAATAAATAGTTCTTGTGTTCGCGAACGCCTTGTATCTTCGGGCCAACCGCGGACATAACATTTATTAACCTTGTTTCCTTAATCCATGGCATTCACATGGATTGATCATCATCGTCATCATCGTTTGCACTATACCAGCGCCCACTGCCCGAGAAAGGCCTCTACAGTATACCTGCAAGTAACCCCGCCTTCTGCCTCCAGTGGTAATGTTCTCCCGGTAAGCCTAATTTTACCCACCCGCCTGATTTTCAGCCGCCGCCTGCTACGCCGCCTACCTTCTCTTGGAATCCAGTACGCTTTCATTAAAGACCATAGGTTACCTTGCCTTCGCACTGCATGCCCTGTCAAAGCCCATTTCTTCCCCTTGAGTTACACTAAGATGCAATTAACTCGCGTTTTCTCCCTCACCCGCTCTGCCATCTTCCTACCTTTTAACGTTACACTCGAATTTTTTCTTTCCATACCTCGCTACGCGGGTTCGATCCTGGCCGCGGCGGCTGGAATTTCTTTGGAGGAGAAATTCTAGAGGCCCGTGTACTGTGCGATGTCAGTGCACGTTAAAGAACCCCAGGTGGTCGAAATTTTCGGAGCCCTTCACTACGGCGTCCCTCATAGCCTCAGTCGCTTTGGGACGTTAAACCCCATAAACCAACCAACCAACCAACTTTTTCGTATACTCCTCGTTTCTGTCCCTTAAGTCCGTACCTCTAAAACAGCAGCTATAAAAAACTTTCAACCTAAAAGGTACTGGAGAAATGCAGGTGACAGTGAAGTATTGGCCAAAGACTACTCGTTGAGCGTATTCTGTGCTTTCCTTTCCGCGCTCCGTCACTTATTTCAATCTCGGACTACCTGTGGGAAGTGTAAGCCGCCATCGCCACCTATGGTTGCATCTTAAACTAAAACTTAAACAGTCATTTTCAAATTCACCCGTACCGTAATCCATAACGGTAGAAATTGACACAAGCTAATCAATGACTAACCTGAATTGGCACACTGTATGTCGTTTATATAAATGAGAGTAATGTCAGGTCAACGTTACTGCCGTAATCGGGAAAGAGCGAAATTATTTTTAACTAGCAATTCCGTACAAGTCTCCCAACGAAAGGTTGAACCGCCGAGATAAGACTGATATGCGGCTAAAGCGAGCTGCATATAGCTCAAAAAGCAACGACGTGAGAGACACGTCACCTGAGACATCTCCATATTTGCATCCAGCGCTAAGAGCAGCAGTGATATACAAGGGAGCGGGATAGAAAAAGCTAGATAGAACTGGCTTTTTTTGTTCAGGTGATGGTCGACGTGGAACTTCAAGTCTGCTGCGTACTAGATGTTTTGCGTTAACGACAGCAATTTGTCGAACAAGAAGGCAAAGATGGTGAAAACATGCCATCGGTGAGGCGGCAGACATGGAGTGACTCTGCGGAGATTGTCGTATCGGCGTTGTCTCGAAATTTCTTTGGGACATATTATTGTTCTAGCAGGCGCCATAATTTGAAACGACTCAAAGACGGCCGTAAGGAAACTGTGTTTGGCATGCTATCGCTTAAGGTTTAGCTCTAGCCTTCTTTTCTCAATGCGGAGCTTACTTTGTGCCTTTCCTTGGACGGGAATATAACCTTTCGCCTGAGAAACGTTTAGGACAGAAACGCCCTGTGATTTTCAGTAGTTACCAAAAATCTGAGAGGTACATTTTTGAGTTTTTATTCCTCCTTGTGACCCAATTAAATACCCACCACTGCGTGAAAAAAAAGAAAGATTCTCGAAACGAACATGTCTGCCAGCCAGCTAACAGTCGTCAGCAAACGGTGCCCTGGTGCTCTAGCTCGTTCCCATTTTGCCCATAGTTCGCATAGTAGTATAAGATTTAAGCTAGAGTGAGCAATTTCTTCAAAAAGTTCAATCGCGAGTAATAAAATAATACAGTTTGCCAAGAAAAATACCCATTCGGCGGAGTCTATCGCTTACGTGATCATAAGTGCGCCACATAAGCTACAAAATTTCCTTTGTACATTTCTCCTTTACCGCAGCCTCAACTCCAACCTGCCACACCTGCCCAGAAATGTTCGCGGTTTTCGCGCATTTTATGAAAGGTATCTCCGCGTGTTCAAAATACTGTTTGCAAGCTATGCGTCACAGTAAATCTTATTAGACGGGTATGTACGCAGCCTATCAGCAAGGTGTTTGGAATGCTATAAGAATTCCGATCAAATAATATACGAAACAATAGAAAATATTTAAGGGCGGAAAATTCTTGGTCACAATAAGAATATAGATGCAAACCTATATCACAGAACCAACGAATGCAATATACGAGCAGAGCGACTTACCACTTGTGAACAGTTGGAAAAGACCAGCTAATTTTTGTTCGTCTCTGTCACTGCGTGGGAGAAGAAAATTAGGTTATTCACATCACAAACTGGGCTGCAGTCAGCTGTATGTCAAACCGTTTTTCATTAAGAATGAGAAAACTGATTTCTTAGCTTAGAGATGAAAAGATGACTGCTCGCGGACAACTTTCCGTTGCACCGCACTTAGGGAGGCGGACGAAATCGCAGGTGCCGCTGCAAGTCCTCACGAGGATGGTGACCTGGTCCAGATATTTACACAAAACTTTCTACCCCTATTCCGCGCTTAACAAGAAAACAATCCTGCAGGTCGCTCCTCGCAATTTTAAGAATAGGAGGGACGGGAATAAGTGGCGGTCAAGGCAGTGTGTCAAAAACCGAGGCTTCGGTCTTTGGTTTCGGGAGTGGGAGAGAATGCCTTCGTATACTGGCCGGACAACTAGAAGGAGGGACACGTAGCGGGAATAAAGGCCCTTCCTCTTGCCTTTCATGTCTAGCCCTAGCTGCAGGGGCAGAAAAAGTTGGCCGCTAGAAAAGTAAGAGTTTTATAACTTGTTAAGATAGAATGAGTGGTCAAAAGCACGGCAAAGCGGAAGCAAAAGAGGAAGCAAACATCAAACGAAAAGCTGAAAAGGAGGACAAAGAGATTAAGCAAAACCTACACAGTGATAACAAGGGCTCAATAACAACACACATCATCAAAATGCAGACGTGTCTTGTTTTGCAGCAAATGTCATCGCTGCGGCACATGCGGCGGCTATGAAACTTGTTTGTTCATTCCACACATTTTAATCTTTTTTTCTATTTGTTTCTGTTTGCACGTCACAGTAAGAGCGGTCCAGCTGGTTCGAGTTCAAAGGACAATGCGCTTTTCTTTTTTTTTTGCTTCACACATTCTGCTTACTATTAACGCTAGTACCAACTGGCCAGCGGCAGAGCGTTAGACTCTTGGGCGATGCAGGCTGTCGGGAATGCTTCATCGCCACGTCCCGAAGGCTAACCACCGGGAGGCGGAATCACCGGCTACCGTTCAGGTCCCGCTTTTCACGACGCAAACGAGCCACCTTACATGGCCATCATCAATATTTTCTAGATGAAGACACGAAGACGACCTACTCGTGGTATAGTTAATGCACAGCTTCCCTGCATGATAAAGGCGCTGTAAATATTGCAGCCTTTCTGTGTACTCGCGAGTGCCGCGAACTGCAGATACAGAAGCTTGGTATTGATTCACAGCTAATTTGCTGCGTATGGGTGTGAAACCATATGCCATAGACGCCCTCGCCGCGCAGGCGAAGCTGCGTCCCCTAACGGAAATCACACCAATTTTGTTGCACGATGCAAGGTTGAATGGTTTATAGTAAAACCAACTGCTTGTAAACCGGATAATCTGTTCCATTCGTCCAGTATGCTTTTTTTTTCTTTAGGGAAATAAAGACAATAAATAAAAAAAACGTAAAGGAGCGCCAAAAAAGCGCTCGCTTCCATGCGGTCTGTGATGAAATTTTCGCCGTTGGTTACCTCGAATACCGATCCGTGAACGCAACTCAATCGCATTTTGGAGCGAAAAGCTCCGCTTCTCGCATGCAAAGCTCAAGGTCAAATAACGCTTGGATTTGACCTTTAACTGGAGGCTCGGCGAGGCGGGGCTATAATGTGCTACAACGTGACTTATCGCAGCTGTTACCGCTCGTTCCGCCGCTCCGAGCGCTTGTTCTCGCCAGTTGCGTGACGTGAATAACCACGTAATTCGCTGTAGCTGAATAAAACCATCATTCGCTGCCTGGACACCGCAGTGACATGGAGCCAGAACCGGTTACCGGGACGAGCTGTTCTTGATTGCCTTGATTGATAACAATTAACAATTAACCACGAGCTGTTCGACTGAGCACTAGAGGCGCCGGGCTGCATATAGCGATCCCTACGACAGAGAGCGTCACGAAGTCGCGTAGGCTATAGAGATAAGTCGCGAAAGTGGGCTCATCGAGTTGATGAAACCGATGAAGAACGGGAGGTATGTCTGTGGAAGCAGCGGCGTAGGCCACAAGAGTATCTCATGCAGGAAAGGGCAGCGGATGCTGCCAACGTCTCCGCGTCGGCATCAGCCACTGGTTCGGATGCCTTTCGGTCCGTATAACTTGGCTCAGCCGAGTTTATTCACAGCCACAGCTCAGCCACAGCCACTTTTTTTATGTGGATGAGAAAATGGCCTTCAATGCCTCATAAGGTCAAACCAAACTTAACTGCGTGGTGGTATATACGGCCCAAGCTCTGGTGGTAAGACCAGGTGACCATATGACTATGACCATTCGGTACCTGACCTTGACATTGGATTTCAGGCAGTGGAGATCATGCTTAACAGAGCTTTCGCCCGTATGAATAGGTTCAAGCCACGTTGAACATCAGCCATTTTTTCTGGGGGAAGAGGTAAAAATAATTTTCCAACTCCCCTGTGTGTGCAACAACCTTTATGTTATATTATTATAAGCTTTAAGCCCAAAATTATGTCTAGTCATTGCACTTGTAGGCGTGGCCTCCGACAGTGCGAATTCGGAATATGGTTTGGCAATACGCATTGCGGACGTGCAATACCTCCTCATTCCCACCTCCATCGAGGCTACCAGGCTCTTGAGTTCCGCACTTGTCGCTTTCTGTAAAGCGTGTCGAAAGCCTGGAAAGCCAACTAAAAGGTAGTATGGCTGTTGAATGCGGTGCGAGTTTGATTTTAAAAAGTCAGATTTGAGGACAGCAGTGAATAAAGCAAATTTGAGGCAAAATGTGGCCAACAAGTGGGCAATACTGGCAAAGCGGGCAGATGAACTGCCAGATTGGAAGAACAACTGACACTTAGTCCGGATTGCACGGAGCAGAGAGGCAGGCAGCACGCAGCAGTCAGGCCCGTAGTGGACCTGTCTTCCATGTTCCGGTAGAAATAGCGAATTTTAGCCTTTAATTACCTATTTAACGCATCCTCGTGGTTCTGCATGCTGAGGCACCTCCAGTGGAACACTGTCCACGTCAAAAGCTTCAAGCCGTTTTGGTGCACTTGTCCTGTTCGCGCATCGACGCTCCAAAATCGGCAGTTTTCCTCTCGGAAGGCGGGCTCCTGCAACGAAGGCGAATGCCATATAGAGTGCCACCCGCATCAACTGATGTCACGTCTTTGTTCTTTTCGATGCTTTCGGTTGCTCGTGGCCACCAGTCCTGCCGATGCAGAGCCCTGGTTATATGCGTTATAAATTCGCGGTGAGCACAGCTAAGGAGGAATAAGTAATTAGAAGCTTCCTGTTCTGTTTTTTTTTATTATGCGCGAAAAATATGCATGTTACCCTTTGGTTTGGGCGAAGCTCTTTACTTTTACTATGGGTCACAATCTGCGCTTCGGCAGCCAAGTGCAATATGCTCGACATTCTGCAGACCCTTCTCAGCCGAGGGCAGATTCGTTTGATAACGGTTATCTCTGATATTGGTACTTTCCTCCGCGCGAGCCGCAATAGAGTTTTTTTTAAGCTCTCAGGGATGACGGTGATAAAAAGTACATGCAACAAAGTAGATTGCAGCATTTCGCCTGGAAAAACAACAAAGAAAGATTCTGGGGAGCCTTGAGTAGCCTTAACAGTGCATTGCAGTAGCGTAAAACATTATGCTGTATGGGGTTGTCCCATAACTCCCCTAAACTATAGCTGTGAACGAAAGATGAGAACTTGCGGTGGTATGGTGGGCTCGCACTACGCAGCCTGGTGTTCTGTGGCATAACCACATTGAAATTCTTTTCTGACACTTTTTTCATGCAATAAAGAAAAAAAAGTTATTCAGTCCTGCTCACGACCTAAGAGCACCGGTTCGAGTCCCGGCTCTACCATTTCATTTTTTCAGCGCAGTTAATCGCGTTTCTTTCTTGGAGACAGTGCGTAATGGTAGTGGAATGATTTCACGGCCCTGCACACAAATGAGAAACTGTGTAGTGAAGCCATTTATATCGACTCTCTTCATCAATGCGGATTTTCTCCACACGGTAGCTACGACGCCGTGTTCCCTGCTGAACGCGTTAATATTACTGACTGGTTAATATGACGCGCAGTAATGTTCTCACTGTGATGGGCATTTAAGCAGCACAATGAGAGAAGTGTGGTAAAAAGAGCGAAAAAGTGAACAGACAAACAGACGTCGTGGTAGAGGGCACTGGATTGATTTCGACACCCTGGAGTTTTTTTATTATCCACTGACATCGCGCTGCATCCGAGCGTGTAGTGCATCCCGGCCGCATCCAGACAACGCCAGCGTGGACTGCATGTGATACTGCATCCGCTGGATCAGCAGATAAAAGCCACAACCACTGGCTAGGCAGTCCAAAAGAGTTTCTTCATTGACGCATGAACGGCAGCAGCCATCACTTCATGCTTCGTGGAATTTGTTACATTGCATACCGCATATGAATGTGGAAGTGTGCATTCTAAGAGTTTTGCAATAGAGATAATGCTTCAAATTTATGGGTTTAGAAAATATCTTTGTATAAACGATCTCAAAAACACCTAACAGTGGATATCAGCGGCCACACAACATTATTTTTGGCTTGGTTCTTATCACTGGCATGCCTGCAGACCAGTCTCTCAGGGCAGCGTTCATGCTTCAGCTACACTGACAGGGGAAGACCAGAACCTCCTTATGTGGTGTTCAAAAATACGCGAAAAAAATGACTCCGTAGAAAGCTGAGTCTTGCATTGCGTAAGCAGGGGTATAGGAGGGCATAGGTAAGTTTGCTGGAAATATGTGCAACGATTGCACAGTGACCACAGTCCTTCACTTTTAAAGTAATGAAATACTAATCAGGAAGGGTGTGAGAAAAAGCGACATCATCTGTCATGAACTATAGTTGATTGCGTTAGTATGGCTCGTACGTTAGCCACGTTTACTAACGTAGCACCTTCCACTCAGAGGCTGTCATCACCTTATCAGAGCAATTACTTTTCTAAGTAGGTTTTACGCAGCATGCAGTCTTTTTGAGGGGCCTTGTTACCCTAACTAGCTACCATTTCCCACCTTAACTAGCTACCATCCTCTCAAACGAATGCGCACTCGTCAAATCGGCATCCAGTTTCCATGATGGTTCAGCGGGAGTTCGACAGTTGCCATCACCATGCGAATCAGGTGAATGCCTCTGGCTTGTGCGGAATTTCGGTGAGAAACGCTTTATATGGCGCTCGGCTGCTGACCCGAAAGACGCGGGTTCGATCTCGGTTGCGACGTTATAATTTAGATGGAGGCGAAATTCTAGGGGCCCGTGTACTGTGCGATGTCAGTGCATGTTAAAGAACCCCAGATGGTCGAAATTTGCGGAGCCCTTCACTACGGCGTCCCTCATAGCCTGAGTCGGGTTTGGACGTTAAGCCCCCTAAAACCATAAACCCTGTCGTCGTATACGAGTGACTTGGAGAGAAAACTAGATTCCATGAGGTGTAAAAGGAAGAGTATTGTGTGATTCCAAATGAGGGTCATAATTCACGTAGTAAAACTAGCATTTTATGTTACTGGAAAAATTCTCAGAACAAACGACTACGCATAGATGTTTTTAGGTTCTTCCTTTCCCAAATTACTAAGGTAAAAGTGACCGTTTTTAAAATGACATTTCGGGGAACGTGGATGCTATTTCACTTAATCTTGTTCCGGATTTTGAAAGGTACTTTTAAATATTTGCATTCAGCATGCTATAAATTTGCTAATAAGCATGCTTGGGATTAAAGTCAGGCTCAGTTTTAGAGTACAGCTTTAAGCGCCCATGCCTGCGTTCCTCGTCCTTGTCGGCGTTGTCGGCGCAATCGCTTGTCCAAGTAGCAGAGCGAAGCGCCACCTGGAAGCGGGATATTCCACCTGGAATATCCCGGAGGGTGGCTAGCCTAACACACCACCTGGCAGGTTGCTTAACAACGCAAGTGGCGTGCAAAGAGTTGCGCTCAAACCTCACATTACGGACTATCGTAATCGTCTGTCAAATTTTAGCGTAAGTACTCCCGCTCAGCTTATTATTTGAGTGGGAGAGTCAGTCTGTCTGTACCTGTTGCAGAAAAGTCTGACGGCTTTCTTTGACTGTCTTTTTTTTTCAATTATTATTTCGTGCATAAATATAAACACAAGCGATTTGCATAAAGTACCATGGGTCTAACAAAATTGCTATAGGTTGCCGTGTGCGGTCACTCTCGATTGAAGTGCTATGACCACGGCCTCTCATGTCCGCACGCTTGTCTAGTAGTCATCGAACTCACGAATTAAAGCGCGTAGTATTCATTCATAGGAACAATTCGTAGCACTTCTGAGAAATCCATCCTCACATTGCGCCTGCTTGAAGTGAAAACAACCAGAAACCTCGCGGTTTCTTACGAAAGCTTATGGAGCTTGACTTATGGTTGGGAACGAAACTGCCGGCGACTGCGCAACACATTCGGTCTGGACTAAAAGCGAAATGAGCTCTGTGATGAGTTAGCGAACACTTGACAGGATGAGAACCTCGACACCATTCGCTCGCGAATGTTCGCTTGAAGGAGCTTCTAAATCAAAGTGATTAAGATCACACTGCTGACAGAAACAAGAAGAGAAGAGAGGCCCAACTGACAACCTGAAGAAATGGAAGATTTTCCGCCCCTTGCGAGAATAGCGGAAGCCCGGAGTACTCTGCATAATGAAATGACACCTAAATACCTTAACGGAACAACAAAAGAGAACTAAATCCGAGAAAAAGGGAACCAAAATAGTTAAACACCAACAACCCAGGTAGTGCTGAAGCATTAAAGCAGTGTTACTTTTAAAGAAAATGCTAATACAATATCTTGATGTTTGTAGAATTTGTGACAGGATTTCAACAAATTCTGCTCTCTTCTTGCGCTTTTGCTTTGTCAAGGTACCTTCAAATTCTTTTTACAAAGTCATTACAAGACGGCTCTTTGCCTGATGAATGGAGGCTTGCTAATGTTGTACCTATACATAAATGGGGACCTAGGAATGTTATTTCAAATTACCGACCAGTGTTCTTGACCAGTGTATTATGCAAAGTTTTAGAGCACGAGTTTTATACTAATATTATGAATCATCTTAGTGTACATTCAATATTAAATACTAATCAGCATGGCTTTCCCAGTGGTTACTCGTGTGTCGCCCAGCTTACCGAATTTGTACATGACCTGTCAAGTGCTTTGGATAAGGGATATTCTGTTGACTGTATTTTTCTAGACTTTAAGAAGGCCTTTGACGTCCTATCACATTCCTTGCTAATACAAAAATTATACTGGTACAACATAAATGAGAACGTTATTAGGTGTATAAAGGAATATTTGAGCTTTAGGCGTCAATGTGTTGTTGTCAACGGGAAACAGTCGCATGAGGTGGCTGTAACATCAGGGGTCCCCCAGGGATCCGTCTTGGGCCCATTACTGTTCATAATTTACATGAATGACTTCTCTTCAGGTATTTCTTCATACATGCGTCTTTTTGCGGATGATTGTGTATTGTATGGAATTATTAACGATCAAAGTGACTTTGATGCATTACAACAGAATTTGTGTAAAATGGCCCAGTGGTGTGAGAACTGGGGAATGGATATTAACTTACAAAAATCTGTACATATGTGTTTCACTAAAAAGAAAGTTCCCCATATTTTCACTTATAACATAAATAATAGCAGACTGCTTTCAGTGTTGGAATTTAAATATCTTGGTGTATATTTAACAAGTTCAATGCCTTGGCATCGTCAAGTGGATTTCGTTACTGCCAAAGCCTGTCAGTGTTTTAGGCTTCCTGCGACGTAACGCTAAACTTTTCCCTTTAAAGACTAAAGAACTGCTGTATAATACAAACGTTAGAAGCATACTTGAGTATGCTTGCACAGTCTGGGATCCGAAATCCTTTCTTGACGTTCAAAAGCTCGAAAGTGTTCAGAATTGGGCCGTTCGTTTTGTTTTCAATAACTATGGGCGACATTTTAGTGTAACGAGCGCGAAAAAAT
This sequence comes from Amblyomma mixtum, assembly GCF_055824585.1. Classification (NCBI taxonomy): domain Eukaryota; kingdom Metazoa; phylum Arthropoda; class Arachnida; order Ixodida; family Ixodidae; genus Amblyomma; species Amblyomma mixtum. The sequence continues at coordinate 74,504,128 of NC_143019.1, read as the reverse complement.
CTTTGGGTTGGGACTCCCTTCAAAAACGTACGAAAGTTCTGCGTTTAAAAATATTTCATAACATATTTCATTCTAGAACTGGAATAGACAAAACCAAATATATAGCCAACCCTGATTACGTGTCTTTACGAAGAGATCATCCATTTAAAGTTAAAGAATACAGATGCCGGACTGACCTTTTTGAAATGTCTTTTTCCCTAAAACGGTTTCGGAATGGAACAAGCTGCCTGAGGAAGTAGTGTCCATATTATCAAATAATTCATTTTCTTCCACACTGTGACATTTTTTATGTATAATAATTCCGTGTTCTTTCTATCTCATTGTTATCTTTTTTTGTAACCACCTGCATGAGGTAGCATTTGTGTACTTTTTGTTCAACCCCCCCACTGTAATGCCAGACAATGGCGCTGTAGGTATGATGATAAATAAATAAATAAATTTTGTGGCGCAATTTTCTCAATCTGACGGAAGCCTGTGTGCCACAAATGTGAAAGTTTTCTTGAAACAGTGAAGTAGGTACAAGGTATGCAAGAGGCAAACTGTGAGAAGTAAAAACTACAATCAATATGCTAAAGGGGTGGAGGGTAATGAAAGCAGCGCCAAAGCATTAAAATACAAGACAATAAATCTTAAGAAAACACGCACTGGCATTTCAAAAGGTAATATTGATAGACGCCTGTGTACCAAGTTATGAATTAAATGCGCCCCACTGCACTTAATGTCGAACAGGCAATAAGTAAATATAGCTAAAGATGTTTTTGCTGTCTCGATCGTATTATTCGCACGCGCCAAGCAAGAGAGTCAACGGCGCAATTCCCTTCGTTGAACAGCTTAAACGCAGTTTGCAGAGCTGAAAATATCATGGGCAGGGCGCTTGAAACATTCTTACCATGTTGTGTCGGACCAATGACAACATACTAACGTTGTTTCTCACAACTTGTTGTCAATGTATTATTTTGAACCATACGTTACTACTCAGGCTATCTGATAAACGACATTGTTTTAAATGTAACGTCACTGACGGTTCCAAAGGTTTTTTAAACAAATTCAAAAGTTTTTAACTACCTTTGAAAGGATCCGCGCACTGAACACACGTGGCTACAGATCCGGTATGCAGCTGATCAGGTTGTGTCGTCATTCCAGGGTGTGAAGAACTCCAAAGGAAGAGAGAACGGTGCGTATCAGCCGTGGGGGTCAGGCTGGGCAGTGAGGCGCTCACGCAAGCGAAAAGAAAACTGCTCGTTTTCAGTCGCTCATTCGGTGACGACTGTCGTTGCAGCACGCGCCCGACGCAGTCTAACACGCGCTCACGTCCTGGAGGAAGGAGATATCTGAGGGAAAGCGCATGACGGTTAGTTTTAACGATGTTGCGAAGCGAGCCTGCAATCGCAAGTTTGCGCGTCTGAGCTTCTCACTCTCTCCGCACCTATTTCCTGCCCCGGTGTGCCTTGGGCAACCCCGTCCACGTGATGTAACGTTTCGCCTTCGTCGTGTGGGAAAACCCCCTTTCGAGGAGGCCATCTCCCGCTGTCATTGAGCGCGTCCCGAAGATGCAGCTTCCAGCCGTTCGGCTGCATCTGAGTAAGGAACACTAATGAGAAGTACTTGCTGCTGGACATGTTGATGCTTAAGCTAGAAATTATAGGAACGGACACGACGGACGCGGTGGATGTGAGCGCGCATAAAAAGCGCCTGTAACTCCCGCACATTTCGTCCCCGTCCGTGGTTCCGTCTCCTGTATTTTCCTGAAGGTACAATAATTTCGTTATCGATCTAGGCTTCTTTTTTGTTCTGAGAACATAAAGCGACTAGGAAACAAGTTTTTTATTCAATCATGCACTGTTAACAATTCGAAATCATGTATTTGCCATAGTTAAGAGGTTCCTTTCCTGGTATTTATTTTGAAGCAGCAGCAATAAAAAAAAATTCGGTCGAAGAGCGCCACTCAGCCTCTCGTAGTCGAATACTGCGCCCACATGCAAGCTGTGATAGGCACGAGATTTATAAAAAAAATGAGTTTTCATTTCTTTTTTTCGCAAAATGCACACTTTGAATCAAGTTGCCTTTCCCTCGAGCGCACTCTGCTGCGGCTACAAACATGTCATCGCTCTCCTCTGAGCAAACTAGAGAGAGAGAAAGGTACAAAGTGGACACCGTTTTCGCGAAACGGAACTGGGAAGGAGAAGAGTAAAGTTTATTCGGAAAGGCTCCTCGATGGCAGCAATGTGGGACGCTCCGGAGTTTCGCCCAGTCCAGGGCCCCCACCGAGACAGCCGCGGCGCAGGCTCGCTGCTTGCACGCAGGATGCCATGTGGTCCAGGTTACCTTGCGCTGTGATGTAACAACAGTGCAAAAGGAACACAAGAGACGGAAAGAAAACGACGCAGACAAGCCCTAACTCGCAACTGGGGTTTATTGCTTAAACACACAATTTATACAAGTCCCTTTCACAAGCTGCCCCCTCCTCGGAAGCCCAAGTCAGAGGGAAAAACGAATTGTAAGCAGCAAGTGCCACTCATCGATATGAAAGAATCAGTTCAGCAAAAAGATCCGTTATCGAAAAAGGTGTCAATGCAATGCGGAGATTTAAAAAAAATAAGGAAACGTCAAAATTTGTCCGTCAGCTAGCCCTCTGTTACCACGGCAGACTGTACAGTGGATTTTTTAGTCTCCGCATTGCGCTGACATCCATTTCGATTACGGATCTCTTTGCTGAACTGATTCTTCCATAGCGATGAGTGGCGCGTCCTGCTTACAATTCTATTTTTCTCTTTTACTTGGGCTTCCGAGGAGGGGGCTGCTTGTTTTTTATGTTTTTCGAAAGTGGCTTAGGTATATAAATTTCATGTTTCAGCAATAAACCCCAGATGCGAGGTAGCGCTTGTGTGCGTCTTTTCCTTTCCGTCCCTCGTGTTCCTTTTGCGCTATTGTTACATCATGAACGTTGTCCAACATGCCAAACTTTCAGCTTTGCTTACCTTGCGTGGCCCAGATTGTAATAACAGGCACGTAAAGAGCGCGATGTATCTCGGACAGAGAAGACAACTTAAAGGGAAGACGAAGCATTGCCAAATTGAAGACGAGGGGAGACAGGACCGAGCCTCGAGGTGTTTCCCTCTAGAAGGGTGGTGTAGGGTCCGTGTTCCCCATCGTGTATGCGTATATATATGCTTGTCGGTCTGTACGAAATTGTTTTGTAATGGAACGTTCTGTGGCCGCAGCTAGTGTGGCTGAGATGGTCCAGGATTACTTCGTGTCTGACGTTGTCGAATGCGCCTTTAAGATACAAGGCCAGGACCGCCTTGTCGTTGTGGGGACATTCGACAGGATCTAAGATGTCGCGGTGCAGCTGCAGAAGTATATCTTCTGCTGACTTCTGAGGGCAGAAACTGAACATGGGGTCCACGAGAATGTGCTGTTTCCAGAAAATCGGAGAGTCTGTCGCGCACCATCGTCTCCATCAGCTTGCCGACACAAGACGTGAGGGAGATGTTGCTTAGGCTCTCCCCATCAGTAGGTTTGCCGGCCTTCGGGATGAAGGTGACGAGAGCCGACTTCTAGTCGAAAGGGAGAGATGTCTCCATATGGTGACCAACATCAAGTGCATTACGTGGACGTTGCCAGCACACACCACGGGCTGTTTTACAGGGCCGCAGTCGTACACAACGCAAACACAGTGAACGGATTAACTTTCAAATCCTACATCTCAACACACGTGGAGGAGACTGCCATTGCTCTGGTTCTCACTAACCGCAAGTCGAAACACATCAGCACCGACTCGCAAGGGGCCTGTCAGAGCTATGAGCTGGGATGGACTAGCGCTTGCCCGGTGCATACTGCAATATAGCTGCCGATACGAAGTTTTTACTCCACGTAACCTGATTTGAGCCCCCGGTCACCGAGGACTCCAGGGAAATAAACAGGCCGATCAGGCCGCCCACGCACTTTCTCCCAGGCCAATCTTCCTGACCTTGGAAGCCTGCTCACAATCAGACGCTCTGGCGCCTACATTCAAAAACAACACCGATTACTACAAGGAACAGCACCGGCGCTACCCGGCCCCTTGTAAGGGACTGGATCGCGCCGACGAGCGCCTCCTCATCAGAATTCTCACGAACACTGTACTGTGCCCGGCGGTGCTTAAAGGTGCACTGAAGAGGAATCTGAACTTGTCTTTTTGCCGCGGGAACTCGATCTACACGTTTCTAGCATTTTTATAAACTGCGACTTATTGCCCTGTATGGCCGATTTCCCAAATTAAATCGAATTAACGGCCGGCTCCCGCCCTTTTTTTTGAATTCTGCCTCGTACGGTGGGCGGAGTCGACCAACGCGTGGAGTGCCTTTCACCCAGTCGCGTGGCGGCTTGCCGCTCTGCCATCGGCGGAGTAATACGTAGTAGTCCGTAGTAGCAAATAGTCCGCGCGTTTTGTTTCTTTCCGCGGGCTGATTTTGCGGCTATATTATTTGCGAATGAAACTATTTATTCATGGAAACCTAAAAAACAAAATAAAGCGAAAGCAAAGCCTCCACGGAGCTGGCTGAAAGGAACTTCACGCGTTGGTCGACTCCGCCCATCGTACGAGGCAGAATTCAAAAAAAAAGGGCGGGAGCCGGACGTTAATTCGATTTAATTATGGAAATCGGCCATACAGGGCAATAAGTTGCAGTTTCTAAGAATGCTAGGAACGTGTAGATCGAGTTCCCGCGGCAAAAAGACAAGTTCAGAATCCTCTTCAGTGCACCTTTAAGCACATCCTTTGGTGGCGCGTGTCAGTTCTGTACAAGGTTTGGGCGTGTCAGTCAAACCCATCTATCCCCCACCCCCCCCAACCCCAACCCCACCAGAGAAGACTGGGAGGCTGCCCTGTTCTGCTGTCAAGACCTAAAGACCCAAAAGGCCTTGGTTCAACGGATGCGGGCGGCGTTGCTTGCCAATGGGGCCCCGGAATAGGTGCTCCACCTAGTATTGTGAGGGTCCCACTGCTCAAATGTGGGACTTTGGCGCGAAGCCACTGCCGGTTTACGTTAGCAGGCCCACGTGGGACAAGCGAAACTATCGCTTCGGGACGTGCGCAATCTTGATTGATATTGCATCGCTTGTGTGCTTCGCATTATTGGTGGTTGCTCTTGTCCTTTGCGTTCTTTTGTTAGCTGTCACGGAGGGGTTGAAGGTTGGGGGAGCGTCTGTTCCCACCCATTTACGCTTGGATCCGCTCACTAGTAGCCAAATGGGACAACAGCTGACAGGTGCGCCGAAACCGATTTTGAGTTTCAGGAGCCAATAGAAGGCGAGACTAATTCATGGCTTTTATTTCAGGGGATTTTAGCGAGCTCTATAACTAACGCGTACTGTTCAATATCGAGGAACTGTCCACAGGTGAAACATGCTTCATCCAAATCATTGATTGCAGCACTGGAATCATCCTTGCAAGTTCACCTTGCAAGTTTGCTCGCAAGAAGTTTTTTTTTCAAAAATTTGGCTATGAATGATCATACAGTATAAAAGTCAAGTGAAATGAATGCTAAAATTCAAAAAATATTCCGAGTCAAGAAACTTTTATTCATGTAACACTTGGCATATTACACGCCAGCTGCCAAACTTCCTTATGGAACTTTGTTCCTTATATTAAGAGGATGAGCTCCAACTTAGGTTACCCTAAAAGTGACGATCACTTAAGAAATCCGGTGTCCGATCACTTTTCGCTAACCGTGAGAATGAAGCTAAACATTTTACAGCACGAACACAGAACAGGTGACACCCAAACACAGAGCGCGAACTGAGAAGTGTTTACTTATTTACGAAACTTTTTGATTTTCATGGGTGAAATACACGTGCATCTCTGTTTAAACTGAAAATTAATGTAGAAATGCAAAAAGAAAGCGAAAAAAATTGAAAACGGAGCACTGAAAAACAAATAAACGAATTATCTAACGACGCAAACACAATCAATGAGAGAATGTCGTTTTCTCCCCTTTTATGATATACCCCAATCCTGCAACAGCCTCGACATGAGGCTATACTAAACAAATAAACTAAAATAAAAATTCCTCAATTCAGCAGATCCATGACGATAGCTTCAGAATTTCCGTTTCACTATCTGCCAGTGACAATGAAAGCTTGATTATACACGTGTCTGCTCCGTCAGGTCTAATCCTGTATGCTTTCAACATGCTAGGATGACGTTCTCCCGAACAAAGGCTCGCAATCTTTGCAACGATAGCAGCGACCCGCCAACTTTCCGCGACGATTAATCAGCCTAATGCTGTTGAGTTCTTTATGTTTATACATCTACTTGTTTAACCCACGTGTCGCATCCTACATGACAGCGGTGAGCAAGTGAAATATCTGGATAAAAACGGACTATCGTGGTGCCTTAGCAAAAAGCTTTCATTTCGAGCTAATATCCTGTTTTAGTGTCATTCGTTTCGAGTTCATGAAGAAAAATATTTAACATGTTCTAGAATGACGTATAACATTAACCAACTAGATCCACTTCTCGAACCTCCAGCAACACAACTACTCTAGTTTTCCAAAACAGGGCCTATAAAATGGCATTATTATGCTTGCCCGGTCGGGCCTTATGTGAAAACCACCATCAGCTGACGAAAAATTACACGATATTTCATTGAAAATATAAAACCCTACCTGTCATTTATCGACCATTAGATATCAGAGAATCAACGTTTATAATTTCATTTAGGACTAAAAATTGTATAAGACAAGCTAAACCAGCATTTTGTGGCGGAACCACGCACTAATCTGTGTAGCGCACACCATGACAAACTCTTGACAGAATGTTATGAGGGGTTTTAAAGCTAACATGACCACCAACTGCAAATCCCAGTATACCACCTCCTACGAAAACAAATGTCGACAAATGTGTTAGGCTTGTTGTTTAGCTGGATCTATTCTTGCTTGTAAAGCATATCAGGAAGCCCCAAAGTGTACTCCAATATCAGAAAATGAAGTCTGAAAGGTTTTCTTTCATCACGACACAATCACAATTTTATTGAATTTTCAAGCTTATTAGTGATTTTTTCTCTTGCTCCAAGTAAAATTGGATTTAATTTGAAAAAGAATGACAATATAGTGAAAGCTTTTATCATTTCTTCAAAATGGAAATTGTTCATCATCGACCTTACTAGACTCTCTGGAAGACAAAGGCCTTCCCCATACCTCTACTATTTGCCTTGCCATATGCTGTACCAGCCGCGGCCATTTAATGTCACTATACTTCTTGATCTAATCCGCCCACCCTACTTGCTATCGCCGCCTGTACCATTGCCTCCTCTGGAAACGGCCATCGGTTATCTTGCATTCACATACATGCCCTGTCCAAGTACATTTCTTCTTCCTGATTTCAACCAGGATGTCATGAACCATTGTTTGTTCTCTGACCCACTCTATTTCTTTCGGTCGCTTGACCGTACCCGTAGCATTTTCTTTTCCGTGGCTCGCTGCGTTGTCTTATATTTAATTTGAACCCTTTTCATTACGCTTATAAAAATGGTCTATCGAGAGTCTATAGAATTATTATAGACTCTATTGACTTCCTATAGATATTTCTTTTTGTCTATTCATAGTCTACAGGCCGCCTACAGACAAAAGTCTGCAAAAAGTCATTGGCCATAAATACACACATTTTCTATAGACTGTGTATAGCGCTTGTACTGCCTATTGACTGTTCTCTAGGATTTTTCTATAGTTTATGGACTTTATTGACAGAAGTCTATGGGCAGTGTATAGAGTCTGTATAAAAATTTTTTAGGGTTAGCCTCCGTGTTTCTGCCCGATCGGTGGGCGCTGGTAATATACAGCTGTGATATACTTTCTTTTGAGGAATAACGGCAAATTGCCACTTATTATCTGTGATGACCTGCTAATGCACTTCTCTCTGTTCTTAATATGTTCTTTAGCTCTCGTGGTCCGGATCTGCGATCAGTACCATAACTAAGTACACGTGTTTCCTAACCACCGTTCATAAACTTTTCTTTATGAAGATTACTTACACCTTTGCTGAACATTACTCTTCTGTATATTAATTTTCAGACCCACCATCTCTGTGCTTAAGGTATAGACCATACTTTGCAGTTAACCCTCTGAGTGACATAGCAAGACAATGGACTCAGTGAATCGCAGATTAGTTAGGCATTCTCCATTAACTATTAACCCCATCTGTCCCCGGTCCAGACCTCTAAATACGTACTGTAAACAGGCAGTCGATAGAATTGACGAGACCATATGTCACCCTTCCTGACATCCTTCTTTATTAGAATTTTATCGCGCTCTTCATGAAGGACTACGGAGGCTGCGCAGCCGGTATTGTTATCTTCCCGAACTTTTACATATGTTGTTCTACAGCCTCATTGCGTAATTCTACGTGACAGCTGATGTTTCGACTGAGTGAAATGGTTCCTCGTAATCTATGAAGGCTATATGAAAGAATTGGTTATATTCTGCGCATTTCTGTCTTGTATAAATAATAGTTTGAATATGTTGTATTGTCGTATAGGCTTCATGAAAGTCTCTCTGGTCATTTGATTGAATTAAATCTAAGTACGTCTTGATTCTATTAACGGTTACTTTAGTAAATACCTTGCAGGCAACGGACAGTAACTGCTCACAGTAATTTTTCAAGAACTTCAAATCCCCTTTGTTATGGATTAAGGAATGTGAGTGTTCTTTGAAGATTCTGATATGCTCTAGATCATAAGCCACGGCGTATATAATGTGGCTGGTTTTTGGGGGGGCCACAAGGTCACCACAGTCCTTCAAAATATCGGCTGCTACTTAGTCATCAGTTGCTTTTTCTTTCTGCACAGCTCCAAAGGCTTTCTTTACTTTCTTTTTCTTACTGACAGGATGTCCCATTGCTGTGTGGTACTGTTTCTCTCATTAACATTCTGATTACACTAGCTACTGTACAGATTTGAGTAGAACTCCTCCGTTACTTTAACTATCTTATCCATATTGCTAAGAACATTGCCCCCTTTGTCTCTTAACCAATACATCTGGTGTTTACAAATGCATAGTTTAAGCTTGACTGCTTTTATGCCATGTTCGTTCCTTACAGCATGCCAGAGTCTCTCCATATTAAACTTGTTTATGTCGGCTAACTTGCGCTTAGTTATTAACTTTGATAGCTCTCCCAGTTCTATTTTGACTGTACGGGTAGATGCTTTCAGGCTAAGGCGTTTTAAATCTGATATTTATACTCCTGAGAGAGCCTTACGATATTCGGTCTGACCATCCTACTGCCTAAATCGACTGCGCAGTTCGTAATAATAGCTGCGAGTTTATCGCTCATTGTTGGAACGTTAGGTTCTTCGTCCTCGGTTAATATCAAATATCAGTTCTGCAGCGACCTCCAGAACATTCCTACTTTTCATCTCACCGCGAGATATTTGATGGGCTTCTCTCTAACTAGTTTCTTTCGTTCAATCTTCGCGTCTAAGCTACCTCGAGACCTTACACTCATATGATGGTGACATCGTACCTTTCTTAGGACCTCCACTTTTTTCACAATACCAAGGTGAGCGCATAGTATGAAATCTATTTTATTTTTAGTCTCGCCATTGGCGCTTTCCCGCATCCACTTCCTGTTTCCCAGTTTTGCGGAAGAAGGTGTTCATAATCCGCAAATTACTGTTCTGTCCAAAAATCCACTAATAACGGCCCCTTGCTATTCCTAAAACCCGTGCCATAGTCGCCCCTTGCCTAGTATTCAGCCTGCTTCTTGCCTACCTTCGCACTGAAGTCGATCATCAGTACAGTGAACTGCGTCTTTCCTTTACTCACTGACGATTCCTCGTCGTCGTAGAAGGCTTCAACGATCTGGTAAACATGGCTGGATGTATGCGCGTAGGCCTGTGCCACCTTCATATTACCTCTCATTAAGCCTAATTACGATAACTGCCACCCTCTGGCTAGCCCTAGCTCCCCTATTTTGCCACCTATATCGTGAATGATGCGTAATCCCACACCCAGTTTATGCCCGCTAATCCACGATAGAACAGTGCTTGATCATCATTTAGCACTCTATACGCCTGATCCCTCCTGCGAACCTCACTTATACATCGGACTTCCCATTTAATAACCACGTCTTCCTCGAAGAACGCTGCTAGGATAGCCTGAGCGGGTAAGGTTCTTCCGTAAATTATTGCCAAGTTTTCAGTGGTGGTCTCTTCGAAATCCTGGATCCTTAGCACACACTGTTGCGGCACAGATCTCACCGCCCCCTTGGTCAGCTGTTTCGCAGCCGCTGAGGACCAAAACCGGAGAGCTAATTGAACGGCTGCTCTCAAATATTACACCAGAGTGGCGAAATCCTGTTCTCTCGGTACTGGTCACCAAGATGTGACGCACCCAAGGCATTTTTATGCAGTGCCGTCGACACCGAGATTTGTTTTTACACGGTGAATTTGGCGGCGGGATTCGAACTGTGGTCCTTGTGCTCGCAAACCAGATGCTCTGCCTCGACGCCAGCGCTGTATTTTTTTTTCCTTCTAGCCAACAGAGATTCATTGATGAATAAATATTTTAGTGCAAATGAATTTTCTTCGTCCCGTGAAAGCAGCAAGCATGTAGCAAAATGCAAGACAACAAAATCCCGATGTAACGACTATTTGTTGCGTACAGTACGCTTTTTGAATGCAGAAAATCAATGTTTAGTAACTGAACTCTGAATTTTGGTAAATCAATTGCAATCATCGAATTTTCGCGGTGAATAGTCTTCAGCGTAATTCTTTCGCATTACTATTTAACTCTTCCTTTACAACGCCTGTTCAAATCGTCCAGTTTGAAAGATGGGTGTGAAATTGCCCGTTTTTTACGATCCGGGGCGCTTATGAACAAGTAAACCCACTCAGCATATCGCAAAAGACCTCTCCTGAAGTTTAAGATTGGGTTTCGTTCGCCAGCCGTATCAGAGGCTATTTTTAAACTTCCCTTAAAGCCTGCCGATACGGAGCTATCATGGTGACTACGATTTACAAAGCGACGGACTTGTTTTTCAGGGACCTGCACTCTAAAAACTGCTACTCCTGCATTAAGAGTAAAAGAGCCTCGCTACTCCTGCAGGTCTCAATATACTCTCTCTACAAACGAGAAAGAGTGAAAGGTCCTGTTCACTCCTCTTGACAAAAGAGTAAAATGGCATTTCCACTCCTGCATACCCCAAGGGAGTTCAGTGCTTGTTTTACTCCTCCGCCAAAGGAATTAACAAACAAATGATAACGTTCATGCGGCTCCACAGGCTGCGCAATAGATATCATTGCTCATCGTAGCAAGCAACTCGTATTATTTTCTTATGCCGCAAAGAATAATCTACAGCGAGGACGCGTTGTTCATTTTGCTAAGAGCGCTCGCCATGCATTCCTTCAAACTTGCGTTTAACTGTATTTTCGCGGAAGCACTTTACGTATACTGTAGTGCCAGAGCACACATTTCGCTGGCTGGCCTCTCTGGAAACAAGCGCTGCGCGCCCGCCGTCGCTCAAAGCAGGCCCAGACTCTCTCGGACAAGTCGCGACATGCAGCGTGACTCATCCAGCCACCGCGGCGCCGACACGGACCCTTCCTCCTCTCCTCCTCTCCGTCGGTGCGAACTCCTCCGCCGCTCGCCGGCTCTCGACCATTGGTCTAATTTGAACGGTGGCCAGTGATTGGAGGATTTGAACGGCTGGCTGCCGTAACCGTTACCAGCGGCTACAAAAACGGACCCGCGCTGAACCCGAGCAGCAGACGGGCAGCAGAAGAGCCATCACGCCGGAGCTACGCTCGCCGCCGGGGCCGCCCTTCGTCTTTGTGCTGCCCGTGGTGCTCTTGGCCCTTGTATCATGTAAAAGCCCTTGTACATACTGTACATAAAGTTCATTTGACTCACCGTCGCCTCGACCGTTTCCTGGCTCGGACACCCAGTCCCAACAGTGGTGGCAGCGGTGGGATGCACCAAGTCCTAATAGTGGATGGCAGCTGCGGGATCGACCGGCGTCAGCTACCTCGGCGCGGTGAGTGCCTGATGTTTTCCCCTCAATTCGCCAGACTGGTCTAGCACACGTGATTGTAGTTTAGAGTAGGGCTGTGTGTTGCACTGGAGAGAGCTTTGTTGTTTCGAGCCAAGTCGGAGCGCTTTGAAACGAAAGCTGGTGCAGAGGGAGTAAACGAGGCGTTTTGGAAAGAATTACTTGCGCGTGTCATACTAGTAGCGCTATAGTAGTGAACGGCGAGGGAATTCTAAGAAAAGGGCAAACTACAAGAGGCTATTGTGAGCGATGGAGAACTTCAAAGTGAAGGAACTCATCGAAATTTGTGAAGAGTTGGGCATTGATTTGGGCCCCGCTAAACGAAAGCATGCGATTCTTGAGATCATGCGAAAGGAGAATGTAACGGCTGAGGAAGCCAATGAGGCCTGGGAAGAGATCACAGAACGCCGTGAGCGCGAGGCCGAAGAGGCAGAAAAACGGAGGCAGCTTGAGCGGGAAGAGGAAGAAAAACAGAGGCAGCTTCAGATAAAACGGCGTGCTCGCGCTAAGAAACTGATGGACCTGGAGCTTGAAGCGCATGAGACCGATTTCGAAAGATATAAAACATTGTCCGCTCTACATGAGACCAACGGTCAGCAGCTGAGAGACAGGCCGCAGCCCTTCGTGATCGCCGAAGATATGGCGAAATATTTGGCGGAGTTCGAGCGCGTCTGCGATAGAAAGCGCGTTGAGCGGAATGGTTGGGCACAGAAGTTGGTATCCCTGCTTTCCAGCGAAGCGTATGACGTTGTCAAGCGCCTGTTGGACGACGGCTTGGCGGACTACGATGAGCTGAAAAGCTTCTTACTGGCGAGATATAACGTGTCACCGCTGGTCCTTCGCCAAAGGTACCTGCGAGAGAATAGCACCCCATCGTTTAACGATTTTCCGTACCAGTTTAAAGCCGACATTTTAGAGTGGCTCGAAAATGCTGAAGGGTCGGAAGATCGTGACGCAGAGGTAGAGTGCGTAGCTGTAGAGCAGAGCTGCCAGTGCGGCACAGAGGAAGGTAGTCCGTACATGGCAGATGTAACTGCTGCGGTAACATTGGGAATTGCCCCGCATTCGCCAACTGAGAAAACCTCTACCCCATCGGATAAGGTAGTCACAGCATCGGACGATGCACAAACAGAGGTCTCGCCCATTGAGATTGTGGCGGAGTTACCGGAAAGCGAATCTCCTAGCGTGTCGAAAGCAGGAGAAGTTGCCGAACAGGGCAGAGAGGACGTCCGTCTGGACATGAATGAAAACGCCTGCGCCGACGCAAGCGAAGTAGATGAGGTCGGCACACCGTGTTGTGCAGCGCGTTCGGCAGAAATGCAGAAACCTGAGACTTCCGATCAACGGATGCGGACGCATATAGAGTTTGCGGACGCTGAGTTGTGCGTTAGTGTCTCTGGCGAGGAATGCAAAACGAGTCCCGTGCTTTCGCACTGCTCTGAGCTTTGCGACATTCCAGAAATCAGCTGCAGTAGCGGGAACACCGCGACTGAGTGCACAGCCGACCCTCAACCGAAATTGGCTGAAACGCGTCAGGAGCATGACGAGAGCTGCGTGTCAGCAGTAATGTCGACAGAAAACACTGGTTCGTCTGCGCCTGAAGAAGCTAAGGCGCTGGACGACAGTGGAGAACAGAACGTTCCTGACAACATAGCGGCGGTAGACGTCAACCCGTCCGAAAAAGATGAGGCCGAATGCACACTCAGAGACGCTGAGCAGGAACAGCGCAGCTTTGAGGAACTTAGTGAAGGCGCCAAAGACAGGCCTGATCTAGGTAGCACATATGAATCAGCTTACAATCAAAGCGATGTTGTCAGAGAGCAGAAACTTAGGCGACGGAAGCAGAATGTGCTTTCACAGGCGAAAGTGAAAGGAAAGCTCACGATAAAAAGCTGCAACCGGAAGGAAAGGCACCGCCAGTTCAGGAATGTGAGCTATCGCCACAAGGTGATAGCGAAACAAGAGAAACAGTGCTGCCGTCGAAAGGAGAGGAAAGGCAAGCTCAAGAGAGAGAGCTGTCACGGAAAGACGATGGAAGGCAGGCAAAAGAAAGAGTGGTGGCGCCGAAAGATGAAAGGCAGGCATAAGAAAGACAGGCGCCGCCGAAAAGAGAGAAAGGGCAAAAGCGCGAAAACGGGTTTCCACCATCGGAAGCGCCAGCGTCGCCGGCAAAATGACTTCAGTAAAGTCAGTCACGTTGTCAGCCCTGAAACTAGCGTCAGAACCAGAGCTAAAGAAATGTGCGAGGCATTACTATCGCGCAAAGCGAAGCGCATAAGTGTGTCGGGGCACATAGGTCTGGGCAGTAGAATAAACTGCAAAAAGAAATCGTGCAAACATTCGCGCGGAAAAGTGCACCAAGGCACCAAACCGAGATTCAAGAGAGCGCTGCCCGGGAGGCGAAAAATTAAGGAGCGGGACAAGTGTGAATCTTGCCGCCAGCACGGAGAGAGCGAGACGCGCAAAGGCACGTGCTCTCATGCGGGCTCTCGCTTTCCGCTGCATTCACGGGAGAGACCGCGCTCCCACAGAAAGCGGCACGCGCGCGCAAGGAAAACGCGAGTACGGCTCAAAGAGCGAAAGATTGTACGAGGCCGCAGTGACAGGGGCAAGAAAATGGCCAAGAAGAAACCGTCTAAGCGCTCAGCCAAGCACAGTTATCGCGAGAGAAAGCCGCGATTCGAAATGACGCCACTTAGGCGTAAAATCAAAAGGCCGTGTAGAGGCGAACTACACACCGAGCGGAAAGGCAAACGGATGCGCGAGAAAGTCAAGACTCGTGCAAGGTCTGACTTGCCCCCACGAACAGAGAGAAAGAAAGAACGGTCCCATCGGAAGCGTTGCGCACTCGCTATGGGACGTCGCGACTGGCACGCGAAGCGCAAAGAAAGGGACAAGTTGCCAGTCTATGAAAGCGAATCGCTCTCGTACTGTAGCTCCCGTAGAAACTGGAAAGACAAGTACAGAGAGAAAGAAAAGCGCGTATACCGCGAAAGAGGCAGAGACATTAGCTACCGCGGTAGTAGAGAGAGAAAGAAAAGCGCGTCTACCGCGAAAGAGGCAGAGACGTTAGCTACCACGGTAGTAGAGAGAGAGAGAGAGAAAAGCGCAGCACAGCGCAAGAGGCAGAGTCACTAGTTTCCGCTGTAGCGGGTGTCGTTTACTGTCCGTTAGAAGCGAGGAAAACGCGAACGTAGACGCACTAAGCCGTGTGTTCTAAGCAAGGCTGGCTTCGCCTCCTCGTGACCTACATTTTGTCTCTTCGCGAACCGCTGTTAAGTTCGCTCGTAGATCCGGGAAAAATTAATGTCCTCATTTGTGGCCTCAGCTGACTGTTTTCCTGGCCGAGTAATCTCAAGAGAGCGAATTTATTTTGCATTCATTTCATTCCGAGTGTTTCCTGTGTTTGAAACTTTGTTTGAGTTAATTACTTTCGAGTTCTCGTATCCCACATGCGTCTCTTGTTGGAGAGGGAACAAAAAGGGGACAGAAATGTAGCCAACAGCGATTTGAGACTTTAAGTCTGGTGTATTGACGGGTGACAGAAGGCACTTGCTCGTGTTGGGTGTTGCCTGTTGTCGGTCGGTTCTTTGCAACCTGCAGAACGATCAACGACCGATGCTGAGAAGCAAGCTCTTCTGAAGGACCGAGCGTAGCTGATCCAGTCACCTGGGCGACAAAGCTGCGGAGCAGTGATCCTGTCCTGACGAACGGGACCCGTTCTCGGAAAGGAGCCTGGAGCTACCTGCGGCTGAACACCGGACGAGAACTTGGAGGAGCCTGGCGTACGAGCGCGCCCCGCATCCGAGCCACGCGGAAGTAGCTCGTCTTCGCGGCGCATTGTCTGGCGGCGGTGGTGCTGTAGTGCCAGAGCACACATTTCGCTGGCTGGCCTCTCTGGAAACAAGCGCTGCGCGCCCGCCGTCGCTCAAAGCAGGCCCAGACTCTCTCGGACAAGTCGCGACATGCAGCGTGACTCATCCAGCCACCGCGGCGCCGACACGGACCCTTCCTCCTCTCCTCCTCTCCGTCGGTGCGAACTCCTCCGCCGCTCGCCGGCTCTCGACCATTGGTCTAATTTGAACGGTGGCCAGTGATTGGAGGATTTGAACGGCTGGCTGCCGTAACCGTTACCAGCGGCTACAAAAACGGACCCGCGCTGAACCCGAGCAGCAGACGGGCAGCAGAAGAGCCATCACGCCGGAGCTACGCTCGCCGCCGGGGCCGCCCTTCGTCTTTGTGCTGCCCGTGGTGCTCTTGGCCCTTGTATCATGTAAAAGCCCTTGTACATACTGTACATAAAGTTCATTTGACTCACCGTCGCCTCGACCGTTTCCTGGCTCGGACACCCAGTCCCAACAATACATACGTATACGTGAACTACGTGAACTAAGGGACTCGCTACTGCAAACGGGCATTGAATGCCCATTCACACTTGCAAGTAGCAAAGGGCATGCGACCAGCAGTCGCTTGCGACCAGGCAGCAGCTCCACGACACCGTTCCTCACACCTACAAGGGTGACCTGCGGGTCGCCTGCTCGTTTGATTCTCACGTGAAATGAGGTCTCGGGAATGACGTCAGTCACGCGCTTTGGCCCAGGCTCCTGCGCCCTCGCGCTCGGTCTTTTAAAGTGGTCTGGTTCCTCGTTATTAGCAGTGTGCTGCTACAGCCTGAGCGAAGAGTAGAATATCGTGGCGGTTTTGATGTGCGCCACGGCCATACAATCGTAAGGGCGCGCTAGCTTCTCGGGGCCGGCCTGCCAGCCTGGATGCCGGCTGCCGGCGTCAGAAAAATGCACTGGTATTGTTTGTTCACGACCAAAGCTCTGGGATAGAGTATCATTAGCCAATGTCGAGTTGTTGGTAGAAGCGATAACAGCCATACAAATTTCCTCCCATAGCCGCTTTGCTGCTGCTCTGGAGTTCGCCTGGCCTCTGCTATAGCTCCGCTCCTGAAGGGGTCGCGGAAACCGAGCATATATTTATTTCCCTATGACGCGGGGTTCAGAGTAAAACGGTGCCGAGGGTAGCACCTAAGTGCTGGCCAGTTTCGAAGCACATTCAACTACAGCATCTATGTGAAATCGGCTAGGTTTAGCGACGACAAGGGCAGCCAGCGAGCAGCGCACAGTTCGTCGCCCGGCGCGACCGCGGGCGGCGTCGTTGCCGAAAGCTCGGCTCGCTCAATGATTCGCTCCGTAGCTTGCGAATCGCGCACTCAAGGCTGGAAAATCGAGCAGCGACTGGCCTGCGATTGACGAGCCTTTATGCCCACGTTTGCACCACAGGTGAACAAATTTAGCACACATGTATGCATGGAATAACGGCTGCGTTGCGGCGATTCTTAAGCTCGTCCTCGACGCCATCATCACCGTTCGGGTGGACCCGAGCATATCTTTATTTCACTACGAGACATAGTTCACAATAAAACGTACTTACAATGCAAAGAGTAGCACCTCAGCGCTAGCCAGTTTCGAAGCGCTCTCAGCTCTGGCATCGAAGTGAAACCTCCTAGGCTTAGCTACGAATACGGCAGCCAGGGAGCAGTCCGAAGCTCGTCGCGCGGCGCGCTCGCGAGCAGCGTCATTGCTGAAAGCTCGGCTCGCTCACAGATTGGCTCAGAAACTTGCGAAATATACTCGCAAGGCTGGCAAATCGAGCAGCTAGAGGCTGGCCTGCGACTCAGCGCAGTACAGGTGAACAACAATTAGCGCACGAATGCTTGGGATACTGGCTGCGTTGCGGCCACGTTCAGGCGATTCTTAAGCTCGTCCTCGACGCCATCGTCACCGTACGTGACACACAGGCTGAGAACTTGAATTCGAGTACGTGCTAAAGTAAGCTGCTCGTATTTCTCGGAACAATCTGAACTCGAAAAGACAGTTGCTTCTGTCGGCTTCCATGCATGTGGGCTCTTGCTAGTGAAAGTACACTCGAACAGGATGCGGCGAGTGCGGGCCGCTGTTGCATATAAGCTAAAGTGTGAAGCAAGTATCGTCGTAGTTCCGTAACGCAGTTGATATCACAGTAATCCGCTTGTACGGGTCACATTTAAGCTCTGTTTCATGTAGATCTCCGTCGAGCATGCCAGTGTCGCGTAGAGTAATGCATCGCAGCTGCTCTTTGTCCTACCGCTCGCGTCGAACATATCCTTGATATGGACCAGCTTGCGATACGGTGCGTTTCTTTGCCTTTTTTGTCGCATTTAAGGGATTTTCGCTGCCGTCAATCGAAATTGCATTCCGTCAACAGCGTCGTCTGCGCCGTCGTCTGCTAGGACACCCGGGGATGGGATCACAGGATCGCAGCTTCTACAAACGACATGTCAGCAAAAGTATCTAAAAGCGCTTTGGTATTCGCATTTAATAAAGAAATAAAATGAAAAAATATAATTTGTTTTTGTTAAGAACACAATTCAAATATTAGTAATAAAAAAAGCGCATTTGTAGGTTTTTTCAACGAAGCAAAACTGCAGCCGCCGTCACGTTTTGTGTTATTTGGGTTTTCGTAGCATTGTTTGAGTGCTCGTGCGGTGGACGTGTATGAAGAACACAAGTGTGTTTTGGAAACCAACGACGAGAATTACGCCCTGTCAACACTGGTGATTTTGAACGGGTAAAGCCGTGAAGAAAGGTAGCGCTACGACTTGTCATCTGGAGAGGCAACGAAGAAGAATGTGCGGTTTTGCTAAGCCTTGATGAGCCGTCTGAACGGTGAGTCCCGTGTACGTTTCTTTACTTCTGATCTCTATTCGCACGCGTTATTAGTGTGCGCCTATATAGGGATGGCAGTGCAGGCAGTCTGCGTGCGGTTGCCTCAGCTATAATGCGTTAAAGGGGTCGTGAAACGTTTTCCGAAAATTTTGAGCGACGTGTGTATTTGGAATTCTGACCCTTCATTCAAAAGTATACCTAGGTTCGTTTCATCGGCTGGGTTGATTGAATAGCGAAAAAAACTAAATTTCGGTTTCCCAGCGCGCGTCCCCCTCAACTCACAGCAAACGTCATTTTAAGAAGCCAATCAGAGGCTTCTGTCGTCAACACAACATGGCGGCTTAGCGAGGCCTGTTTAGCCATAGTTGACCGAGGTTACAGCAGACATATTGACTCGAATGTGGCACTGTCGTCTGCTCAGAATGGAGTCTGCTAGCTGGCAAGCTGACATATGTGCGAAAACTTGGCCGGCGCGCCGCACCAGTCGCCGCTTGCGAACGGCCGCCTACTGCAAGCAGGGACACGGAGCGGAAAGCATCTTTGCGCCGCTAGACTCATGCCCAGGCCACATCCGGTGTAACACTTTGCCACCGCACACCAGCGCCTGCGCGCTGCTTGGCTACTGAAGTTCGCACCAGAAAAGACAAAATAGCGATGTTATCAGAAAGACTGCGGGCTGTACTCGGGCGGCGACAAAGCATGCCTGCCCACGTAGCACGCTTTCGGCAACGGCGCTGGACGCGGGCGCGCCGGGCGACGAACTGCACTGCTCTCTGGCTGCCCTGGTCGTCGCTAGGCCTGTTTCACACATCGAAGCCGCGGTGGACAGCGCTTCGGAAGTAGCCTGGGTTATAATAAAATGCCTGCTTTTGGCATCGCTTTACTGTCAACAGCATCGTCTCACAACAAAAAATATGGTCATTGTTGCGGTGCGCTCGGCAGCGGAGCTATATAGCGGACGCCAGGCGCGCAAGCCGGACCGCAACGGCCGGGCAGCGGCAGCTGAGCGGCGGCTGTGGCAAGAAATTTGCTCGTATTACAGTTGCTGCTTCTACCAGCAACTCGGCATTATTCAACGATCCTCAAAAATGATCTATTTTATACACTTCTTGCTCCCACAGTTTATTATTTACTTGAATAAAAATCTTTAGCTCATTTTTATGACGCCAGCGGACGGGATCCACGCTTGCCGGCCGGCCTGCAGACTCGCTGTATTTTACATTCGCACCAGAAATGACAAAACAGCCATGCTATCAGAAAGGCTGCCTGTGATGTTCGAGCAGTGGCAGCATGTAGAGCTTTCTGCAACGACGCCGCCTGCGGACGCGCCGGGCGATGAACTGCGAGGCTTGCCGGCGGCCCTGGTCGTCGCTAAGCCTACCCATGGTTTTGCATCGATACTATCGATACCGCAGCTGAGGGAGCTTGGGAACTGGTCAGCGCTGTAAAAGGTACTACTCTCGTCACCCCTTTAACTGTGAACCTGTCCCATAATAAAATAAAGATATGCTCGATTTCCGCGACGCCAGCGGAGCTAGCAAATGCCAGCTATGCGAGCGGCGACCAGGCAGTAAATAAAGCGGTCATGAGATGAAATTTGCTTGTATCGACGAATTAAATACTGCCAGCAACTCGGCATCAGCCAACGATCCTCAAAAATGATTCATTTTTGGCATTCATCTATTCCAGGGCTTGTTATGAGCGTGAACAAATAATACTAGCGTGTTTTTCTGACGCCGGCGGCCGGCATCCAGGCTGGCAGGCCGGCCCCGAGAAACGCGCCCCCGCGTCATTATGATGCTGGCGCTCTGCGCGCTTGCATTCTGCCCCTTGCGAGTGCGACGCGCCGCGTGCGGCCTGTCATTGACATCGGTTGGGCGCAGGCGGCGAGCTGCTGTCAGTCGTTGTTACGCCGCTCGCAACGGCACGTCGCGCGCCCGGCAAGTAGCAGTCATGCCGAGAGCCCGAGACATCTCTGCCTGCGGGAGCCCCGACCGTGAACCTCCGAACCCGGTCGTGGACTCGAGTCTTCATCTCTATCGCAAGGGGTGGGTTGACTCGCAGCCCCGTCTGCAAATTATGCCTAACCCTCTTCACGCTTCTGGAATATATTTTTCTGCAGGAAAGAAGAGAAGCGCGGAGCCGATGCGCTCCACAATAGCTGACTCGTTCGTATCGAGTTCATGTAAACAGAGAGTCGTCGAGATGGACTGACCTTGCTCAGCTCGATTCTCTGACTCAAACCACCGCTGTCAAGGAACACCGCCTAGATAGGTTCACGTAAGCAAGGCTATATCGAACCGCTGATACTTAAGCCAAGGAGGATGGAGAAGCAGAACCGAAACCGAAACTGGTCCCAGGTCAGTGATTGATGTATGACCACGCGCTGCAGTTTAACAGAGTGTAATTACGCGTGCAAATAATTGGAAAACATTGTTTCACTTTCTGAATTTCTCATAAAGCTATTATTTTAGGGCAAACGAAAGTTGAAGATATCCGTACGTTTCTGAAGTTCTTAAAATGACGTAGTCGAGTAGTGCGTGTTCCACCCGACGGCGGCGCATGGTCGTTTCATGAGCACAAAAAGGCAGCGATTTCGAACGGGCTTTATTAAATGCAGACTCAATATTGAGTCGAAATATTTCGGAATCAGCATGTCTAATGTTTATGGAAGCAGTAAAAATTAAAACCGGGCAGCTTCATTTTCTTTTCACAACCCCTTTAAGGCGCGTTATAGCTGCCGCGGCCGACAGCGCGCCTCTCAATGTGGTGACGCATGAATACGTAGTGCGCGGGCCGCGGGCGAACGGACCATCGTGTGAATCGGCCTTTACCAGAAAAGAACGGGCGTTTAGGCCGCATGGCAACTGTTGCTCCATAGTCTCAATCTGCGTTTAGTACTCGGGTGCCGCGGTAAATAAAAATGCCACCAGTTATCACAACAGAGTTATGCGCTCGCTTGCTAGCGCTGCGAAAAACAACAGACAATGTTTACTACATTCCAATAGCATATATTTGTGCTACGTAGGAGAGGATGATGAGCGTGCAGTGCCACGTTAGAGAGCGCTCTTGCTAGGCCAGCTGCGGACAGACAAGGGAACTGACAACGGTCGAGTTGCCTCGCGCTGGTGCCCGTCGGATATTTGTGCTACTTAGAAGATGACGATGAGCGGCAGTGCCGCGCGACAGAGCACTCGCGCTAGGCCAGCTGCCAACATACAGTGCTCAGTGTGTGTACTCGTCGGATTAGTGCTTACGCCTTAATATTTGTCCTACAATTTTTTTCGGGGACAATGATCGCGTGTAAAAGGCTGGGGCATATCCCTTGCCTAGTCATTTGTAAATTTTTATCTGTGCTTCCCCATGGAACAGAATTTGACACAGTATTATGTCAAAGTTAGATCGTTCTTGCGTCTGCCCTGAGGTGTAGGTGTCGATGCTTCCTCGCCTTCAGATTTTGAGAACTGTTTGGGATGCAACTGCGCACTTATTTAGGATTTCAAGCTTTTTGCTATATCCCTCGTTTGTGCGGCCCGCTTTCAAGTCGTTCGCTATATCGGTGATGGTTTGTTATTGATTTTCACTTTCTCTTATTTATTCTTGGTTGACTGCCACCAGCTGTGCTGCCGGCGATTCTCCGCGCTCGGAACTATTCCCAGGCACGAGACCCTACCCACAGACCTCCCTGCACCACACTCACCAGTTTTCTTCGGTATTTTTTTCCCTTGCTCTTACTTGCATTGCCACTAGGCAGTTTTTATTTCTGTGCAGATTTATTAAATGCAATACCAATTTTCGTTTCATGCTGTGATGTGAGATATCGTGCTTCTTGCTAATGAATGCATGCCTTTTCCATCCTCTCGTCATTTGTGCAAAGCAGACGGGTCTACTGGTCGCTACGTTTAATTTAAAAATACCTTCGGTGCTGCTGCAAAGCACCCTAGTAGTAATAATTAAATCCTGTGCATGCTATATTCGAATAGTTACGCTCTTTTCATCATGCATAAAAATAGTGGTATTCCAGCCTGCTCATCTTTCTGTGCGGTTGTGACAGTCATGTAAATTACTGAAAAAATGTATATCGGTGCATCACATACAATCTGTTCATTTCTTTTGTCATGGGCCATCTCATTGCTTTTTGTGTTCCTATGTTAATACCTTATTCTAATTTATGAAGCAGTAGACAATTTCTTCTCTTGTCATTCATGACATTGTTGAATGGTACGGCAAAACAGCGCTGACGGACGGGACGGAAGAAGATGTGACAAACACATGCGCTGTTTCATCTTCTTCCGTCCCGTCCATCAGCGCTGTTTTGCCGTACCATTCAACATGAACCAACCAGCCCAACTCAGCCCTCTCCTTGAATGACATTGTTACGGCCACTGACAACAGTTGTTCTGACATATTTATTTGCAGTTGCCAGCTGCCAGTATCTACTGGGCCATTCGTGCTTCCAGCTTTTGGCTGTGCTATCTCTCCTCAGCTGTTTGTGGTAGGTATTGTTTTCCAGTGATGCATACCTTACCTGCCTATTTAGAAAAAATTCGTAGACATAGGCTCACAGCCGGGTTTAGAAATGCATGCAGAGCTCTACGTGCACTTAGCAGCAGTACCTCCCTGTATAATCACATGAATCTGATCCTGAATTACATGAATGTAATTGCATGATCTGTATGAAATTGTCGCTCATGAAGCTTTTGACTGCTGCTGTTAACATAATGGAGTTTACACTGCTTCAGGTGCAGTGACTATTTCACACATGTTGCCTCTTATGCATATGTGCCCTCTGAAAGGGCGAACATATTCCTTTATCCCTTTAAAAAACATTGTGTTCTATCATGATGCTTTACCGGTATTTCTGGTGTATAGACCAAAATGTCACTCAGTATTGTAACATGAAGCGGGAACTCAGTTTGTCCAATGTTTTAGAGGTAACATGAAGCGGGAACTGAGTTTGTCCAATGTTTTAGGGGTCCTAAAACATTGGACCAACACAGTTCCCACTCGAGTTATTGATCACTTCGCTCTCGCCCTACCATAAGCTTGCCGTCCAGGTTGGACAAATTGGTAGAGCGACTGCTCCAGTGAAGTGGTGGTTCTGAGTTCAAACACCGGACAAGGACGAATCTTTCTTTAACTACGAAGTTTCTGTGAAAGCTGTATAGCTTTCCTTTGTAGCCATTTGGCTGTGCTCGAGTGGATGTCAATGAGTAATTACTCCTTATTACAGATCTTTTGTCAACGCCAAACTGATTCAGTAGCAACAAATAGTAGAAGGGTAAAAGCATGCTGCTCCCAAAAATTCGTTAAGCATGTTATAAAATGTATGCTGTATTGTTTTAACTGCTGCAAAGAAATAACGGTGATGTTAGATGCCCAGCCCCTATTAGGTAAACATAGCTCGCAATTAACACAGTGGATGGAAAAGAAATATGGACTTCAACCCTCACGACGACCCTCACCCCAGTAAAACAAAAAGTGCCAGTGTTGCCATACTTGAGAGCTTTGCTCTTTAAAAGTGCAGTAGACTGCTACTCAAAGTTGACAAAAAAATGCGTCTCGTTTTCTGCGTGTGCATTCCACAGTGCTGGTGCCGTTTTCACTGGCCATTGACATTCAGTCGCATGATGTGCACCCTGCTCCTCGAGTTGATTTTGTTTGTCTTGTGAACCTGCCGTCAAAATCAGTGCAGGATAATGCTTCCCCAGTTGATCTGCAGTTAACCTTGTCCTTTGCCAGCTGCTGTCACCCTTTCTCCACAGAGAAGGGCGGTGGGAGTCCAAGCCAGGTGGAGTTGAAACATTTGACTAGTAGTGGACAGGGATCCTGCGGTTTGTTGAGGACACAGGCAAATTGGAGACTTATGGAAGAATTTTTTTACCAGCCAAAAAAGACGCATACACAAGAGAGAACCGCACAGGACAAGGGCTGGTAAAAGCCGTAGTCCTCTGTGGTTCTCTCTTGTGTATGCGTGTTCCTTGGCGGGTAAAAAAATTCCTCCGTAAGTCTCCAATTTGCCGGTGTCCTCCACAGATTGGAGGATCCCTGTCTGTTACTAGTCAAATTTCACTACTCCACCTGGATTGGACTCCCACTGCCCTTCTCAAACTTTTGAAATCCTGTTGCCCTAGCAGATCATCAGCTGTCGGTTGTATTACTTTCGCTTCAGTGAAATTTGACATGTAGCGGACAGGGATCCTAGAATTTGTGGAGTACACAGGCAAACTGGAGACTTATAGAAGAATTTTTTCACCAGACAAGGAAGACGCATACACAAGATTCGTTGTCTGTGTTTCACAACTGAAAGTTCTAAATGCGTGCAAAAGTGTATCGTGCATTCGCACGTATTTTGAAAACTCAGTTTTTGCAGCGTTAGGTTTTTGGAATTGGAGCTGTAGCATTGCCGCCACAGAATCCCGCTCGTTAACAAAGCGCACACTTATTTGCTAGGTATATATTCGGTATACCGCAACCAGTACACGTCACTGTTTGGAAGGTTCTGTCGCGAAATTTCTGATTGTGCAAGGTAGCTTTTATTTTAAATTCAAGCGCTCTCTATTTGCTTTTTCCTGTGCATATTCATCGGTCGTTTCAATTCGGAAGCGTTGGTGCTGCAAGACGTGCATACGGAAGCTACGTTTGTGCACAAAGCTCCTGAATTTTTGAAAGCGCAGCTCTGACAGTTCTCGTTGTCATAAATAAGTACAAAGCAGCCTAATCTTTTTGGACACACCATTTCATGCTCTTAGCTGTTTCTGAGAAACAGGCTGCCTTTTTTTCTGTTTTGGTGTGAAACATTCCTAACAACTTCTTTCTTTCTCCATGCACAGATAGCCTATGCATACACGGGCAGCTTGATTGCAATATTTAGGGCAATATTTATAACAGGTGCAGTGAGCCTTGGTGCATGTGGACAGAAATTAAGCTAGGGTGGGGTGGGGTATTTTCGCACGGGGTAATGTTATGCGGAGGGTTTGGCGTATTGAAACCGAGTCTTTCTGAGCTCTTATTAGACGTCCCAGCACCAGGACAGTAGTTGAGGCTTTTCTTCTTTGTTGTCTAGTCAATGGTTTCCATCACATAAAATAGTCTTAATTCTAGCTATCCCGTGGCCGTCTAACAGAACGATGCAGATATACTGAAGTGATCAGTGTTGCATAAAAGTAGTGAGAAAATTGCAAATGCAAGACAACTTCATTGGTTTGCAGTGCACTAACATGGCAGTCATAGAGAATTACACATTACATTTGCAAATCTAAATTGTGCATAATAGTATGGACTGGCACGTAATGTGCGAAGTAATCACAGTTATCTCGTTCATGCCAAATGCTAGTGTCAAACATTGTCAGTATTGCATATTTATAAAGAGCAGACATGCTGCGCCTAATTTGTCGTTGGATAGATTTTATTACTATGAAAACAAAAAGTTTACACATGGCTGTCGTGTTCTTGCGTGGGAAGTAGTATTACCTTAAATGAGTATAAACACCAAATTTTTGGTTATGTGTGTTCTTTGTAGCGACGTGCTGGGCATTCGTATACATAGAATTGTTGCATAGTATTCGTCTCCAATCGCTAAATAATTACCACCAGATTTTTTTTCTTCCCTGTTTCAATAGCATAGCAATTGCTATGACATCAATGTTCAGTATAGGTTATGGAAGGCACAAAAAAGCTACGATATCGCTACTTCATCGTTTTAATTAGTTACAATGCTAAAGCCAGCCTGCCTTAAGAGTCGGAATCACAATGAATGACGAAGCAGCAATTATATTGCAGTTTTCCTCATGCCTCCCCTGGCTTATACTGACCTTTGATGCCATTGCCATTGCTCAGTTTTTAAAAGTGAAGCAGGATAGAGAAGATATTTAATTCCAAATTATTTAGCAGTCATAGGCGAATACTGTGTGGTTATCCGTGCATAGTAGTGCCTTATGCATCATTAAACAAAAAAATGTGCAACTGAAATTTTCTCGGCTGCTGACCCAAAAGACGCGGGTTCGATCCCGGCCGCGGCGGCTGGAATTTCTTTGGAGGAGAAATTCTAGAGGCCCGTGTACTGTGCGATGTCAGTGCACGTTAAAGAACCCCAGGTGGTCGAAATTTCCGGAGCCCTTCACTACGGCGTCTCTCATAGCCTGGGTCGCTTTGGGACGTTAAACCCCAAAAACCAACCCAAAACAAACTGAAATTTGTTTCTGCCTCTTTGAGATGAAAAATTTTGAATTTTTCCTTCACTATTTTAGAGCATGAAATTCAGTTAATGGTATCTGAGAAACAGGAATTGCAACAGCCATTTCTCTTCAGCAAGAAAACTGTCATTGGTTTAAGTGTTTTCCCGATTCAAGGTTACCCTATATTTTAAACTGCACAATGTATTATGTGACAAGAAATCGTCAAACACAATAGGTGTGGTTTTAGAAATGACTGGAAGTGATAAGGGAATACATTTACTTAGAGCAGGTAGGGTACCGCTGATCCGGATCATGAAGGGTAATAACTAGAGGAATATGAATAGGGTGGAGTGCATATGGCAGGTTCTCTCAGATCATGAATGGCAGTTTTTCAATACCCCTCAAGAGAAAAGTATACAACAGCTGTATCCTACCGGTATCCATCTATGGGGCAGAAACGTGGAGGCTAACGAAGAGGGTTCAGCTTAAGTTAAGGACAACGCAACGAGCTATGGAAATAAAAATGATATGCGTAACGTTAAGAGATCGGAAGCGGGCGGAGTGGGTGAGGGAACAAACGTGGGTTGAAGACATCCTAGTCGAAATCAGGAGAAAAAAGGGTGCTTGGGCAGGGCATGTAAGACGAAGGCAAGATAATCGCTGGTCCTTAAGGGTAACGGAGTGGATTCCAAGCGAAGGCAAGCGTAGCAGGAAGCAGCAAAAAGTTCCATGGGCGGAGGTTTGCAGGAACACGGTGGACATAGGTGGCGAAGGACAGGGTTAATTGGAGAACATGGGAGAGGCCTGTGCCTTGCAGTGGGCGTAGTCAGGCTGATCATGATACTTGCAGAAGAGCTTGCTCATGTTAAAATTTTCATTTGGTAAATATGTGCTTGTTTTACATGCACACAGCTTTTGAAAGGACTAGCATAGTGATAATTGTATTGGGCTTCATAAAATTGTAGCTCTGAATGAAGGTTTGCAATGAAAGGTGTCCGCACTTGGTGACAATATAGGTACACACTAGTGGCGACATGACACACACGATCAGTACATTCTAGTTGTATTCTTTCTTTTTTTTCATGGGGTTATATGTAGGATAGTATGAAAAGGGCATTGGAATTGACTATTACTTGCATTATTTTCATTCATGTTTGCAGGCACCCGGAGAAATGCACGCATAGCCAAAGCTCCTTCACTCAGCCGGGCAAGCTACGGCATCATCCAGCATCTAAGTTTCTTTTGAGCGCTTGCAGCTCACTGCGGTGGATTTGGTAGATGGGTTTACTTTGCTTTTGGCAGTGTTCTTGGCATTTAATGTCAAGTACACCCCAAAAACAAAACGGGCTTGTCTGCTGCTTGAGACACTAATGGGGCTTGATCCTAGCGAGCGCCTCCCGAGCGTGTTTTGGGCAGCCACAGCAATCACAGCAATGACTTGAGAAATAAAAGTTATCAGTGTTGTACATTTGTGTCATTATTTCTTGAACCATTGTTATTCCCAACGCAGACAGAGCACCATACTAATGTGCAAACGGTAGTGTAACCATAAAGTAGTTGTATGGGAAAAAATTATTCTACTCAAAGATTATAATCCCTTTTGCTCATTACTCTTTTGTAGATGTAGCGCAGGTGGATCCTGCAAAACATATGACCAACTTGCTCTGAAGAATATGTGAAATAAGAAAATTAGTAGGATACATTTAAAACACGTGAAACTCCTTTTGAAGGAGTAAAATAAGATCTGGGCTGATACTCCTTGAAGGAGTATAGTCACTCTAACAAACGGAGTCCTGGAACTCTACCTGAAAGAGTAGTAGGATGCTGTTTCAATGTGGTAGCTTTACTCCCTCGGAGGAGTGCCTGTACTCTATTGCAGGAGTAGTACAGTACTCCTTGAGTAGGTGTTGAATCACTCTTTGTCCAGAGGGAGTAATTTTATTCTGGAAAAAGGAGTGGAATATGGGACAAGCAAATACTCCTCCAAAGTGTGTTCTGGGCACTCCTCTGTACTCCTTTAGTTCTAAGAGTGTGGCTCAGTAACAGCTGTGTTCTCGCGGTTCCGCGGCTTCGACTTTGGAAATGAAGCGACAATTGTGTTGGAAAAAAATGTCGTCCATTTGTCTGTTGTTATTTCAGAGAGAGATGACTGCTCAACTTTTGACATTATTGACAGGTGTCCTTCTAGTAACT
This sequence comes from Amblyomma mixtum, assembly GCF_055824585.1. NCBI lineage: Eukaryota > Metazoa > Arthropoda > Arachnida > Ixodida > Ixodidae > Amblyomma > Amblyomma mixtum. The sequence goes on along the minus strand of NC_143019.1, from coordinate 74,475,020 downwards.
GCTGACCATTGACAGGTGCCGTCCGTTTCGTTTTCACCTTCACTCAGGAGATTCACTGCGTTTAGAGCCTCGCTGAACGTGCCGGGCAGGTTATCGGCTATTTCGTGCCACCAGCTGTGTAGGGAATTGAGTTTTTTCTAAGGCGGCACCAGGTCGACATTTGTGTTCCGCTGCGCAATAGCTCAAAGTGCTTCACGTGAGAAACATTTTCTTTAATGAACGGGAAGTTTAGCATAAAGAGTTTTGTAACCTTTAATGCCAGTTCTGACGCAGTAATGCATAAAATGCGCGACATCGATTTTTTTGTTCTCGTGTTTTCAGAGTCAATATATTTAATAATTTTTAAAGTTGTTTGTTGGTCTTTCAGAAGATTCCAGTCAAGTATTGTTTTCTTCGTAAGAAATATCGTCTTGTTATTCTTCGTGTCAATAAACAAAGTTCAGTTATTTATTTATTTAGTTATTTATTTTTTCATTTATTTCTTTATTTATGTACAGATACCTTACAGGCCTCTATGGAGGTTGCAATAAATATGTGCAACAGTAGCTAGAAAAAACCAAAAATGGGTAGAAACAAACACTGTTACGTTCTAAAAGCTGATTACAAATTATCACGACAGTACAAAATACATGCAGAAAAACGTTGGATAAAAAAATAGAATATAAACACGACATAATAGTAATGGGAAAAAAAAGAACATGAGCAAATACACAGGAAGGCAAATGGGCTGAAAAACAGGCAAAAAAAAACAGGCATGACTCGGGCAAAGAACAAAACTCCACTATGAAGTTATCTCCACTATGATAAGCTGCAATGGAGAAAATAGTTTATAATTTGTCGTAAATTAATGTTTTAGGCATACCACTCTGATGTTAACAGTTTTCACGCAGTAAGCAAAGAGTTAAGTACTTCCTGTGCAGATCCCTGCATTTTTCTTATCGTCTTGCTCCCGGCAAGAACTTAACATAGCTTCTCGTTATCAAAGTTTTCACCACGCCATTAACCACCAAACCGCACAACGGACATGGTGAAACGTTGTAGTTTCCACTGAAACCCAACTTGCATGACGCACTTGAGGCAAACAACACGTCGCTGTTTTTAGAGCGTACTTCGAAAAGAGCAAGCTGCTGAGAATTCACATGGACTCTATAATATAGCATGCACGACAGGAAACAAACGGGGCAAACACACCCGAAACCTAAAAATTCAAAATATAAAAAGACTTCGCAGAATATGTTGTATCGAGTTTTAATATCTACACTATGCAAACTTGAGAGCACAACTCAGTTAAAAGAAAGTGGCGTGAATGGCAATATAAGCAGCACTGCGGCAATTAAGACATAATTTTCCTATGCTAATTCCTAAAACAGAGAAACATCCACCAACCTGGAAAAATCTGAAGCTGGCGACTGCTCAGAGCTCGTCCTATCACCGCCGCTGCTGCCGCTAAAGTGAGTCTTTTCCTGACGAACCTGCCCGCGAAAGGTCAGGTCCAGCAAAGCACGTGCGCTGTGCGTTGTTTATCGCGGCGGGATTGGAAATTCCTGTGCAGTGTGACGCAGTGTCTCCAACGTCGGTTGTTGCTCATCGAAATGGCGAGAGCAGCAGCTCAGAAGCACCAGATATGCAGATGCTGTCGACTGTTATCTTCAAAAAGGTAAAACCGGTGACTGCTCAGGGCACGTCCCACAGTCACCGCAGAGCAGCGCCGGCGTCCTTTGTCATATGATGCGCGGCATCGCAGGACGAACACAGTCAATGTGTATATAGAGGCGTAATTATGCACTATAACTGTAATTGCTCATCAGTATCGATCCAGGCGCAACCATATGGTTAAAAAGGATTGCTGTAAAAGTATACAGTGTCTTCGGAGATGAAGAAAAATACGCTCTTTTACGGAGATCGCACCGGAGACCACAGCCTGTTCAGGACCGTCGCTCTAACAACTGAACTAACCAGGGTGGCTAGGAGATGGCGAGGTGCTTTGCTGGTTTTTTGCCTTGTCGACTTTGTGCCTTTAATTATGTACTATCGCTTTACTTTGCTCTGTATGCTTTATTGCGTGCGTTGCTTCCCAAAGTGGCCCCGGAATAGGGCTCCACCTAGTATCATGAGGGGAAGGCGCCAATAGGGCCTACCCTAACCACCTCTCTGTAGCTATTTAAAATGTGATAAATGTTATTGATCACCACCACTACTCGCTCGTTCTATAAGGGCGAGCCGGTCTTCCAGGACTTTGCTGGAGAAGGCTGCCTCCCACTGCTCAAATGTGGGACTTTGGTGTGATAGCAATGCCGCTTTAGGTAGGTTTACGGTATAACCGGTGAAACAATCGCTTCGGAATGGCTCCAGTGCTGCTTGCTATTGCATCGCTCTTGCGTGTAGCATTATTGGTGGTCCTCCCTGTTCCTTGCGTTCTTTTGTTGGCTGTCACGGAGGGGTTGAGGGCAGGGGGAGTGGCTACTCCCACCCCCTTACGTCCGAATCAGCTCACAAGAAGCAAATGGGACAACAGCTGACGAGTGGGCCTAAAGTGGCTTTGAGATTGGGGCGCCGATACAAGGCGAAACTAATGCGTGGCTTTTGTTTCAGGATATTTTAGCACGCCTCGGAAATAATGCATGCTGCTCAGCATCTATAACTGTCCGCAATGAAACATGCTGCACTCCAATCAATGGCTTCAGCGCCGGAAGCTTCCTTGCAAGTTCCTCTTGGACGTTCGCTCGCAAGATTTTTTGTCTCAAAACGTTGGTTATGTATGATCAGTCTGTATGCATGTTCAGTGAAAAGAAGGGCAAAATTCCAAAAATATTCTGGGTCATAAAACTTATATTCATGTGACACTGCATATTAAACGCAAGTCCACCGTTCCTTTTGCTGAATGTAATATCAAGAAGGTATGCTCCAACCTAGGTTAACCTGAATCTGCACGATCGCTTTCAATCCGGTACGCGATCAGTTTTTGCCAACCGTGAGCATATTACTACACACTTTACAGCACGAACACGGAATAAATTAAAACACAGAGACCTAACTAAGAACTGTTTACTTAGTCATGAAACTTTTTAATTTTTATACAGAGGAATGTACGTGCCTCGCGGTTTAAACCAAAGGTGAAAGTACTAATTTACTAAAAAATTAAACCGAAAAGCTCAAAAACAAAGGAACAAAATATGTAACGGCACAACCACAATCAACGAAAAAATTCGCCATTTCATCAGATTCACCGCGATAGCTTCAAAATTTCTATTTCCCTATCTGGCAGTGACAATGCAAGCTTGATTATACACGTGTCTGCTCCGGCAGGTCTAATCCTAAATGCGTTCATTATGTCGCTATCTGTATTGCTTTTTTTAAATATGCTAGGGTGACGTTCTCTCAAAGGCCTACAATCTTTGCAATAATCGCAATGGCCCGCCAACTTGTCACTGGTATTAATTAGCACAAAGTTGTCGTGCTCTCCCTGCCATATGTTTATACATCTCCCTCTTTGATATACGTATCGAATTCCGCATGGGAGCGATGTGCAAGCGAGATATCTGGATAAAAATGGGCAACCTTCGTGTCCTAGCAAAAAGTTCTTATTTCGTTTCGACCTAATACTTTGTTTTAACACCATTCTTTCCGAGTTGATGACGTCAAATGTTTGCCACGTTCATCATCACATATAACCACAACTAACTAGGTCTAGCAGTGAAGCCTCAAGCTCCTCCAATTCTGCACCACATGCACACTGCCATGGCTTTATATATGCATTCTCGGTCATATCTTTGGTGAAAGCCACCACCAATTCACAAAAAACTATACGAGATTTCTTTGCAAATATAAAATCATGCCTAATAATGAATACACTGCTAAATATTCAAGAATCAATGTTTATTATTTTATTTTGGGACTGAAATCACATGTAACGAGATAAACCAACATTTTGCGGCGGAACCATGCACTAATCGGTCTACCACACCCTGACAGAATCTTGGTCAATTGTTGTGAGGTGTAAGGACTTGGAAGCCTATTCATCATCGTCATCAACTGCCTCACTACGCCTGCTGCTGGGCAAAGTCCTCTCCCATGTCCCATGCCAGTATTTCAGCTCCTTTTAAAGACAATATCGACACAATATTTAGGTTGGTAGTGAAGCTTGACCTATTCCTGATTGCGAAGAATATTTAGAAACCCTCCAGTGTACTTCGATATCAGAAAAGTAAAGTGTGAACAATTTTACTCCACCATGATAAATTGTTGTTAAGTGTACCTTCAGACACACCACTTCAGAGATTTTTCCACTTGTTCATATACGTTACAATACAGAAAAACCTTTATTTTCTGTACGATGAAATTTTTATTCATCATCAACCTGACTACACCTATTGCAGGAAAAATGCCTCTTACATATACAACCTTGTCCTGTGCGAGACGCGGCCACTTTATACAAGCAAACTTCTTAGAAAATTCTTAATCCCATCCTCCCGCCTTACTTGTTGAATCCCCCTGACACGCTTTCCTTCTATCGAAATTTGAACCCTTTTCGTTCTCCTTCCCGTTTCTCTCAGTAAGAGAGTACCGGTAAGATACAGCTGCTATGTACTTTCCTTTTGAGGGATATTGGCAAGTTGCCATTCAAGACCTGAGATAAAATGCCAAATACGCCCCATTGCATTCTTTTTCTGCTTGTTATTTCACTCTAATAATCCGGATCTGCAGTCACCACTCGCCGTAAGTAGACGTATTCCTTTACCACTTCCACCGCATCCCTGCTAATTGTAAGCGGCTGTTTCAATGGAAGACTGTTGAACATTACTTTGGTTTTCTGCACATTAATTTTTAGACAGACTGTTTTCTTCTTCCTAAGTCGGTGATCATGACTTGCAGGATATCCCCTTAGTGATTTAACAAGGCAATGTCATCAGCAAATCGCTGATTACTAAAGTCTCTGAATCTAGGCCTCTGATAGCGGCCTGTAAACAAGGGGAAAATAGCAGTGGCGAGATCGTGTTTCCTTACGTGACACCCTTCCTAACTGGAATTAATTCGCTTTCTTTATAGAGGACTACGAAACCTTTGCAGCCGTTATTGTTTTTTCCAGCACTTTTACAATGTTTCTTCTATGCCCCTATTCCCTAATTCTAAATTACGGCTGATGTTTTGACCAAGTATTTCATTTGTCCGCTGCAATCTTTAATAAGGCATGGCGGATACAGGTTGGCTAGTTTCTCTAATGCAATGGCCCCACCGTCCTTCAAAAGATCTACTCTTACCTCATTGCCACCAGCTGCTTTCCCTCTTTGCATTGCTCCTAAGCCTTTCTTTCTTTTCTTTTTTGCTACTGGCCGGATGTCAAATTGCTGTCCACTACAAGCTCTCTCTCATTAACGTCCTAATTACAATGGCTACTCTATAGATCTCTGCAGCACTAAGCGGCTATTTTAACTATCTTACCCACGCTGCTAATGAAGTGGCCCACCTTGAATCTTAGCGCGCACATCTGATTTTTGCCTATGCCTAGTTTCCTTCTTGCCGCTGTTAAGGCTACCTGCGTTATTTAGCGCATACTCCAGTTTCTCCATATTATACTTACTTATAACTGCTCTGCTCCTGTGGCACGTACGCATTTAAGACTGTTTGTTTATTCGTTGCACTTTTATAGAAGGCGTGAGGTACAGTATGTTATTTTCTGTTCAAAAATAAGTTCTCGAAACCCGAACCCTTTCTATCGCTGTAAGTCCAGGATTATTATCGGGCATTTCGAGTGGGCTAGAAGCAACCCTGTATTTATTATCGTGGCAACAAGACACATTCTTGAACGAATCATTCAAGCGTGAGCAGCAAGAGCGAGATTAGAGCTACCGTCATTAAACATGAAGTATTGTGCCTGGATATGCATCTCTCTAGCGGCGTGGACGTCATGCGCCGTAGTTGATTTCGAATATCATAACTAGTATAAACAAAGTAGCTGTCTGATAACTCCTGGCGTAAACAGGTGCCACATTAGGACAAGGTGGACGGACGTAATTTATTGAAAAGCACACATTGTTACCTGCTGTGATGCGTACCCTAAAGACAAGATACCAGTTTTTCTAACATCTTCACGGTAATAACCAAACGTTCACAACGCTTAGATTTTAATCCTCTCTAAATGCATGAAATATATGGCCAGCATGGAAAATTCTTGCCTTGCGACTTCCGTTTCTCACTCTGCAAAGTTGTATTTACATATGCCCTACTTTGTTTCGACGTTTGAAGAACAATGTTTCTGATCATGCCTCTTAGAGCGGATTTTGAGGCTCAATTTGTTGGCGTGATTAGATGAATCAGATAAAACTATTAAAGGCACAAATTGAGCGAAGACATTTTTGAAAGTTTGCACAATTACACCTAACCTGACGCAATGTACGCCTCAAATAGTTTTAAAAATTGCCTCGAGGTCAGTCACTCACCCTTACCTTGTGAAATTGATACCGGATATTTGTTCCAAATGGAGTGATAACAAACTTTACGAAATGTTGGAGGCTCCTGAACCCTGGCTCACCTCACCCAATGCAGGGATCGGTGAACAATACCAGCTTGTTGTTCTGCACTATCCTCGGCTATAGCTCGTAAAGTATATTGCAATATGGCTCACGGAAAAAGAAAACATATATACGGAACAGATATTTTAAAACCTTCTAAACGCTCTAGAGGATGTTCGCTATTATATACTTCGACCTTCTATTGTGCCTAGCACACAAAAAGCATATAACTGGAATGCAGCTGTAAAACGTGCTAAACTTATCCCGGATGTGCGTCATCGAAAGGTAATCGAAAGTGTCACTGGCATGCCAGCCTCGAACAATTTTATGGACCATAAGAATTCTTTAACGGCAAGGTAAAATCTCCCAGCGCAAGTTCGACCAGCGAGCAGACGAATATTCTGGGAAGTAATGATGGTGCTTTGCCAAGTGTTCTTACGCGAAAAAATTCTTACGAAGTGTTCTTACACGAAACTGGACGATACCCCTCAGCTGTTTTCAACCGATTTGTATCTGTGCTTTTTGGAATGGATATAACATGTCCAGAATAGAAAGTGAGGGCAAAAAACCAACACCCTAAGAAGCCTAGGAAGCTTCCATCAAAACAGGCGCCAGGAGTGTGGAGAATGTTTGATAGAACTCGCTAATAATACCGCCTGGCTCAGGAGATTTCTGAGCCGTCAGGTCGGAAATAGCAGATTTAATACCGTGCAGAGTGATAAACCCCTTGACTACAGCAAGCTGCTCATTGTCAAGTCGAGGAAAGCCTTCGAATAAGCGTTTGTAATCTGAACTCAAAGTTAAGCCCGAAAAACCCCCCAAACCGCTTCCGATAATAGCCAAATAAAGCATCAGTAATGCCAGGGCCCTCGCTCATGCGCAAACACCGTACTGAACTTCCAATATTTCTTAAACAAGAACAGTCGGCCTTTCATCAGTCAAAACCCGAACAGGTCGTTGCTCATACAGAAACCTACGGGACCTAGGCCTTATCAATGTCCCCTTGTATATTTCGGTTTCAAACTGCTGAAGCTCTCCTTTTAAGGCAGGATATCGTCTACATAGGCACCTGGGCTCTCTAACTCATGTAGCTCAACCAAAGTACGGCCGAGCACTCGTAGGAGATGAGCATAGTGGTGTTCTGAGCCAGTTGGTAAAGCATGTTTAAGGGAGGCGTAGCGCAGAAAAAAGACAGGGACGAGAGAGAGCGCTGGTCCTGTGTCTTGTGTCTCCCTCGTCCCTGTCTTTTTTCCGGGCTACGCCTCCCTTAAACTCGTAGAAGATGTCCCTTCAAAAACGCGATTCTTGCTGAGGCTTCAATGTCAAGGTTTTTTTTGTTTGTTGCTTGAGTAAGTGCCATTTTTGCAAAACTGAGAGGTCACCGCGTGACTATGTGTCCTTCAAGCAAAGTAGGCACAGCACATTTGAAGATTTCATCTGAGAGCAGACAGCTATTCAACTTCCACAGCTCCCATCGAGGATGGAATATGCGCTGACTGTACCTCCCTGTCTGAGGAGACACCATGCAGTGATCACTGAAGAATATGGGCCGCATCCAGTAACCAAAAACGCTGGATAGCATGTCTGATGAAACGTAAATCCCGTCAGGTAGAGCACCAGAGGAGCACTGAAAATGAGTGAAATGCATATTTTGTCCCTTATCTTGCCTAGCATCCACCAGTTTGTATTCGTATGCTAAATGAGTAAGTAAAGCAGCACTGGGGTCATAACGCTTACACTGCTCGGTCTTTATCCCTACGTACACAATTGAAATCAACCAACAGCCTAACTTTATGATCCGTGCACAAATACTAAACTAGTGACTGGAAAAATTGCCTTCTATCACACTCCTTTACATGGGCTTAAACAAAAGAATTCGCCACTGTACACATCCATAATGTGTTCCCCCACTGTACATTTCGCAGTACATTCGACGCATCCATAATGTGTTCTGACACCACTTCCTCCTCATGTGTCCAGTTGACCTGGCGTAACCTGTCCGCATAACTCATGCCACAATTGTGCACTGAGTGCCCAAAGCGTCGGCATTGTGAGCATCAGAGCGCACATCACGGACGCCGTACATGGCCCGCGCGGCTACAACGAAATACAGCTGAGGCCTGCCTGGGATAGCAACTAAAGCTTGCACCCCGAAGACGTTGAGCGTGTGAGGAATTTACTCGCTGACCCTTAAGCGTGAGTGAGATTTCCATGTTCTTCATTTCGGGGCGCCGCCACTTCTCCCTCTCGATAGTTAGTACTGTTCTAAAAGGCTCCAAAGCTTCCACAATCCTCCGGTGCTCCATATGGAGTGGGAGCTAAAGGAGTTTAAGCATCATTGTTCTGGTGTCCGGGTCAAACACGATACATTTTAGACCTTTGACTGGAACTCTGCTTTGTCAATAAGCTTCTGATTTGAGGAACTGTTATCGCAGGTAACCATCCAACCGTGGCTCATTTGGTACTGGCCAGTATATAGAATCTCACGCAGGTTCAGAATCTGTAAGAGCGCGTCTCATAAGTCGGGAGCATGGTATGGGTGACCCTACATTACAGGTAGGAAGTCGAAGGAAGGAGGACATTTTTGTACCGAGTACGTGGCAACTTCAGGCGTCGCGAGACCTCGGCCAACGGCCGATACGCTGTTTCCAGCTAGAGATATTATAAGATAAGCCGTTCAGAACGGCGTCCTCTTCCGCCACGACGGCTCGACGTTTGAAGGTGAATAAAGGCCCGTCTAGGGAATGCATGGGTTTCTTAGAAACGCATCTTGGAGATCTGTACTGAGGTATACATGAGTAGTTATATGATCATATAAATTGCAGATGTCGGATTTAGGCAAGTACCACGCGTTTCCAGTACAATTCCTCCGAGCTTGGCGTGCACACGTAGCGACATCCTGTAGACACCCATTGAAACCCCCATCGCCATGCGCGGCGCTGGCCTGGCAGATGGCGGGCGTATCTTCTCAGTTCGGCGCCTTCCCTGAATGCTGATGTGCAATCTACATCAGCGAGTGTTCGACCGCGAGGGAACGCTATCGCGAGTCATTCTTAAGGCGAACTGTCTTCCTTGTGCACGCCCGTATATTTCCTTACTACTAATTTGTCCCGCATCCTTGAGCAAACAAGGGAAGGGTAATGAGGGGCTCGTTATGAATATGAGAGAAGCCAACAGCCACAGAAACCAAGGGGCGCAGGGTTTTTTTTTAATATTGTCAAGTGCTGCGCATGGGCTCTGAGGAACAAAGAGGACGTGCGGCGGCTGGAAGAAGAAGAGAAAGTCCAGTATCCTGCCGCCGGCGCACCAGGCTCTTCTCGACCTGCCTTGTAAATAGTATTTGTAAATAGAACCTGTAACAGTATGCTGGAGGTGCTGGGTGATGCTGGGAAGAAAAAGCAACCACATGCCGCCGGTGGGATCCGAACCCACGACCTCCGAATTACGCGAATTTTTTTCTTCTGCTTTTCTATCAATTATCTTTAAGCGATAACATATTCAGTAATATTCTAAATTGATCAACACCACAAAATAAATATATTTAAAAAAAACCCTGTGCCCCTTGGTTTCTGTGGCTGTTGGCTTCTGTCATATTTATAACGAGCCCCTCATTCCCCTTCCCTTGTTTGCTTAATTGCTTAGCGAGGGCCTCGGTTCTGGCAGCCTTGACGCCATAGGAAGCACAAGAGGGTTCTCACGCAGCTTCCACCCTCTCCGTTCGATGACGTTCTACGTCCGCCGCTTATGAACGTGGATGGCGCTGACGAACACTCTCAAGGTTAGGTTACTTGTAAACATAAATACCCGCGAAAAGCAGAAGGTTTGACAGCCGTCGCCGTAGCTGAGAGGTAGAGCACCGGACGCGTAATTCGGAGGTCGTGGGTTCGGATCCCACCGGCGGCATGTGGTTGTTTTTTATTCTGCTTTTCTATCAATTAGCTTTAAGCGATAACATATTCAGTAATATTTTAAATTGATGAACACCACAAAATAAATATATTAAAAAAAACCTCTGCCCCTTGGTTTCTGTGGCTGTTGGCTTCTGTCTTCCTTGAGTAAAGTTATTCGTAACAGTTCCTGCATGTTAAGGGCTAGAGTTTTGTGACTAAGTGTTCTATTATTTTAAAGCTGGAAATTTTCGTCTTGTATAAATGTTCAGATTTTTGCTGTTAGTGTAAACCGCAGTTTCCTGAATTCTTTGCTGTGATCCACAGGACGCTCAGGCGTGCCGTCCTAATGAAACCAGTGCGTCTCAGGGCCTCCTAGCGGGAAGGCTGGTAACCGTTGACGGGACAAGCGCTTGAACCTCGCCCATAGCGAAGTTTTTGACACAGAAATATTCTGTACTTTATGACATTTTCGTAGAGGTATGCGACTAAGAGCGTACCATATTTGGTCCTTCTGGTAAAAGTGCTCTGATTAGAGTAATTTCTTGTCTTGTGTGTACATTTTTCTGTGCTTCACACCTGCATTTTAAGTGTAGTTTTTTGCAAACAGACAGCGTCAGCAACAAGTCTCACTTTCATTACTGGCACAATGGGCAGATGACAACTGATTCTATGTTCAGTACTTCACTCTCTTCTATTCGAGCTCAGTCACCCCTTGGTATTTCAGTTACGTCCATATCGCAATGGCCGGATTGCGACTGCTGTGCCTATATTTATGAGCTCACTCACTTGTGCGCCGGTTCAGGCACCCCATTTTATTTTAGTTTTTTGTTTTGCGTATATCATCATTGCCGTCATCAACCGCCTGACTATCCCCACTGCCTTATTTGGAGGGTTCCTATAAATCTGGCGTACCGGCGTGTGTAAGCAACAGTGAAAGGCGATTTTTCACGCTCTGCAGGTCCAGCTGCTACGGTGAAAACATTTTGAAATAGAAGAGCAGAACGCAGGTGAGAAAACAGAACTCGCTGTACACAAGTTGAAATTTTCGAGGAGTCTGGCAAATCGTTGCCGGTGTGTATTTTCTGGCCCAAAACTTCTTGTTTGTAAGGTTTCTGTTTTATAGCTAAGACACTTTCCGCATGCAAACTCGGTGTTTTTTCTATGTCCTTCTTTTTACAAGTGTGCACACGCTGTCAAACTTAAGAGGAACTTTGAAGGGCGGATTGGTTACGATCTAATGGTGCTCTGCTTAAGCTGCCCATACTGATTTCGTGCGTTTATATTTAATCCGGTTTGCCTTGAAACCTGGTGCCGATATTGGTTTCTTGACATGAATACTATATTGAGGCGAAAGTACTGCTTTAGACGTACCAACACCGAAGAAGAATCTTTTGTGATCGAAGTAAGTGAGCCAAACAGCAAGTTGGGTAACCTGGGGTTACTTTGGAACAGCAAGTTGGGTAATCTGGGGTTACTTCGGAACAGCAAGTTGGGTAATCTGGGGTTACTTCGGAACAGCAAGTTGGGTAATCTGGGGTTACTCCGGAGGAGCAAGTTGGGTAACCTGGGGTTACTTCAGAACAGCAAGTTGGTTGGTTGGTTGGTTTATGGGGTTTAACGTCCCAAAGCGACTAAGCCTATGAGAGACGCCGTAGTGGAGGGCTCCGGAAATTTCGACCACCTGGGGTTCTTTAACGTGCACTGACATCGCACAGTACACGGGCCTCGAATTTCTCCTCCAAAGAAATTCAACCGCCGCGGCCGGGATCGAACCCGCGTCTTTCGGGTCAGCAGCCGAGCACCATAACCACTGAGCCACCGCGGCGGCAGAACAGCAAGTTGGGTAATCTGGGGTTACTTCGGAGGAGCAAGTTGGGTAATCGGGGTTACTTCGGAGAAGCAAGTTGGGTAATCTGGGGTTACTTCGGAACAGCAAGTTGGGTAATCTGGGGTTACTTCGGAGGAGCAAGTTGGGTAATCTGGGGTACTTCGGAACAGCAAGTTGGGTAATCTAGGGTTACTTAGGATGGGCGTCGCGTCAGCTGTAGCTGAAGGAAGGGGGGCGTCTCGCCAGCTGCCGCTGAGTAGATTGAAGACGATTAAGAGCAAAAAACGCAGTTTCGTGCACATGCGGACGTGAGAAAGATGAGGCGAATAACGAACGCAAGCTTTCGCTCGTCTGCTCTACCACTTTTCGTGATCGTTTGCTTCCGGTATCTAAAACGCGTAGCGGCTGTTTAGTGTTCAATATTTCACGAGAACAAATTGTCAATAAGTGACGACTTGATGGCTTAAAATGGTAGGATCAGTAATGACTTTACTATAAGAATTTCCAGGTGAACAACCAGTTTGCTGATATATTTGTGCAAGTGAGTGCTAAGACCAATATTCCTTCTGCTGAACGCTGCCCAAAGCAGAATATGGAAGATATTGAGTACCATCAGAATGATGCGTTCAGCAAGTGTGCGGCCTGAGAAGATCAACCGCTAAGCTGACTGCTAGTAGCATGATAGGGCTATGGTGGAATTTCACTTGCGGATGATGGGTTATTTTCTACAATAGCTGCTTTTCCGCAAAGATGGTCATGGTTTTACTTAACTTAACGATAATTTAAACAAACACTGCGTATAAACAGAAGTTTGCTTGTTACAGCAGGTTAGTACCACATTGCGATAGGGAGGAGGCCACTCTCACAGAAAACGGATCTTACAAAACCTAAAGAGACAAAGCAAAAAGATATCGACGTCGCCTTTAACGGCCAACTTTTCAAATAAAGTGCGGGTGGCGACATTTGTTTTTCTGGCCAAGATACAACAAACTACGCTACGCGAAAGCGCGAAGACATTTATACTGAATTTCCCTGGCTATAAATCTGTCCTTTGCTGCAGAAGAAACGCCAACGCAGCCAGAAAAATCAACGGGATTAGTTTTGATTCAGCGCAATATTTCTATGGAATTGTTTTCTGGGTCTCTTTAATGTGACTTGTGGATTTCGGACTATTGCACATAGTTATTTTGTCTATTTTTATGAATTCGCTGTGCCATCTATAACCTGCGACAATGTCTCTAGCTGGTGGTTTTGTGATGTTATTGCTGGTCGCACTCGGTATGTATGAAAGCTTTAAAAGCTATTATTCCGAATGGTAGGACAAGCGCATTGGCGCCAACCAAACGTTACGGAAGGCGAAAATTTTGTGGCCAATCAGAAAATGTAGTTCAGCTGTAAGTCCCTTTATGATGTTCAAAGAGCATTACATAGAAATATAAGAATAAATGATTGGCCTCGATAATACGTAATGAATTAATGTAGCTGTTTTATTTATTTTGCTCTCTCTCTTTATATTTCACTTTGAAGCCAGTTCAATTTCATTTTCCAAACAAAATAAGTTTTGTTTTCTGTCATAATATTTATTTCTGTCGCTCCTCATGAAAGTGTGTAAATCTGTTTTTACAAAGACCGTAATGCAGTGTGCTGTTCATGACCTAAATTGAAAAGAATTAATTTTGCTTGCAGATTCGATGTCACCCAAAGCTTATAAAAAGCTTACTATGTCCTCTTTGATGTGCAGATGCATAGCTTCACAGTGTACTAGGACATTTTCGTTTCCTACATTGTTGCCATATGCAAGAAAAATTTTTGTCATACTTATGACCAGTTCCGATTCTGAGTTTTCATGAAGATTGTCCTTGGGTATTTTGCGCCTTCATACTCTGAATACTCAATGCTTCTTGTTTCGTTTGTTTCCAAATTTTTCGACAGCTAGGAGTGTCGGTTTCATGATGTCACTTTCTTCATGTTCGCTACAACTTACTGTTCTTTGTTGTTGTCTAAGAAACCTGTTGTAAGCATTCCTGACCTTTCCCCTGAAGGCTTTGGCTGCCCACCTCTTTTTAACCATTTTTCTTAGGCTCTCCTGAAATCGTACTTTGCCACGTACTTCTTGTCTCTGAAAAGCTTCAGCTTTCCAACTTGCACAGATACCAGCTTGTGGAGCTCCGCTTGTTGTCATTAAATGAGCCCCAAGGGGATATCTGCGCACCGTTCTTCTGATAATCTCCATTCTTTGTAGCAGACTGTATCTCAAGCACACTGCTGATCTAGCAAATATTCGGCGCAGAGTAAATTCAACTTCGCAGATTCCACACATTACTGCACATCTCTTCTATTTCCACAGCATGCTATGCTTCGTTAAGGTCAGATTCCTGTTTACTTTCTTCTTGATATGGTAATTTTAAATTTCATTTATTTTTCAAAAAATTATGGCCGGCTGCGTGCCCTAAACGCTGCGGATATACAGCTTGATGAGGCCCAGGCAGCCGTCACAAGGCATAGCAGCATGCTGCTATGCCTGCGTATTGTGTCTGCAGACACAATTAACGATATTTACATGCACAAAATGAAACAAAAAAGCGAACACCTAGTCAGATTACAATTTTGACAAAAAACAGGACAGTCATAGAATACAAAGACATCATATTAAATTTACTGAAGCGCAAAAAACACTTTTGCAAAACACGCAAAGGCAACAGTTGTACTTAGTTGCAAATAATAAGTCAGGCTAATTTGCAGAAATAATTGGCGCAATGCTTTCTTAGGGGAGTTATTTATATCTTTATATCTGGTCAAATGTTTAGGGGAATCCCCCAAGGTGGAGTAAATTTGTAAAAAGGGAGTAATTACTCATTGGCATCCACCCAAGCGCAGCCATACGGCTACAAAGGAAAGCTATACAGCTTTCTCAGAAACTTCGTAGTTAAAGAAAAATTCGTCCTGGTCCGGGGTTCGAACCCGGGGCCACCGCTTCAGTGGAGCAGTCGCTCTACCATGGTGCCTTTACCATGGTAGAGCGACTGCTCCGGTGAAGCGGTGAAGAGACCTGCTCTCTAACCCATGTTGGTTGATTGGTTTATGGGGTTTAATGTCCCAAAGCGGCTAAGGCTATGAGAGACGCCGTAGTGAAGGGCTCCGGAAATTACGACCATCTGGGGTTCTTTAACGTGCACTGACATCGCACAGTACACGGGCCTCTAGAATTTCTCCTCCAAAGAAATTCTAGCCGCCGCGGCCGGGATCGAACCCGCGTCTTTTGGGTCAGCAGCCGAGCACCATAGCCACTGAGCGACCGCGGCGGCATCTAACCCATGTTCACATACACGATCTCATTACCCACCTAATTCACTGGAGCAGGCTTAAATTGCTTCTCCTTGCAAAGACCATGCTGACATTTGAAAGGCTTCCGGTTTCATGAAAACGTTCTTGCAGCATAATAAATATGGAACAGAAGGAAGTTTCCTTAGGAGTTAACAAAAAGTAAAGCCGTTTGCTAAATAGTATCAGGTGACCTTATAATAAACACTCCGTTAACAACTAAATTTCTGTTTTTAACAAAATAAAGAAAAATATATTTTTGCAGTACCGATGATAGCTTCGATTAAATTAAGACCGCTTTACCGCTCCTCTTCCGCTAGCACTTACTTTCATACAGCAATTTTTAGTGATAATAAACGCCTGATATTTCTTGTAATGTAACTCTCCTTCATCCTGTTTGGGTGCTTTTTCCGGACCCACTATGCTTAGCTCAAGAGCTGTAGCTTCTTTGCTCTCATCGAATTTTTGTCCTTGCCTAACATTCCGGAACGAGCTAAGTGAGTTCCATATACCTTCCTTCAAAATTTTCTCATATTTTCAGAGGTCCTTGTCTTGGTGGCAGGGAATAAGGAGCCGCCGGGAAAGAACGAACTTCCTTCACCTTTCTAGCTGCTTGCGACTACTGGAAGATAAATCCATCTCGAATAAAAGGACAGCCTAATAAACGCGCAGACAACCTCGCCTGCGCCAGTAGCCAAAATGCTTTCCACCGCCTTATAAGTAGGCTCGTTTTTTTTACGCGTAATGGCCCACCACAAAGCACACAATTGTGGCATTGCTTCTTTATAACAAACTGTCATCATCCTACCTAGTGGTTTTACACGTTTTGTAAGAAATCTGTAAATAAGCAACACCAAAGAATCTTGTAACACGAATACCACGATGCAAAAAACTAATCCCATTAGTAAGCACAACATACATTTATGCAGAGCAATGTCACAATAACCAATACTCGAGGACAGGAATGCTGAAACGGTCTATACTGCGCGAATAACTGTTTGGTTAGTTTATGGGTCTTAGCATTTCAAAAAGATCAGGCTATGAGCGACACCGTAGTGAGAGGCTCCTGAAATTCCACACGCCTCTAGCATTTCGCCTCCATCGAAATGCGACCGCCGCAACCGGGATCGAACCAGCCACCTTCGGGGCAGCAGTCGAGCACCAAAACCACTGAGCCACCGAGGCAGTTACTCCGCAAATGAAAGAAATCGCGAGCGGTTGAATACCGCACGGTCCTAGAAAAAGAAAATTATAACTCGTATTAAGAGAGGAAGACGAAGTTAACCTTGTCAGGTACACAAGGAAGTAAGCAATAGGAAAGTCAATACATTAATATTACAGTAATACAGTATTATTATAAGCCAGATGGTACTAAACGGAAAAAGATATGGGTTGGGACACGGGCGTTCCTATGTATCTCAAGGGAGTTATCTTGCTCCGGCTGTAGCCACTACTTTTTTCACGCTTAGAGGTCCTGAAAAGCAGTTTCTTGCAGCCACAAATCTCATACTCTACAAACTGTGCAATAATTAGACTGAAGTTTATAAACTATCCACTTCGCTCAATTCGCGCAGCGCTTGCCAGTGCAAACTTCCTGCATATGGCGTGCTGTGGGTACGGTCTGCGCCATAGAGTTTCTTACTATTACCTAGAGGGAAAGCTGGCAGCCCGTCTATGGGAGTTTGCATTGCGACCCCTAGAGACCACTTCAGCCACCATGGGCGCTCAAAGCATCATGGGGCGGTGAGCTACTTGTTGCGGAACTGCAACTTTTGGCCAAAAAATAATAGAAAAATAAGGCTGTTTGATAACTACAAACGTCCTAACATTCAATACCTGGTCTAATTATTGCAACAAACGAGCAGAAAAGCATTTAAGTGCAAAGTTTGCCCAAAATAAGAGACGACTCGCTCTCCTATTGGCCAAGTAAAGAACACTATAAAAACTAATATTTCGTAATTAACAGGCGCACTTTTAACAGTAAATATGTTAAAAAAAATGTTGTTGCTTAAACACTATAAGAGGTTTTTAATGGCATTTCAGAAAAGTGAAACCTATTATTGGCGTCGTGTGTCGTCGCGTATTCACTACTATGGGTTTTGCACACTGAGTGCGCGCGAAAGTCGTCTGCGCACACACGAACAGCGTTTTCGGAATGAAACATCTTAGTAGTGCCACTCCGTGTTCCCAAAAAGTTACGACTGTGCCGCAACAAGTAGCTCACCGCCCCATGATGCTTTGAGCGTCCATGGTGGCTGAAGTGCAGCGCCGCCAGCTTTCCCTCTAGGTAATAGTAAGAAACTCTATGGTCTGCGCGAAGGTCGCGACAAGTCACTGCGTCTTGATATGTTTAGGCGTGCTAGAAGCGTGTCCCACCAGGCATCGGATCCAGGAGCACCGCCGCAGTGCCGAAGGAGGAAGGAACGTGGGCCGGAGACGGGGAGTAGGGGAAGTGAAGGAAAAACTGTATTTACATTTTTACATGATTATTTACAAAAATGACAAACAAGGTAAAAACTGAGAAGTCTCAGGGAAACGCTGAGCGTATTGCTCAGGGAGCCGCTCCGGGAATGGCTCCTCGATGAACGGCTCAAACGCTTTAAATAGACCCTCCCGAGATCTTCCCGCCTTTTTCAACCAATCGTAGGGACTTCGTCCGGGTGCTCCAAGGTCGTTCACCGCTTCGTCGTCTTCCTCGGCTGAGGCCCCTGGATACTTGGAAATGTCGAGAAGAGCGTGTTGACGGGCTAGTCGTTTCCGGCCAGGTGGATTCCATATCTTTGTTCCAAAGAAACGTCAAGGGCGAACACCTACAGCGTCGTCAACTCGCTTCATCCGCTGAGGCCCTTGGATACTCGGAAATGTCCAGAAGAGCATGTTGACGGGCTAGTCGTTTCCGGCCAGGTGGATTTCATATCTTGTTCCAAGGAAATGCCCCAAAGGCGAACACCTGCCGCGGTGTCACCCCGCGGTTGACAAAAGTGCGAGGACCGGTTGAAGGGCAGGCGCTTGGCAGACGCTCGTCTCCGCAGGTGGCAGCTGGCGTTTGAGTCATTGTTACCCTGACAGATGCACACACAAAGTCGCAGGGTCAATACTTGGGTGCCTTGGGTGACGTTTAAGGGGAACTCCGGAAGACACGTCGTGGCAGTTAGGCAGAAGTGGTGGTGCCAGGAATCCAGGAGTTGAATACGTCCCTCGTGTTCGTTTCCACCTGTCATGAGGTTGCATGGGAGCGCGTGCATGAAGACCACTTTCGCAGAACGACGCACTGCCTCTGGGCATGGCCTAAGTGGACACAGGTGTGACAGGAACACACAGAGAGTTAAAGGGGGGGGGGGGGTAGAAACAAAACAGTCTGCACAAGACTTGTGGCCCGTTGCCAGCTATGAAAACCAGGAACTGGAGCCGCGCCATGGCCTGTCGAATTCACACCGAGGCAAAAGCAGACTTATAAGCATTTTAAGCTAGCAGTGGCTTACGGTAGCAAGTATTTGTGCTGTTCATAACTAAACGAAGATAAAGTTTACTTCTAAAACGCTTGCACTTCTTCGTTCACTGCAGCGAAAAGAGTACCAATTAGGTATGTGTAATGGATGTTTTCAGTTACGAATGCGTCAGAAACTAGCGCATTAAAATTGATCACTTCAGAAAAATATCGCACGCTACGTTTATCTTGGCCTGGTACGCACTTTGGTAGCCCGTGCTCCACTCCAGCGTTATTTCTAAATTTCCTTGCTCAGTGAGACTTTTTCGAAGTGATTTTCTCTGCAGGCTTTCGTCCTGGGAGTGTCAGCAGACCTGAGCTCTGCCTCCAGTTCACCTGATGCGTTTATTCTAGTCTGGATGTTCAACGACAATCTGTGGTACAATCTTATCCACGTCTTCTTCGAGCAAACCCTAATCCTAACAGAGGAGTAATAAGGCGGCGTTATGACCAGTGTCGTCGCCAAAAAATAGCTTCTGTCTTTCCTAAATAAAAAATTGCGCTTACCATCCACCTGCGAGGCAAAAAGCAGCAGTTAGAAAAAGGACTAATTGGACAGCTTACAGACACACACTAAGCGAAAAAAATTCCAGTCATATCTAGCTTAGGAATTGTGTTCAAGTGTTCACCTTGTAAGCAGACTGTCTTCGCTTCAATTGAGCGCTGACATGGCCACAACTGTTGGAGCCCACTTTCCGACCACTGAAGTGGTTGACATTGATACCGTGTAAGTGCGCGCGCAGAGTGCCACTTTAGCAGTACGGTTGCACGAAGATGCGCATCCTGCTTGCCATGTGCCCTCTGGCTGCACTTCCACAAGAGTCTTCAGTCGTTTTGCAAAAACAGGGTCGGTGCATCCTCAACGTCAAAAAAAGTGGCTTAGTTTTGACCGTAGAATTTGAAACTGGCGTCTTGTCCTACGTGGACATCAACCCACAGGCCAGCTGAGAGAAACTGGCGATGCATTGGGATGCAGTTTCTCTTCTGCTTAGGGAGTTCTCAAAAAGCACAACATGTATCCGTACAAGGTATGCCTGCCCCAAGCACTGGGAGGGTCTGATTTTAAGCGCCGGCTGGATTTCTGTAACTGGTGCCTTATAAAATGCGGGGAGATCTCTGAATTTTTAGACAACGTGATGTGGACAGATGAAGCGCACTTTTTCAGAGATTTCACGGTAAATCTGCACAGCGCCCATTATTCGTCGGCCGCCAACCCACATTGGGTACCAGGACGAAGACATCAGGTTCGGGGGTCCGCAAATGTATGATGCGGGATATTTCAAGGACTAATTGTAGGCCCCCACTTTACTGACGGAAACCTCACCGGTAGTAACTACACCAAGCGCACCCCAAACGTGAACTTCGCCCCAGAACTTCCGCTTAACGTGTTAAAGTTGACGTGGTTTCAGCATGACGGGGCTCAACCGGACACATTCTCTCGTGCTGAGGGCGTTTTGGACACGAACTTTTCTAGGCAGTGGTTATGGCGCGGTCACCCTCCGAGGTCCCCAGACTTATCTCCCCTGGACTTTTTTTTCTGAGGATAAGTGAAGAACATGGTTTATACGACGCAGCCCTCCAGCCTTGATTACCTGAAGCTTATAATTACTGTGGCCTTGGCAAGCATTCCGCAGGACATGATTGAGCGCTCTGTCCGTGCGATGAACGATCGTTTTTATTGCGAAGCAATACTACTTTAGCTACCACCTCAGCCCGTTCCAGCGCGAGGCGGTGGTAGGCACCACTTGACCTTTGGCATGACCTTTGGCATGACGTCATACCATCTGTGTAAAAACGGGGCCCCATCTCGCGCCTTCGCAGCGCGAGGCTGGTAGGCACCAACGGCGGCCTAACTCTCGCTCCTCTCACCAGGGGCGCTGCGCGCGGAGTGACGTCATACCATCTGTGTAAAAAAAACGGGGCCCCATCTCGCGCCGTCGCAGCGCGAGGCTGGTAGGCATCAACGCCGGTTCGCTCCTCTCGTCAAGCCTGACAGATGCCGCCTCAAGCAAGCAAGACACTTCGGCAGAATGCAAAGAGGAAGCATCAGCGAGCTACGGAGACGGCAGAAGAACGAGAAGAACGACTTTCCAATCGGCGTGCTCAATATGCAGCCCGACGAAAACGGTCTACGTCTATGCGTCATTAGCCGTGTCAGTACATGGGAAACCAATAAAATAGCGGAACCTATCGTATTGCTTCGCAATTACCAGGCTTAACCAAGCTAAGCTACAGCCAGTTTTTTGCTGTGCATTGCCATGGAGCGATAACTTTTCGAGCACGTGATGTAATGCTCTTTTATTCTACAGGAGCGATGGAAAAATTTCGAACGAAGCAGAGCCTAGGCGCGTCGTTATTCGTATTTCTTGTCATCGCGTTTTTACTTCGGTGGTAGCTGAAATACACTAGGTTCTTCCGTAATGCATTCACCCTCTGAGGTCTTTTTCTTACCACCCAGATAAAAGCGCCGTGAAAAGAAAATCGAACCGTGGAGAGCGCAGGCGTCGCGTTGTTCGCGTTTCTTTCCATCGCGATAGTACACACAGCGTGATTGCTGACTGAGACATTTTTTTTTCTTCCACACGCACAAATTTTCTGTTGTGTAAGAAATAGATTTTTATAGATAGGTTTTTTTCTCCATGGTTCCACTGTCGAATATTGACACGAGGATTGGACGGAGAAGAGGAAAAAGATCGCAGCCGCAAGAAGTAGACGACGCTGAAGTGGAGGTCCGTTTTCTCTGGTGCCCTCGTTCAGCCGCTGCAGTTACTTTTCTGTGTAGCAACTGTTACACATCTGGTGGAGGTGCTGGGTACGCTTCCCGACCTGCGTACGCCTACGAGATAAAGACGGAACTCACACCGGTCCATCAGCGCCCAAGCCGCCGCCTCCGCGGTGAGTCGCCTGAGTTCGGGCCTCTTGCCAACCCGACGAGGATGACGCAGCCTCGACCGGCGGTCCCACCGGAAATGGCCACAGACAGTAGGTCCCCGGCGCCCATCCTCTACCACACGCCGCGAACACCGCCATCTTTTCACGGTGACGTGTACGAAGATGCGGAAGACTGGCTAGACACCTTCGAGCGGGTCGCCCGCTACAACGGCTGGAGCGACGACCGTAAGCTGCATAACGTGTATTTTGCGCTCGAGGACTCCGCTAGGACATGGTACGAGAACCACGAGAGCAACCTGTCCACCTGGGAGGCATTTCGCCAAAATCTCCTAGCTACATTCCCCAACGCAGACCGCCGGGAGAAAGCTGAAGCTGCGCTTCGCTCCCGTAACCAGCGGACTAACGAAAGCGTCCGCATGTATGTGGAGGACATGACACGCCTCTTCAAGCGTGCTGACCCATCCATGGCGGAGGAGACGAAGCTTCGCCACCTCATGCGCGGGGTCAAGCAGGAGCTTTTCGCCGGTCTTGTGCGCAGTCCACCGCGTACTGTTGCCGAATTCCTCACGGAAGCGACTACCATGGAGACGACGCTCCTGCAACGAGCCCGGCAGTACAATCGGGATGTAAGCACGCTTGGGCCCGCTGTTTCTTCGATGCCGCTAGGGAGTGATGCGGCCGTTTTACGGGACCTAATCAGGTCGATCGTCAGGGAGGAATTACAAGCCCTCCAGCTGCCTCCCAGCGCGCCGTCTGTTACATCGCTGTCTGAAGTCGTCCGGGACGAGGTGCGCCTAGCAGCACAGCAGCAACAACTGCCTGAGATCCCAAGACAGACTGAGGTCAGACCTACCTATGCGTCTGTCCTCTGCCGGGCCCCAACGTCAGGCTACGACGTGAATACCGCGACTCACGCAGCGCAGCCGTCTGGTCTTTCCTGTGTGCCTGATCGACCAGCTTACCAGCGGCCACGGAAGTGTGATGTGTGGCGTGCACCGGACCGGCGGCCCCTTTGCTACCACTGTGGTGAGGCGGGACATCTTTACAGGGCCTGCCCGTACCGCCGAGTGGGTCTGCGTGGTTTTGCGCCCGACGACCCTTGCCCCCGGAATGGCGAACGACCATTCGAAATTGAAGCTCATCTGTCGGCCCGTCAGAGGCCTGGGACATACGGTCGCTACGATCCTAGGTCGTCATCTCCGCTGCGTTACCGTTCCCCAAGCCCTCGCCGAGACGCCGGCTACCCTGAGCGGCGTTCTCCCAGTCCACATCGGGAAAACTAATTCCAGCGGTCTCCGGAGGCAAGGCCGCTGCTGTCGGGAAAACTGAAGATCCTCCGCCGCCGATATACCGATACGCTGATTCCTCACCGGGGCAGGGTAGCGACAGCATCCGACGCGCTACTTCTGATTTGTGTGTGACGATTGACGGAACTGACACCATCGCTTTACTTGATACTGGTGCTGACTATTCAGTGATGAGCCACACCCTCGCCCAGGAATTGAGCAAAGTTTTGACACCATGGTTGGGCCCTAGCATTCGCACAGCTGGAGGTCACCTCATTAGCCCGGCCGGAAGGTGCACAGCCCGAGTCTGCATCCGCGGTTTCGTCTACGTGGGTGAATTCGTCGTCTTGAGCGAGTGTTCGAGAGATTTGATTCTGGGCCTCGACTTTCTACAGGCAAACGGTGCTGTGATCGATCTCCGCGAGGCGCGAGTCAGATTTTCGACGAAGCAAGCCGTGGCGCAGAATGACACAGAAGGCCCAGGAGTCAACGCTCTGCGTATAGTCGAAGACGACGTAATGCTGCCACCACGGTCCAGTGTACTGGTGTTAGTGAGGAACGACTCCTTTCACGACTACGAAGGTATTGCGGACAGTCACCCTTCGCTGTTGCTCGAGAAGGGTGTGGCTATCGCGCGCGGTCTTGTCGAACTGAATGCCGGCTGTGCGACAGTTTTTCTGACGAATTTCACGAATGAAATTCAGCACCTCGCCAAGGGAACGGCCGTCGCCTTTCTCGACGACGTGGATAGGTTGCCGAATCTGTGCCCCGTACAGGTGAATCTTCACGACGATGCCGCACCAAGTAACGCCCTTCAGAAGGTTAAAATCAACCCGGAGTTGTCACCTCATCACAAGAACCTTCTGTCGTCGCTGCTACTTGATTTTAAAGATTGCTTCGCGGCGAGCTCCAAGGTCGGACGTACGCCGGTAGCCAAGCATCGCATTGTCACCGATTCGACAACGCCACCAGTTTGTCAGCGTCCATACCGCGTTTCGCCTAAAGAGCGCGAAGCTATTAGAACGCAAGTCGATGAAATGCTTGCAGACGATGTTATACAGCCGTCAACAAGTCCGTGGGCGTCGCCGGTGGTCCTGGTGAAAAAGAAAGACAACACGTTGCGATTCTGTGTTGATTACAGGAAACTGAATAATGTTACCAAAAAGGACGTATACCCACTCCCGAGGATCGATGATGCCCTCGACCGACTCCGGGACGCCAGGTTCTTCTCTTCGTTAGATCTGAAAAGCGGATATTGGCAGATCGAGGTGGACGAGCGAGACCGCGAGAAAACGGCTTTCGTGACACCCGACGGTCTGTACGAATTTAAGGTGCTCCCATTTGGACTTTGCTCCGCTCCGGCCACATTTCAACGCATGATGGACACTGTTTTAGCTGGTTTGAAGTGGCAGTCGTGCCTTGTGTACCTGGACGACGTGGTCATCTTTTCGTCTAGCTTCGAACAACACTTGCAGCGATTGCGCATTGTCCTTCAAGCCCTCCAGTCTGCACAACTAACTATCAAGCCAGAGAAATGCCATTTCGCCTTCGAGGAGCTCCGTTTCTTAGGACATGTTGTCAGCGCACAAGGTGTTCTTCCAGACCCCGAAAAGACTTCCGCCGTCTCCCGTTCCCCACGCCCAACCGACAAGAAGGCCCTCCGACGTTTTTTGGGCCTCTGCTCGTATTACCGCCGCTTTGTTAAAGATTTTTCTCGCCTAGCTGAGCCATTGACTGCCTTGACTCGAGATGACACACCCTTCGTATGGGGAAGTGCCCAAGACGCAGCCTTCGAGGAACTCCGCTGCCGCCTTCAAAGTCCACCAATACTAGCTCATTTCGACGAGAATGCAGAGACTGATGTTCACACTGACGCCAGCAATGTCGGCCTCGGAGCGATCCTCGTACAGTGGCAGGACGGCGCAGAGCGAGTAATCGCTTATGCGAGCCGCACACTTTCTCGATCGGAACGGAACTATTCGACGACAGAAAAGGAGTGCCTTGCCGTCATCTGGGCTCTGAGTAAGTTTCGACCTTACATCTACGGCCGACCGTTTCGTGTTGTCAGCGATCATCACTCGCTATGCTGGCTAGCCAGCCTTCAAGACCCTTCCGGCCGGTTGGCTAGATGGAGCCTCCGTTTACAGGAGTACGACGTTACGGTCGTCTATAAATCGGGTCGGCAGCACCAAGACGCGGACTGTTTATCACGTGCGCCCGTGGAACCGGCTACGCAAGACATCACCGAAGATTGCCCTACTCTTTGTGCCATTAGCATCTCCCGTATGGCGCAGCTTCAACGAGCAGATTCTGAGTTGGCGCCACTCGTTAAGTATCTGGAGGGTTTGAATGCTCATGTACCTCGTGTGTTTCGCCGTGGACTACAGTCCTTCATTCTGCGGCGTGGAGTCCTCTACAAGCGCAACTTTGACAGCAACAAGGAGACGTTTCTGCTTGTTGTGCCATCCCAGTTACGCTCCGAAATCTTAAGCGCTTGTCATGATGAACCATCCGCCGGCCACTTGGGGGTCAGTCGCACACTGGCAAAGATTCGGCTTAAGTATTACTGGCCCAATTTACTACAATCCGTGCGTAGATACGTAACAACATGCCGGGATTGCCAACGGCGCAAATCTCCTCCTCTAAAGCCAGCAGGCTTTCTGCAGCCCATAGCACCACCAAAGACCCCTTTTCAGCAAAATGGCATAGACCTCCTCGGCCCTTTTCCGAAGTCGTCCAGAGGAAAACGGTGGATTGCGGTCGCGACAGATTATTTGACCCGATACGCTGAGACCGCGTCACTTGCAAACGGTACTGCTGCTGAAGTCGCCGACTTCTTCGTCCACAACATCGTCCTGCGTCATGGCGCTCCTGCAGCTATCATTACTGACCGTGGAGCTGCATTTACGGCCCGCTTCACTCAGGCTGTACTCAAGCTCACGCACACCAGCCATAGACGTACAACGGCCTACCACCCGCAGACAAACGGCTTGGTGGAACGCCTCAACAGGACCTTGACCGACATGCTTTCCATGTATATTGATATCGACCACAAGACATGGGACGACATTCTTCCCTACGCAACATTCGCGTATAATACCGCGCAGCAAGAGACGACGCAGTTCACTCCGTTCGAATTAGTCTTCGGTCGACAGGTTACCACCCCCCTGGATGCTATGCTACCCGTGGACCCCCCTGACAGTGAGAGTGAACTTGATGTCGACGTCGCCACCTATGTTCAGCGTGCGGAAGAAGCGCGGCAACTGGCCAGACACCGCATTCATCGTCAGCAGCAGATGGATGCTGACCGCTACAACCTTGGACGCCGCCACGTTACCTACAACCCAGGCGACTATGTGTGGGTTTGGACGCCCGTTCGTCGCCGCGGGCTGTCCGAAAAGTTACTGCGCCGCTACTTCGGCCCTTACCTTGTTGTCCGCCGCCTCAGCGACGTAACGTACGAAGTTGCACCAGCCTCGCCAGCTCGTTCATCGCACAACGGCAAGCACAGCGACGTTGTGCATGTGGTGCGAATGAAGCCGTACTACGAGCGACCCCCCGAGTGACTTTCCGGCTGCATGTAGTCATATTCCGTGATGTCAGACTCGTGGTGCAACTCTTGAACACTTTTTCTTCGGTCTGACGGTACCACCCCACCGCATCGGGGCGATGCTCCTGAAGAGGGGGCAGTGACACGAGGATTGGACGGAGAAGAGGAAAAAGATCGCAGCCGCAAGAAGTAGACGACGCTGAAGTGGAGGTCCGTTTTCTCTGGTGCCCTCGTTCAGCCGCTGCAGTTACTTTTCTGTGTAGCAACTGTTACAATATGTCAGACGCCATATTTAAAGGGTCAAGGCTAATTCAGTACGCCTGAGTGTCATTACCGTCCGCCTAAATGTCGCTAACGTATGTTATTGAACTTCAGCCTCGTAAAGGTGACCTCCGTAGCTTCGAAGCAGAATCCATAAACTCATGCCGCCTTACTGTTAGGTTCCGTGTTTTCTTCTCTTTTTATTTTTCAAACGATCGCTTGGAAAAAGACATCAGCACAGAAGACTTGATACTTGTCATTTGCTGACTCACGTTTTGTTGAATACGAACGAGTCACTGCCTTTTTTAATTTGGTGTAAAACCAATTAACCCTCTGCATGTCGTTACATCCTCGTGCTATTGTTGTGAACGCTTTAGTTATTGAGCAATATTGGCGGAGGCTTTAAGCTATTCAAAGCCTGTGAAAAACTAGTCATAATACAAAGAATAAATGGGAAAGAAGAACGAAGGCAACGAAGAGCAGATGGCGCATTAAAAACCTTTCGAGCAAAAGGTAATATCAAACCATCAATTTTCGACCCGGAAAACACGGAACGTCGCCTGAAATAAAATAAAATATGCGGATAATTTACTGCGTTTAAAGTAACAACGCAAGAAAAACAACCATTGAGCGCAAATTTCTCGCCTCAACATTACCTGCAAGGCAAAAATTTAAAAAAAAAGTAAGTACAGTACGCGCGTAACTTCATTCTACATCTGCCGGAACGACAAGAACTTGAACTGCCGGCGCTTTTCCAGCAAAAAGGTAAGTGATGCCAGTTCGTGCTCCTGGTATGTTGAAATGGGCAGGATAAAACTGATACACTGGTAAACAGAAATCGCACGATGCCAACAGTTCAGCACTGTGACTAGTCCAAGCCGCAAGCCGTGCATTCAGGCCAAGAAACTCGTTCGCCAAGTGCGGCAGCCAGTGACTCAGCTTTCATTTCATTTCATTTCATTTTATTGCTCTCAAGGCTGGTCAGGCGGTCAGCCTTCGGTTAGAAGGCAAGGCAGCTGAAGACAGGAGGGACGCAGTAAGCCACGTGACTTCCCCCTTGAGTGACGCGAGCTTGTGGGTGTGGCTCTATGTCCGCATCGGCCATACGGTTTCGATTTCGCGCGCGGCGAAGTTCCTGAATACCTGCCGCGTAGCAACAAGCAGATTCGCTTTTCCGGAATTCTAAAAACCGGCATGGTTATTACTAACGGTCGGCTACAAATCGCTAACTCCAAGCGATCGCCTATCGACCATAGTTTAAAGTTAATCATCAGAATTTAAATAAAAAGTTTACTAGTTAACATGGTTCACCTGTTTTTTGACGTCCGCCAGCACTGCAATTACTATGCCGCAAATAGCTCCCCTTTACCTCAAAAAACCCTATTTTTAAACATTACTTCCCTGAAACACCTGGTATAAATGTACGGGAGAACGTCCCTAGCGGCTACATAGGCGCCGTAGCGTTCCGTAAGGGAAGTAGTATGGTCCCAAGCTGGAACAGTGACACGTAGGGAGGCAAGGTCTCTGCAAAGCGATTCACCGCGTGTTTACAGCAGGTATACATAGAACTCGATTGGGAACAGTTGGGCGCAATATTTAATGCAGAATACATTAGTAATCTCCGATTTCCAAATTACACTGCCTTACGAAAAACTCGGGGGACAATTTGCAAACAATGATTGAAAACCTATGGAGACAAAATATAAAGATGGGTCAAAGGATTAACGTGAAGAAAACACATTTAATGTCTAATTATATCGGAAGGCCACAACACTTTACGATATTCAAAAAAGAACTGCAAGATTTAAAAAAAATAGAAATCCTTAAGTTGGTCACCAACCACCGACCCTGATCATGAGAGTTAAATATCTGCGAAAATATTAATGTGTTGTTAGTGAATATGCCAGATGTTCTTATATCTCAAAAAGCAACTTACCAAAATTTCCCAACAAGAAAGTGTAAAACGCTTGCCTCCTGCCGGTACTCGGAAGTTTAGCACAAGTTATTAGCAACAATGAAACCTTTACACTACCACCGCAACTCTTAACAAATTCACCACTAGGCACGCAAAATTTGATCGGCGCTACATGAAAATGTTTTCCTTAAAATATGTTCGCGAAATATTGCTCATCAAAACGCCGGGAGACGATGCCTTTGAGCTCTAGAATTTACTACTAAGCGTGACTTGGACACCAGCGATGTCGGAAATGAATATGGCACATTTGGTCACCGGAAACTACTCCAAGAACAAAACGCAATCGCTAATGTTGTGGGAATTTTATATACAAACATAAAAATAAGTTAGGTTTGGTTTAAATATCAGCATTTATTCGGTGCGTACACGCCATCTTAATTTATATACCGGCTACCGGAGTCTTATTTAGTTACCGCCGGCTCCGGGGAGCCACTTCTTGAAGTACAAATTTTCGCAGCGTCGTAACCGCGCTCTGCAGTGAACAGAAGTGACAGCGACCTAAAACGCAGTTCAAGTACTTTCTACTGAACGGGTTCTACATTTACATTCCTGCTTGTTTTTCATCACTCGGCCTTGGAGAATTTGACTACAGCATAATTTTGCGCCGTGTGTTGTCGTTCTTTCTGTGTCCTCGTCTCTTTGCGCTACCTTTTTTACGTTTCAAATATGAACCAACAAGCCCAAGCATATACCCTTCTGAAATAATTTTGCCTTTCATATCTATGTTGTAAATATATTTGAGCGATGTGACAACGGCTCTTTTCAACAAAAGCGACAATGAATATGTTGTCACCCGACGCTTGCAATGTTGCTTTGCCAGCACTAACAGCTTTTTTTTTTATTTGATATCTCAATGGCCCCTGGTATGGGGCATCACATGAGGGATGGGCATGGCAGTTAAACAACGATGGTCTTGATAGCGTTCTTAAAATGGATGGCGTTGACATGATGCACGGCATCCTGTGGTAGATCATTCCAGTCCCGGGATGACGTGACGGAAAAAGATTGAGAATGAGCGGTAGTTCTTGCGGTGGGGGAGCATGTAAACTTATGGTGATTAATACGGCTTGAGAGGCGATGATCAGGTAATATTACTGATGCTCCTAAGGATTAATGATGAAATACATGAAAGAGGCACAATCGAGACATTTTTTGTCGCGTTTCAAGGCTGGGTAAGTTGACTCTAAATTTTGAAGCAGATACACTAGTGAAGTATTAATATCAGAAAAATAAACCGGATAGCACGATTTTGTAATTTTCTAAGGTTAAAGAGTGGTTAGACTGGTGAGAATTTCATATTTCTGAAGCGTATTCTAGTTTAGGACGGACAAAAGTTAGGTGTGCTAATGATGTGATGGATGGGGTGGCAAATCGTAGATTGCGCCGTATGAAACCAGAGGTACAATTAGCCTCGTTAGCGGTGTTCGTGACATCAGATGACCATGTTAGGTTTTGCGTTACAGTAATATCCAAATACTCATGGCTGGTAAGTAACCGGCTCGCATTAAATATAAACAAAACAAAGTATGTACTCTTTCGCTCCAAAGCTACGGAAATGTTTACAATTCCATGTGAAATGTTTACAATTCCAGATAGCAGATTTATTAAACAGCTCTCCCGTCATTCATGACCTATTAACCGAAAATCTTTCATTAAGCAGGTTTAAGTAAACTCTGAAGGGGTTATTCTTAAAGGAAGACTAGTGTATTATGTTTTCATGTTTTTCTTCTTGTTTTCAATTTCATGTTTCATGTGCTCCAAGTTCGATACTTTACATGTATTTTATGTTTGGAAGTGTTTTGTTAACATGTATTGCTAGTAGAAGTTGCTGCACTTATTCTTATACTCCGTTCCTGTACATATTCTTGCACTGTAAAAAAAATATAATAATGGGGTTGGGGGATACAGTTTCATCTAAGACATTTCTCTGCATGTAAACTCTGTTGTAAACTCTGCATGAGTGTCAAACCGCTGCTTGCCACAGGGTGGCGTGACCTCGCCAGGCACTTTTCCGCCTTTTGTCACGTCCCCCAAGACAGTAGTTTTGTACCAGGTCTGTTAGAAAAGTATCCGACTTTATTTTTTTTTTGCGAACACCTGTTGGATAACAAGCGCGCTTACAGCAGCCGACCTTGAACCCTCGTGCGCATGCACGAATTTTTTCCCGCCTGCCGATAGCGTCAGTCGCTGGGAAACAGCGTTTGAGTGAGGCAGTGCGCAGTGCTCTCGTCGGTTTTTTGTTGCAAGGAATATGGCGGAGCGAGAGGAGCAGCACTAATACCTCAAATTTTGCCAGAAACTTGGCGATAGCCAAGTGGAAACCATTCGGAATGTTCACACGGCTTTCGGTGATGATGCTGTGAGCAGCACACAGATTAAGCAGTGGTGCAACTGGTTTAAAGACGGCCGCACATCTGTGGAGAGAGCCACGCTCCGGTCGGCCATCAACATGCCGAAATGACCAGGTAATTGCCGAAGTGAACGCTGCGGTGATGCGGGTTGGTGTGTGACTATCCGAGAAATTGCGGAAGAGGTGGACATCAGCAATGTTTCTGCACATTGCATCATCACCGAAGATTTGGCCATGGAGAGAGTTGCGGCGAAATTCGTGCCGAAGCTGCTGACGGTGGAGAAAAAGCAGCTTCATGTTGAAGTCTCACAGGAGATGCTGGATTCCACAAACAGTTACCCTGACTTCACCGACGCCGCAATCACTAGTGACGAGTCTTGGGTGTACGGGTACGACCCGGAAACCAAATCCCAGTCGTCACAGAGGACGCATTCCACGTCACCAAGACCAAAGAAGGCCCGCCAAGTGCGCAGCAATGTCAAAGTGATGCTGACTGCTTTTTTGACTCCCTCTGTGTGGCACACCACGAGTACGCACCCCACAGGATCAAAGAATGACTAAAGAGTACTACAGGGATGTCCTCCATCCCCTACGTGGTGCTGTGCGGCGCAAGAGACCGGAATTGAGGTCAACAAGAAATTGGCGCATCCCTTGCGGCACTGCTCCTGCACATTCCTCGCATTTGATTCAGACTTTTCTGGCGAAAAACCAGACTATTGTAGTTCAACAGGCTCCTTACTCTCCTGATATGTCCCCCTACGACTCCTGGCTGTTTCCTAAAATCAAGAGGCCATTGAAAGGAGCGCGATTTCAGAAAAGAAAGAACATTATGGCTGCAACGACAGCAGAGCTAAATTCCATTCCGAAAAGGGCCTTTTCGGAATACCTCCAACAATGGCAGCAGCGCTGGGAGATGTATATGGAGTCCCAAGGAGACTACTATGGAGGTGATTAGGTTTCTAACGCTCCAGTTATGCCAGTTTTTTTTCTTCGGCCAAAGGTCGGATACTTTTCTAACAGACCTCGTATTGTCTTGAATAAAAAATGTTTGATTGATTGATTGATTGATTGATTGATTGATTGATTGATTGATTGATTGATTGATTGATTGATTGATTGAATTAAAGGAAGATACGGACGACACTTTTGAACAAAAAGAGTGTATTCAGAAGGAGTAGGCATCTGCCGACGATGGAACAAAATCTAACATGTTTGGGAAATATTAAGAGACATTAAACAAAGTTTGCACCATGTTTCGATTCGGTTAAGATTTTATTGAAGTATGCCAGCGTCAGTACTGTTAGTGATTTGTCGGTACATTACACAGTAACTAGCAAATAAGCGGATAGTAGAGGAAATATTGCGAGGAACATCATTAATGTATATGAGGAAAAGCAACGGTCCTAAGACCGTACCTTAGGGAACACCTGAATTGATCGGGCTACGAGGAGAAGAATAATTGTTTGCATTGACAAATTACTCTTTGTTTGTCAAAAAGTTGCAAAGCCATTCCCATACTAACAGATTAAGATTTAGGCACGAAAGTTTTAGTAGCAGTCTTTTATGCGGTACTTTATCGAAAGAGTTTTCGAAGTCAAGGAAGAGAGTGTCAGTAGGAACGTTTCGGCCAAGGTTGGAGCTTAGGTTGTTAATAAAGAAAGCCAATTGGGAGTCACATGAACGTCCTTTCAAAACGCCATGCTGGTTAGCATGAAAAACTTTTACGGAGACAGGGAATTTGATTATGTGCGAACAAATAACATGTTTCATTAGTTTCGAACAGACGCTTGTGAGGGAAGTGGGGCCGTAACTTTTGCATAAAACAGGTGAGCCCTTTTTGGACACTGGAATAATCTTACCAACTTTTCAATCTGGTGAAAGGACACCTGTTGATATGGAGTGCTGAAAGAGGTGGCACAATCTTACACTTACAATGTTTTTAGTATTTTTTAGGATTTCATAATTTATGTAAGTTTCAATGTAAGTTTCAAAGATTCAATGAACTTCATGAAGCCATTAGCAACAAATGTAATCTGTGGCATAACTGGGTCGGCGAGAGCTGGGAATTCCGGTCAGTCACCGTCAGGTTTGCTCGCAAAAACTGAAGAAAAAAGCTATTAAGAGCGTGGCTAGATTCGTGTTCCGGGATAAGGTTGTTGTCGTCACGCAATGTTAGAGGCTTAGAATGCGATGGGTTTAGAGTTTTCCAGAACTTTCGAGCGTTGGTGTGCAACATGGAAGGTAGTACGGACGAGAAAATGTACGTTTAGTTTTGTCTGATAAGGACAAGTATGTTTTTTCTACAGAATAATATCTTTCCAACGCATATGCGGTGTCAAAGGGTTTTGTGGATCGAAAAAGTCTTCATTTTGTTTCTGAGGTGTTTCAGCTCTTTGTTGAACCCTGGGGACGATGGTTTTTCAGTGACGGTTACAGTTGGGACGAGTTCACCTATAAGTTGATGCATCTTGTTTCTGAAAAGGGACCAGTTATCTTCGATTCATCGCTCTGAAAAATCTCGGAGAAAGCGCATGCAGAAATAAGCTAGTTCGGAATTATTGGCTGGGTAGTTGCCTTTGTCGTACAGTGTTAATGCATTTCGTATTTTTTTGTGCGCGACAACTGGCAGAAGTACGTGGACTGAATTATGAAATGGTCACTGAGTCCTGGTAAATATGAAGCGGCGGGACATTATCAGGGTGAGAAGTTATTACGAAGTTGAGTATGTTGGAGAAATGGTTCCTTTGTCTAGTTGGGTTTGGTACGAGCTGGCATAGGCCAGAGGTTAGACACGTGTCGACAAAATCGCCTTCGGTATTATGTTTACATGTTGTCGTGGAAAAGTCGGACCAGTTTGTTGCAGAAAAGTTAAAGTCGCCGAAAAGAACAATGGGAGTACGTTGGTGAGCCGCAGTTATCACGCCAAGTTCTTCGTGAAAATTAGCAACAAAAGAATCGGTTAAATCATGTGGACGATAGCAAACGCCAATGATTACGGGAGGAAATGAAGCGTGGCATTGAATGAACAATATTTCTAGAACGGATAGAATTTTAATTTCAGAACACCGAAGAGAATCAAGGGTTCCTATTAGCATGCCTCCTCCCCGTTTATTTGTTCTATCGCGACGGAAAATAGTGTAGTTAGGAAAACGGAAACTATTTCAGAGTCATGTGCGTATGATGTTAGCCAGGCTTCAGAGAGTGTGATTATGTTGCTATCTATTGTGCGCGCAAGACTTTCAAGGGTGGCATGTTTGGGCAGGAGGCTTCGATATTAGTGTAAAGGAAGGAAAAGGAGCAGAGCTTCGGACTGACGGGAGGTTTATGCGGTAGCTATGGCATGCGGACGGAGGGAGGCGGGGAGTGGCATGGATCGACTTTCTGTGAGGAATGTTCGAAAATATAGAAAGTGTTATCAATGATTAGTTTATTACGGCGGAGTTTCTGTTTTTCTGGTTAGAGTTTCGCAAATTCTAGTAACTGTTTCCTGACAAACAGAGAAAGAAGGTTTTGAGTAGTCTTCCGAGATTCTGTAGTCACTGTTTCTTTTAATTTCTTAGCGCAAGAAAGAACTTTCTCTCTAGTTTTAAAGTGAGAGAATTTAACAATGAATGGCCGTTTCTTATCGCTTTGAAACTTTACCAGCCTGTGCCCTCTTTCAACATCCATGTGGCTGATTGTGACGTCGAGATTATCCCTAGATAACTCTGAAACCAATTTTTCAGGTTCGGCCCATGTTTCGTTGTCAGTGTCTGACAAGCCGAAAAATAACAAATTCTTTCTGCATGATCTATCTTCAAAATAAGCCATTTTGGAAGACAGATTTGCAATTTCACCTGAATTTCGCTCCGCAACGGTTCCCACATCGCTAATATCTTCCCCAATTGCGGCAAAGAATGAACAATCTTCTTGAATTTTGATGAGCCTTGTTTTAATTTTTCCAAATGCTTTATGATTCTGAGTAATTTCGAAAGAATGTTTTTTATTTCACCTAATAAACCTGCTTGCCCAGAACGTATTTCGTTCAAGGCTTCCATTATTTCATCTGCCCCGCCGCGGTGGCTCAGTGGTTACGGCGCTCGGCTGCTGACCCGAGAGACGCGAGTTCGATCTCGGCCGCGGCGGCCGAATTTCGATGAAGGCGAAATTCTAGAGGCCCGTGTGCTGTGCGATGTCAGTTCACGTTAAAGAACCCCAGGTGGTCGAAATTTCCTGAGCCCTTCACTACGGCTTCCCTCATAGCCTGAGTTGCTTCGGGACGTTAAATCCCATAAACCACTATTTCATCTGATGCATCAGTAGAGCAGGCGTTAGGCCCGGGATTTTCCTCGACGTCACCTGCGAATATTAGTATCTGATGGATGACACTGAGACAGTCATAAGCAATCGCTTAACAACACTGTTGGCTTGGCACCAGCAACGCAGCATGACTGGTAGCTGGGTAGCAAATAGTGGGTAGCGCTAATTTACCTGCGCAACAACGAAGCGACGCAGGTGAGAGGACGTGGCCATTGCTGCTGTGCTACCAAGCCTATAAATAGAGACGGGTAGCTGAGTAGTCGTTTCATGCCATTCAAGGGTTGGTGACATAGTAACACGTATGCCGATGATTGATGCTGAGAGAGGAGGGAGCGATTCGAGGCGCGCATGCGCCACATTCAGCCAGACAGCAGATTCGTTGCTGATGCAACGGTCCAAGATAGGCCACACGGACAGCGGGGGAGACCGGGGGCACTGGGTGGGTTGAGCTGGGTCAGGCGACTGTAGCCGAACAGGGAAGGAAGTGTATCTGAGCGACGACACGTACAGGCGCCCAAATCTTTAGCTGGCGTGCGCGAGCGGCGACTTTTCTGTTCGTCAGCGCCATATGACGGAGCGAAGTTGGAAATAGGATGAGGCTAAGCGCATGCTCACAAATCCCGCTCAGCTGGGGCCGTCGTCTGCTAGGCTGTTCCTTCTTAAGGACGTCACCCCTTCTTATCGCGTTTCGACGAGCAGGCAGCGTGAGTAGGCCAATAGTTTTGCTCGCATTTTACGTTCCGAAGAACAGCGTTGTAGCAACCAAGTAAGGAAATAAAACTGAAAGATATGCCGAACACTCCCAATCATGCGTTAAGCCGGAGAACATGGGTCGTTATCATATGAATGGAGAACATGGGTCATTATCGTTATGAAAGGGTTATCACTAGCTCAAGCAACAATCTGCAAGTCTGGTTTGGTTTTATGGGGTTTAACGTCCCAAAGCGACTAAGGCTATGAGAGACGCCGTAGTGGAGGGCTTTGGAAATTTCGACCATGTGCACTGACATCGCACAGTACACGGGCCTCTAGAATTTCTCCTCCAAAGAAATTCCAGCCGCCGCGGCCGGGATCGAACCCGCTTCTTTCGGGTCAGCAGCCGAGCACCATAACCGCTGAGCCACCACGGCGGCCAATCTGCAAGTCTTCTTCTTTGGTTTTCCTGGTGAGGTAGCGAGGAGCATCTTCGATCCGACCTTCGGCCCAGTAGGCACGTATGATTCTGGCCACTGAAGCCCCAGCCACTCCAGTTGCTTTAGCATCTCCTTGTGCGATGAGCCGCCCAGTGATATCCCTATAATTTGGAGCCTTGTCGCTTGACATATACGGAGTGCCATCATGATAACTGTTCCGAACTGCTGCGAGCACGGCTGCAGAGCAGCTTCACTTCAGTTTCACAGCGGCCTTATATTTTCGTCACCACGCTGAAGCATAAAGCACGCAGAGTGTTGATAAGCGCCCTTTGTGCAGATGAAAAAAAGCTGTCGCGTCAGCAAGTAACACATGAACGATATATGTTCTCCGGCTTATCGCATGATTGGGAGTGTTCGGCCTATCTTTCAGTTTTATTTCCTCGCTTGGTTGCTACAACGCTGTTCTTCGGAACGTAAAGTGCGATCAAAACCATTTGTCTACTCACGCTGCCTGCTCGTCGAAACGCGATAAGGGGTGACGTCCTTAAGAAGGAACAGCCTGGCAGACGACGGGCCCAGCCGAGCGTGCTTTGTTAGCATGCGCTTAGCCTCATCTTGTTTCCAACTTCGCCCCGTCATATGTCGCTGACGCACAGAAAAGTCGCCGCTCGCGCACGCCAGTTCAAGATTTGGGCGCCTGTACAGGCGGCCGCGCCGGTAGGACCGAGGCTGCCACGGTCCCCTCGATGCCGGTGCTGAGACCATCAATCGGACCTAGCGGCGCAAGCGCAAGCACCAGTACCTGCGCAACAAAGAGGCGGCGCAGGTGAGCGGACGTCGGCATCATTGCTGTGCTGCCAAGCCCATCAAACCACTGCGCCCCATCAGTACGACTGCGCACAATAGTGCATTTTCCTCCCGGGACCTCGCGCACAACCTGAGTGTTCCTCCGGCTACATAATTTCGGCTCCGCACGCAGGAACGAAATTCATCTCTCGCTCTTGCAGCAGCTGAAAATCTATAACTCTCACGCGTTCGTGGACGGTCTTCGCCAGCAGCAAAAAAAAAAAGTGCTCTCGGAAAAGCCTTTTGCCTTTTTTGGGTTTAACTTTCCTAGATATCCAGCTGAAAGCAGTGGCTACTTCCCCTTCGGACCTCATGCTGAGATATTTATTCAATGCGACAGTGCCTAGTACAGTTTGTGGTGAACTTTCAAGCTCCCACTTGTGCCCATGCGTGCATGCTTCACAAAACGAACACATTTAAGCAACAAAAGTCCTTGGACTCGTAGTTTCTGCCACTTCGCCATGAAAGAGTAGGCTCCTCATAAGGCACTGTTCTCGTCTAGGATGTAGTGGTTCGACGTACGTTTAGTTCGTATCCTTGAATTTGACCGTCAGCAATAGTTCTGCATCTACACATTTTTACTGCATATATGGCATTTTCGAACCGTGTTTTTCAAAGCTCTGGCCCTGGCCTTTATTTTCGTTCTTTACGGAGAGAGAGTATCACATGCACGGCCGCATTTCCCAAGTTGATTTATGGCCGCAGCCTTCCTACGGCAAACCATTCCTTTTTAAGGAATCCAGAGACTGAGTTTTATTCCTTTTGCGAGTTCTTCGGGATTTGAGACGGCTTGCTGATAAAGACAGTAAAGATTTAGAACACGAGGCTGGCTTCCAGGGCGAGATTGGACAGCAAAGCAAACAGCCATATTTAAGTAGTACTGCTCCTTGCGGAAATATCTAATCATATCTGCTTTCGCAGGGACTGCCGCTCCCTCTGCCTGCCATCCCTGCCGGAAACGCCGTCCTCTAGAAAAGGAGAGAGCAACCGCTAGATGAGTGCCCAGCTGTATCCTCTCCACGATACACGACTTGCCAGGGTCTGCTCTTTGCTACGGGCTCCACTTACACCAGGGGGCCGTTCAGGAGATTCAGCAGAGCTGATAAACGACGGCACGCCGAGCGTAACTGGTGTCTCTCCTTGCACCAGAGCGCCTTTGGTTCATTTCTAAGAACTTCTCGTTTCGCAGCCATCGCCGATTCCTAGCTGTGCAAGCCATCACGGACAGAATCGCCAGCTTCTGTCCGTGAAGAAAGCAACAGTCGCCAGATCAGCACCGAGTGATCGGTTCCGCTGTGCGACGACTTACGAAGACATCTGTCTGGCTACTACCCATTCCATTTCCACGTAGGCCGTTCAAGCAAAATAGGCCGGTTTCATAAAGGACGGCAGGCCGATCGCAACCCCCCCATATTTCGACAGCAGTGTAACTTTGGCTCGCATCTAGGCATATCTGCTTTTGCAGGTGAGTAACCACATTTCAGTTGTCGCGTGTGGCATGTATCTGTGCCCTACTGCCGAGCGAGTGACGTTTCTGGTCTTGGTATCCCTGAATATACCGCGCACTATGCACAAGCCGCATCTAAAAAGGCCCCTGAAGAAGTTCATAGTGATCTGCTTGAAGAACTTGAGGAAATTAAAGGATCTCTACAAGGCCTGTAGAAGCTCATACAGGAAATCGACAAAATTAAGTACCTAAGAAAGGAACTTAGATAAACCGAAAACAATTTCTCCTCCTAGATTCGACATTGAAGCTGCTCCTGTAAAACCTAAGCCCGACGTATTTTCACCTGTTTCAGCTCACATTATCAATCGTCCTCAAATGGGGCATATATCCCGGCCACTTTGAAATAGATAGAGTGTGTCATTTCCCAAAAAGAGGAAATGATCGTCCCGTCAATAACTACAGGTCCATACCGGTGCTTTCACTTA
This sequence comes from Amblyomma mixtum, assembly GCF_055824585.1. Taxonomy (NCBI): domain Eukaryota; kingdom Metazoa; phylum Arthropoda; class Arachnida; order Ixodida; family Ixodidae; genus Amblyomma; species Amblyomma mixtum. The sequence goes on along the minus strand of NC_143019.1, from coordinate 74,435,461 downwards.
ATTAAAAAAATGTTTCAAACGCTCATCAATGAAAGCTTAATAGGTTTTATTGATACATATAACATTACGAACGCAGGGTTCTGAAAGGAAGTAACCTGACCATGTACTACTTGAATACTCAAAGTAAAAAGTTACAAAATATTGAAAGTGTTTATTCGAAATGGGTTCATTCCTGAACCTGCGGTAAGCATTTGACAACAATAATAATGCAATCTTGCAGTCTAATCTTTGAGGCCGTGAAATGCATCGGAAAGTATACTATTCCCAAAATAATTGCCTTACTAACAGGTATTAGTATCTGTCTTCGAATAAGGATGTCCTCACTAAGATTAGAAATTTCAAAAGGTGTTCTAGATGACCTGTATTGTCGTCTTTATTATTTACTGTATATAACAATAATCTTCCTTCCATACAATCTACTCCCCAAATCATCCCATACGCAGGAAATACCAACACTATTTTCTCATATACATCCCTTCTGAGAAGCCGCGGCGGCTTAGTGCATATGGCACTCGGCTGCTGGCCCAAAATACGCGAGATCGATCCCGGCCGCGGCGGTCGAATTTTGATGGAGGCGAAATTCTATAGGCCGATGTAGTGTGCGATGTCAGTGCACATTAAAAATCCCTGGTGGTCGAAATTACCGGAAACCTTCACCACAGTGTGCCTCACAGTTCGAGTCGCTTTGGGACGTTAAACCCCATAAACTAAACAATCACATCAGTTCTCATAAAAGCGTTAAAGATCATCTGAAACGACTGTCTGATTGGTCCCATATGAACAGGTTACAGCTAAATGTTTATTGAAATGAAGTAGGCTAATTGAAACAAAACAAACAAATACCTTCTGATATTAAATTTCTCCGCCGCAGGTAAATATTGCAAGAAATAAAGGCGCAACCATGTTTGCGCTTTGTTCGAAAATGGCATGATACGGAATTCATATTTTTATCGTCCTTTCATGGAGAACTTCTATTGCAAAAATTTAGAAACTTTTAATTTTTTTACGCACACATTTGTGCTATGAATGATGAGAAATTTTGTGCAGAACTTTACTTTTGTCACATACATTCCGGGCTGTTTGTCGAACATGCTGCATGGTGCAAGAGCTGTCAGTCTTAAACCTTTAGCAACTCCGCTTCCTTGGATGTCCCAAGAACATCACAAAACGAAACAAAAAAGGAAGAATACGCGCACAAGTGGGACGAACCTTTCACATCTACCTACTGGGGGGGATGTAAACAGGCGCTTCGATCAAGAGGTCTTTCTGATTTGTGAAGCGCCCACCACGCGCTGCATGCCGTTGAGCATTAAAAATTACCGCGGGAATTTTAAATGCTCGGAGCACCCCTTATATTCTCTAATATCATCTAACCTCTTCAATGCGAGCACAGGATGCATTTAAAAAGTTGGATTTTGCAGCGCCTAGGAAAAGTAAGGAACAGAAGGATTTAGTTTTTTTTAAGTGCGCATGAGCCTATTCTCTTGCAGTTACGGGACGTTCCTATTGGCAACTGACACATCGCGTAACCTGACGATAACCAGAAAAGCTTGGCTTGAGGCTGCGTGAGTGACGGATAAGGCCCCGTGGAAGCCTACCCTGAAATTGTCAATTAATTACGCGCCGCTATGTCCACAAAAAAACAATATTACCAGAGCTAGAAATGTGGAGGACAATTCTCAAGACGACGATGAGCGGTGTCAAATGTTGAGAAAGTTACTACGTGGCGGTAGTGGTGTTTGCCACCCAACTTCCCGCACTTTTAAGCATGAGTTCCCAGACATCCTTCCTGGGAACATCCCAGACACGTTCCTTTGAACGTGTGGGGGTAGCGGTCTCGGAATCAAATGAGATGCCCTCGACTCAGCGTGGCAACCTCAGCGGAGACCAGCTACCAAGTGACATGAAGTTTTTGGTCGTTTGGTGTCCAGCTTTCGCCGGTCGCAAGCCAGAGAATGGGTCGGAGCCAAAGGGTCACAAAACAAAACAAAGTTTATACAGCAATGAGCAGATACAGACGATTTCACAATCACTAGTACAAACACATACAAAGTGATTAAAAAAACAATGCAACTAATGCAAAGTTAAACTCGAGAGAGACTACAGTACAAAAGGGGTATTGCACCTAAAGTGCACGAACACAAGAGAGAGGCAATAAACAAAACACGATTTGTTCACAGGGCACTGCGACAGTCCGACGACCAGAGGTCCACGACGATGCCGTCCCGCAGACTGGCGCACGTTGCCTCGTTGGTCTGTTGCTGGGCGAGTGATGTTGTCCCGGGAGTCGAACTGGCGCGCTACTCTAAAGCTTAAAAGGCGGTTTGGACTAAACTGATAGCGGTCAACTCCCTTCTTATATAGTCTTGTTCCGCGTCTGTTTGTTCTACGCAGCAAAGTAGGCGCGAACATACACGCAGTATCGGCCGTGCAGTCTCCTTTTCCTTCTCGCTCTGGTCGCATGTCCTCATTGGTCAAAAGCCGGGAGTCTCTTCGTGGAGCTTCTTGTAATTTCTGCTGTGGCGCCGCCGCGGACGGGCGAGGGGGACATGTCTTAGCGCACGCAAGGCTACGCCCTTTCCGCCAACATCGCGCTAGAGAAATCGACGTCGTAGCTGACTCATTCCCTCCGTCGAGTGGCTGTGGAGGCGGCAGCCACAGACACACAAGGCTATAGTCGCTCTCCAGGGATTTCCTTCTCCCCGTTTTACGACCGGGCTGGCGAGATGCGTCCGCGCGGCGCTGATTTTGTTCCAATGTTTCAAAACTGCGCCGAATTTTGTTACACTGCCCCTTCCTTTACGAATATTGTGCAACAATATTCACAAAACACAACATTCGCGCGCACATGCATGCGCTCACAAAATGAATGTCAAAATACATACATCAATACTATGATATTTTCACATACATAACAAAATGCAATGTTCACAATGCACTTAAAACCACGCCGCAGTTCGGCAGCACATTAACACAACATCGCAAACAGAAAGCACACAAGTATGAGGTATACTTTCGCCTCTACTTCCACACTCGGCCTCCACCGTGGGCTCGTTCCCCTCAAGCTTTCGCCTGTTCCCCTCAAGCTTTCGGTCGTGCTTTTGATTCTCTTACGCACTCGACTCTGACCTTTCTTGCTGTCGCGAGCTCTGCTCTTCTTTCGCCTTGTGCTGAGGCTTCTCTTCCGAACGTGCTTTTGGCTCCGCTTCCTACTCGTACTCCTGTCTGGTTTTGCGCCCAGTCTTCGAGCCCTTCTTCGTTTCCTGCGGCTAGCGCGTCTGCTGCCAACGAATTTAAGGCCAGTTCGCTTATGACGACTCTGCATCTCGTGTCTTCTTTCCTTTCGGTGTGCGCTCTTCTGTTTGCCTTGGCGCCTCCAGACTGAGTCCTTGCTGAACGCTGGACTTGTTCGTCTCAGCTTCTTTCTCACTTTGCAGCAATTTTCGCGCAGGTCGCTTGCATTCGACTGAGCTGTCTTCAGCTTAGTTCTCTTCCGTACCATTCGGTTCCTGAATTTTGTCCAGGGTTTCTGCTGTTTGACTTCACCTGCATCGGCGGTGCTCGATTCGCTGCTCTTTCTTTTTACTTTCTTCCAAGCTCTACTTCGGGGCGAGCCCGATTCGTTTTCGCATGCATCATCCGAGATGGGTTCTCGCGATGAAGCCTCTGATTCAGTCCTTTTCGGTTCTTCCTGGTCTGAACTTCCTGTTCCTTCTGATATTTTCTTCTGCTTTCGCTTGCGGCGCCTTCCTCGTGAGGGGCATTCTGAGCATGGTTCACTCGCCGTTATTGACTCATTCTCCTCACTTTTGCTCAGTACTGCTTCCTCAATTCCTTCCGTGAAGTGGTTACTTTCAGTGCAGTTGTAAACAGACTTTCCTTCTACTGCACCTACTCGTTTCTCAAAGGCAAAAACTTCGTCATACGCACAAAGTTCCTCGCCTTCCTCATCGTGAAAGCCCTCCTCGCTGCTCGAGGGTTCACTCAGAACGGGTTCCGGGTCTTCACTGTGTGCGTTCTCATCAGCTATGACTACGTCCGAGCATTCATTCTCTCTGACACTTGACCGCTCTTCCTCACGGTCCCTATTGCAACTGCCTCAAGCGTGCAGCACAGTGATTTGTCGCTGGAGCTCCAACTCATTTCCATATTTTCAGGCGACTGCCCTAAGGTGCCCTCTGGCTGAAACGTCAGGTTGGCCTTCTCCTCAGTGCATACTACCTCAGCAGTGGCTACTGTGACAGTGGCAGTGTTCAAAAGCACTTATTGTATACAGTATACACTGAGATGATTTCGGGAGTAGCAAGAGCTACTGCAAGTTAATCTGATGACGGTCGTCATTGGTGTAGGAAAAGAAAACGCAGTCACGCAAAGCATCATACGCAGCGTGTGTAGTCAGCGTGTGCAGCTGATGACTTCTGGAATGGTCGCGAAGATCAAGATAGGTAAGGATTAAAACCGGCCAGATGCTGCCGGTGTCTCACTCGCACCTAGTTAAGTACATATGATGACGGATTGGTTAACCATTCTAAGCAGCGAGGACAAGAAACGGGAGTTTTCAGCCAAGGCTAAATGAAATGAAGTCGGTAACATACAAAAAAACTTTGTACAACATGTCCCGAAAAGGAAAGCAGAAATTAATCTTCTGGCGTCGTTGTGAGGTCTTCAGGGACTGTAAACTCCTCAGTGCAGGGTGGACAGGCTTCATTGGACAGCTCGACGCACTACATTGAGAATTTGACCTCAGCAAAGACGCTGTCAGTATCGGCGTTAGGACTAGCACCCTCATATTAGAAATAGATCAGGGTAGCAGGAAGGCAAGACGAAGGACTCGATCAGCTCTACAAACAGTGTTCTTCGTAACGACCCCTGCTGTGCATGAAGTAAATATTGCGCTTGCTTACTCATTCTCAAGCTGGTCTCCTTGTCACCACCCTCAACCAACGGCAGTGTTTTGTGCATCCCAGATGCCACAGCGCCCATGTCGACACAAGCTTGTGGTTGAATTTCTGTGATGCATTACCTCTCATCAGAGAAAGATGATTGGTGAAATTTTGTACGAGCCCATATTTCTCATCCCCGTCGGCGATTTGTCGAACACGCGCAGGCGGGAGAGAGGAAACTTCTCCCGACTGATCGCGACTGGTCAGAAAACTGCGTGGGGTCTGATCTTGAGAGCCAGGGGGACCTGAGGAAAGTTGCAGACACGCCGATGAGGCATATAAAGCTTTCTTATAAAAAAAACCCTCTGGCATGTGTCAGTACTTTCACAAGGTGGCTGCGACCAATCCTTTTTCATATAAAATCTTAATCATTCAATTACTGTACGCTTTTTTATAACAAGAATGAAATGCTAATTCTGATTTCGGCATGCATCCGCTACAGTGCTTTTCAGCTTCGCGTACTCCTTCACTGAAAGATAAATAATGAATCATGTCCCGCTTAGCGCCAGGAAAAGCCGCAAAGTCGGCAGCGAAAGCTTGGCAACTGGCACCTTAGACCCACCAGGAGAGCGTCAGCACGTATTTCAATGTAATATTACGTACAAGAATAAGGATAAAATTGGTGTAGTCAGTAAGGGAGGCCGTGAATGCATCGCCGGCTGTCGGCTGGTGAAATGTGTCGAAACGAAAGATGTGTCAATCGTGGACGTGTTTGGAATCTGCGAGTCTTCCAAATTTCCAAGTTTGAAAGAATTCGCAAAGCTTCAAGCTTATTGGTCGGCTGGCACTTGTCAGCGTGCCATATGTAATTATCTTTTTAGTTTAGCCCACCCACATGTTTGTGTTATAAGCGTTTGCTACGGAAGAGAGGCTAATTGCATATCTCCTTTTTTTTGGGTTCATTTGAAGGGCGCATCAACCGATGGAGGGTCAATCCATCAGCGAGGATTTCATTACTTCCTCGTCGCTTGGTAAGTCACTGGCTGTTCAGGCACTTCATTCGTGAGACATACGTGGAAAATGTTGTTTACGCGCACAAGAAATGATCACCCGAAATATTGTCGCGAGTGGAAGAAAAAGACGAGGAGTGTTTACCCCGCACCTCCACCAAATGTCACGTCTTGACGTACAGGCCGGCGGCGAGAACAGGTGAAGAAAGGGACACAGAAAAACAGGGAGGTTCACCAGCAGCAACGTGTTCGTCGGCGCGTGGCAAACACTCCTCGTCTTTTTCTTCCACTCGCGACACTACCTCCCCCTATAAAGAAGCATCGTCCCGATCCTAACACGGAAGCAAAGGCACACGGCGGAAAACCGCACACGCGCCCAAAAACTCCTGCTGGCCAGTGTAGAAGGAGGTGGGAAAATCAGTTCGGGGGCAGACGATCGTCGCGCGTAATACGGCTTCAGCCGCACTACGTGCAATATTTCAGGGCGGGGTGAACGACGTTATGACGGTCGTGTTCCTTCGGGCAGCACTTCGTAGTTAAGTTCACCGATGCGGCGAAGAACTGTATACGGGCCAAGTACCGCTTTATGAGTTTGTCGGAGAGACCTCGACGGCGTACCGGCGTCCACACCCAGACCTTGTCTCCAGAGTAAAAATGGACGTCGCGTGACGGAGATCGTACCGACGAGCGTCGGCATGCTGTTGGTGTTGGATGCGGAGCCTAGCGAGTTGCCGAGCTTCTTCCGCGGGCTCGCATACTAGTCGGGCACCATCGTCTAGATCGACAGGCGGCTCGTGCGGTAGCATAGCGTCAAGCATCGTGGTGACCTGTCTGCCATGAACCAGCTGGAAAGGGGTCATACCGGTCGTCTCCTGGACAGCGGTATTATAAGCGAATGTAACGTAGGGCAGTACCGAGTCCCAATTGCGATGGGCGACATCCACGTACATGGCGATCATGTCGGCCATGGTCTTGTTCAGCCGCTCCGTGAGCCAATTCGTTTGCGGATGGTACGCAGTAGTTCGGCGGTGGCTGGTGCAGATGAGACGGAGGATCTCCTGTGTGAGCTTGGCCAGAAACGCGGCACCCCGGTCAGTGATCAAAACGGCCGGGGCACCCAATAAAAAATTTGGCTGCCTCAACAGCTGTCGCAGACGGAAGTGATCGGGACTCCGCGTATCGCGTTAGGTAGTCCGTCGCTATAATAACGTACCTGTTGCCCGACTGCGACGTCAGAAATGGACCAAGAAAATCCATTCCGACAGTGTGGAACGGAACAGGCGGTGGTTCGAGTGGTTGGAGAAGACCAGCTGGTCGCATGGGCGGTGTTTTGCGCCTTTGACACTCTCGACAAGTTCTTACGTAGTGGCGGACGTACTTAGGAAGTGTCGGCCAGTAGTACCGTTCTCGAATACGTGAAAGTGTCCGGCTGTAGCCAAGGTAACCAGCTGTGGGATCGTCGTGGCAAGCTTGGGCGACCTCGGAGCGCAGGTCTTCCGGCACAACAAAGAGCCACGACCTCAGGCTGCTGTCGAAGTTCTGCTTGTACAATACGCCGTGCATTATCTTGAACGTCGGCAGCATGCGCTGGAAAACGCGAGGCACCGCAGCTTCGTGGCCTTCCAAGTGCGCCATCAGCTGACCAATCTGAGGATCACTGCGTTGCCGAGCAGCCATATCTGCCGCGGCCAATACCCCAAGAAAGCCATCCTCTTCGTCATTTTCGCCTCCCGGTGCCGGCTCCACAGGGGCTCGAGACAAGCAGTCAGCATCATGATGTTTGCGGACGGACTTGTAGTTGATGATGACGTCGTACTCCTGTAGCCGAAGGTTCCACCGAGCAAGGCGGCCTGCTGGATCCTTAATATTGGCGAAACAGCACAGCGAATGGTGGTCGGTGACGACACGAAAAGGGCGACCGTACAGATAGGGCCGGAATTTGGTGATGGCCCAGATGATAGCGAGGCACTCTTTTTCAGTTGTCGAGTAACTGCCCTCCGCCTGCGAAAGAGCTCGGCTAGCATACGCAATAACCCTCTCAGCGCCGTCCTGGAATTGCACAAGCACTGCTCCTAGTCCTTTGTTGCTGGCGTCCGTGTGGAGCTCAGTGTCGGCGTCTTGATCAAAATGGCCTAGTATGGGGGATGTTGCAAGGGCGTGTTTTAATTGGCGGAATGCTGATTTTTGGTCCTCGGTCCACTCAAAGGCAACGCTATCCTTCGTAAGGCGGTAAAGTGGCGCCGCGATCTGGGCAAAGTTCCGAACGAAGCGCCTGAAGTATGCGCAGAGACCGAGAAAGCTTTTGACGGTCTTCTTGTCCGACGGTGGAGGGAAGGATGCGAGGGCAGCCGTTTTCTCGGGATCTGGCTTCACACCCACTTGGCTGACGATATGATCAAAGAACTTCAGTTCACTGTATGCGAAGCGGCACTTCGAAGGCTTGAGCGTAAGTCCGCCGTTCAGGAGAGCTTAAAGAACTGCTTCAAGACGCACCAGATGGTCTCTGAAAGTGCTTGAGAAGATGACAACGTCATCCAGATGCACGAGATATGTCTGCCACTTCAGACCGGCAAGCACAGTATCCATGGCTCGTTGAAATGTCGCGGGCGCTGTACACAGGCCAAACGGCATCACCTTAAACTCGTAGAGGCCATCCAGGGTTGTAAATGCGGTCTTCTCGCGGTCGCGCTCATCCACTTCAATTTGCCAGTATCCACTCTTCAAGTCGATGGACGAAAAATAGCGGGCATGACGAAGACGGTCCAGGGTGTCGTCGATGCGTGGGAGTGGATACACGTCCTTCTTGGTCACCTTATTGAGTCGCCGGTAGTCAACGCAAAATCGAAGAGTCCCGTCTTTTTTCTTGACCAGCACTACAGGTGCGGACCACGGACTGTTGGATGGTTGGATGACGTCGTCGCGTATCATTTCGCGCACTTGCTCCTGGATGGTTTCCCTTTCCTTCAAGGAAACGCGGTTCGGCGGTTGTCGAATCAGGTGCGTTGCGGTGTCGACAATTATTCGATGCTTGGCGCCGGGTGTTTGGCGAACTCCGGATGTCGTCGCGAAACAGTCGTTGTACCGATGCAAAAGAGAGAGCAGTTCGCGTGCTTGGGAAGGCTCAAGTTTGGGATCGATATCCAGGGTCAACGTTGTAGGGTCTCGTGACCCGGGCGGGGCCGCCTCCTTAGGCAGCGCAACTGCTTCACTAACGTCGCTAAGTTCTTCCATTTGGGCTATTACTGACCCTTTCGTCAGGTGCTGCGGCTCGTTCCTGAAGTTGGTCACGAAGATGTTGGCACGCCCTCGTTGAACATTTGCGACCCCTCGCGCAACACCAATGCCACGCATAAGTAACATCTGGACACTGCCTTCCAGAACGCAAGACGAGGAGTGTTTGCCGCGCGCCGACGACGACGTTGCTGCGGGTGGAACTCCCTGTTTTTCTGTGCTTCCTGTCTTCACCTGTTCTCGCCGCCGGCCTGTACGTCAAGAGGTGACAATATTACAAAGCATAACGCTTTATAATGATTCCCTTCACACATACTCGAGTCGATTTGAGATTTTCAAACATCTAAACATCAGCTTAGGCTATGTACCTCCACATGTATGCCACGTATGCTTCTGCAGTTAGGTCCCCACAACATGGTGCTGCCTGGCAGTACTTCCAGCCGTCACATGCACAAATCAGTAGACTGTAATTCCTTGGCGATCATTGGCAGTAGTCAGTGGTCGGACTTATGTAAATTCATTGCGGGAACGAAAGTAATAGTGGTAATTCGCATAAGAAAATTTGATTGCCTGCTCTGCATTATAGAAGACCGATTCAAATCGTAATCTCGCTGACTTAAGGGTGCTTTTTATTGCTCAAGATCTTTCGTGTCGCACAAAGATTTCTGAGAACTTCAATCTAAGAGCACATCCTGGAATCGTGCGTGTACAGATCGCAGATGTTGTGAACAGTAACCTGGATGCGCGGAGCCTGGAAAGTATTAAGGTACAGCAGTGAGGTGTTCTGTGATGAAAAGGAATGTTAGAGATGCTCAGTTCAATTTTTCCATACACCGTACAGCAATAGGCAGTAATTGACCTCTTCGTTCTCCGCATTCGTACTTCTTCAAAGATGTGCCAGCAAAAAAATATAAAAAACGTCGCAAATTCTCTCTAATGTCGTCTTATGTGACAGTAAGGTGTACTGGTAGAGGGATTTTCAGCGAAACTGTATGCGATACTCAAAACGTGATAAAGAACTTTACAAAACGGAAAGTTGTTCGAGTTGGTAAAGACTCATGATGTCAGAAAAAAATAGTTCGATGGAAACACGAAAGACAGATTGGACAACGCGGACAAGCGCTAGTCTCTCCGTCTTTCGTGTTTCCTCCGCACTATTCTCTTCACAGCACTTGAAGAAATTCTTACTGTCGAACAACTTGGCAGAAAAAATTTTCGACACTCTTTTTTGCAGTGATAATAGACTGGCCGCAACTGATAATTTATCATTTCTTGTGAATTTTTCGATCAAACACAACTGAAGCGCCCGCCGGCGATGCACAGCTGAATGTTTCCTCAGCTGGAATTCCCTCATCATACTGGATTTCGGTGATTGTTATTCCATCAAATGTATGTCATAACGAGCCCGTCATTTTCGTTCCCTCGTCGGCTCAACCATTGGTCATTCGGCATGCAACTGCTACGGGGGCTCATGCTCTACTGAAATGGGTACTTTTTGCTTTGCAGAACCCTGTGCTGCGGTAATGTTGCCTTTAGGTTATATGTGGCTGCCATTCGACGACGATGAAATTCTTCAACGCGCTCTACTCTGCGGCGAGCAAGGCGGCCGGACGATATACGTCGGCCGCGCTGAGCACCAAGGAGACGTCATTCCCGGCAAGGTGATGCCTGGTGACGGCTGCTGCTACGTCTCCTACGATGGCGGCGAGCAACGCTGCGACAAATTCGATGTGAGTAATCCCTCGGCGTCCTGTTCGAAAATAAAAGGAAAATTAAGGGTACGTTGCGAACAACTCCAGCAAATCAAGCGAGAGCTGTAGAGGAGACATTCGACGAAACTATCCTGTCGTTGTCGGCGCCGTCCGCGCTCTCCCGCTCTCTACCCTCACTCCGTTTCCTCCATTCCGTTGCAGCGCCTGTCGCCCTGGACGGCCGCATTGCATGCATGGATGAGTTACCGTGCGTGACTGTGACACGCGCTCTTACATGGCGCACTCCAGCCCGCCTACATCTCTAACATCACATGCCACACCTCAGGACTGATATCTAAATTTGGCATCTTCAACATTCTCCGTAAAAAGCTTTCAGAAAAAATGCGACAGCATATCCGCTCGGGTGATGCGAGTGTAGCATCATCAACGCATCAATCGTTCCCACCATCAACCGCAGTTTCTGAGCACTCCGACTGCCATCAGCATTTCGCGCCGCTCATGTTATCGATGATACTGAAACTTTAAAAGTTTTATACATCTGAGTAATTTCTCTAGGTCAAAATGAACTGCTAACCTAGTTTTCGCTTGGCTGTTTACTTGACCGAACAAATGAACTTATTGGTGGGAAATTTTATCTTGCAAAATCATTCCTTTTATCGCCATTCAAGAGAAAACTCGTGATACAAACAAAACATGTATTGACGTCACTGCACCTGGCTCGAGAAACAGGCCTTTGGCGGTGGTAGCTGTATTGCTACCTGTACAGTTAAGACATGCTAACTAGCACGCTGGTTGAATAATATTGAATAGTTAACTTGTTAGCTATTACTTTTAGGCTCCTTAATTATTCGAAGGCATGTAGCCCACCGTAATTAATAAAAATATCAATGTTTAGAATCTCGAAAAAGTGGTTAGGCTCGGCGCTGTAGAATAACAAATTTTGATCATTTCGACGAGTTAGCTGCAGTGGAGAGGTTGCTTTACGCGAAAGCTTCTCGAAAGAGCATGCATTATGGCGGGACGTAGCCAGAATATGTTGGGCTACAGCGCAGAGGGTGACCGGGGTTTTCGAAAATATAAACACTGATATGGGTATTAGTTACGCTGGGCTACAGGTCTCTCAATAATTAAGGAACCTAAGAGTAAATATTAAAGAGTTAACTTTTCAATAACATAACACGACCTGGCTGTTAGCATGTCTTAACTGTATTCTGATGTACTATATCTCTGACAATGTCATGCCAAAAAAAAAGCCTCTTCCAACTCCAAAGAGCGTGCTTTTAAAAATTACTTAAAGTTTTGGTTGGTACGCCCTGGATATAAAAATAAGAATATATTTTAAAGGATGCTGCCTATCTTTATTTGGCGCAATTATTGAGCTCATTTCACGACGACTCCGGGTGCCTGCAAGTATGAAATAATTTAAAAAATCAAAAGAAGCCAGAAATGCCCTATGTCACCTTATTGCGCTTGTGTAAATCCGGACAAGCCTTATGGAAAGAATCATCTCAATTTGCGAAGCATTAGTTCACTGTCTCGCATGTAAGGCAACTCCAGTAGCTTTTGCAGGCGTCGCGCTGCAAAAGTCCACTGATGCAAAAGCGTATTAGCTAAAAACGAAACCGATTGTGTCTGTGTCGTACTAGCGAGGAATCTCCTTTAGCTTGCAATCACCACTGGCCTACTGCACCACTGGATCTCACACACCTACTTCTGCACACAGCCATTCTGCGCGTCCTTATTGTGTTGGCTCATAATTGCTAGGGGCTTTGATTTTAAAGCAGGAATTGTCTCAAATAATTTTTTGTTCTTTATTCAACCTTAATCATTCTTAAAATTTTCCACATGGCACGACTCTGCTGTGCAGGTACTCATCCACAACAGCTCCAGGTTGACGTGGATGCATGGTTCTGCCGGCTCCGTACCGGAAGGAGCTATTGAGGGAGGCTGGACTCGTAGTCGCGAAAAACTCTACGTTGGCCGCATTCAGCACGACGGCTCGTGGATAGTGGGCAAGGTGCACCCTTCCCACGAATGCCTCTACATCCCGTACGGAGGCCTCGAATACCGCTACACGGACTACATGGTGCTGGTCGAGGAATCTACATTTCCGACTTGTCGTCGTGCGGCTCACTACAAGTTCGGAATTACTACTAGCTAGCTCTATCAATTATTCGCTAGCAGTGACAATAATGGTAAAAATGAATGTTAGACTTCAGTAACTCTTTTCACTAATTTGTATTCCTTTCTAGACTAAATAAAACATTGAATAAACCTATGCGAAAAATTATTTTCCTTAAACAAATACGTGAGAAGTCTGCACAAATGCCACCGTATATCGTGGCCAAAGAAGCCCAGAAAATCATGGAAGTATCATGATCAATTTTCCCCCATTACGCTTGTTTTTTTGGACGCTGTCAGGTAGTGATGACTGTATAAGCACTGTAGTACATGGTGACTGTATAGTGAAATATACAAGCAGAGTCTCAGCTGAAATAGCTTTCCAATCTTAAGAGAGTTGCAGGAAATTGCAGGTATTAAAGAAGACTGCTACGCGTGTGAGGTTTAAGCTGTGCGCACACAGTCATACTTTGCGCCGAATACATAAACACGATACAAGAGGAGCGCTTACTGCACCCTTGTATGAGGTATACAGTTGAGATTATAATCCGAACGCATGGTGGTGCACCAGGTGTTTCAGGCCCAAAAGGCTGCAATTCATTTCAGCAACCAAGAACATGACCATGAACAACTGGCCTTGACGGCAGCCATTTGTGATCGAGAGACCCGCTTTCTTATGCTCTCGACCGCCTGACTCCTAGCCAATTAGTCCTCGGACCTTGGCTACAGCAGTCGACTGCCCTCAAGGCCTACTACGCCATTCATGAGAGCGACTGGCTGAGATGATAAACTTGGACTGCCCTCTTGACCCCTCTTCCTTTCTCTTTTCAATCCTCTCATCGCTTCATCGCTGTGCAGGGTAGCCAACCGGAACAACATTCTGTTTGACATCCGTGCCCTCCTCCTTTTATCTCGCTATTTCGTGCTCACTAATTTTGAGGTAAAGGAAAGCATCTTAAGGCACAGTAATACCAGTGCTGGCGGTATAAAGTAGAAAAAATATTTGGATGGCCTTAATGAATGGTGCATAAGTAGTGACTCTTAGCAAGAGCAAAAGTCAGCTGTATCTGTATTTTATATTTGCGACTCTTTTCGTTCCTTGCTCTAATCACTTCCTTGACGGGTACAATGCAGGTGACCTCGCATTATCAGACGCACTGCTATCGCGCGTTTCCCAACAGATTCTTGCACTTCGACAAAGACAAGCGCAGACCGTTCCAGAGTTAATTAGAGGTCCATGGCGGCATCTTATACTCACGTGTTCCGTTTGCCGCGGTGAGCACTCAAGCCTGCCTCTTTTCCAAACTCACTGTGAGGTGGACGCCAAGGTTTTATTTCTGCAATGATAAAAAAACACACACACATCTGAGGATGCCGGTAATGCTATAATACTCACGTGTAAGGAATACTGGGTGGTTATGATACCGGTTGATTATTAAGGAATTCTGATGCCAGGCCACAAATGCCGATACATTACACGCGTAGATCGAAAATACGGGCTTGATACGTCGTCTGCTCCAGAGCGGGTAGACCTAAAATGGGAGGACACTCCGCAGACGTTACCTACGAGCGGAAGGCAGCCGTGCGTCCCATCACAACTACTAGTGTACAGTGTACCACGTGTGTCACATATAGTGACACAACGTGACACGCGCGCGGCTTGTGTGCATCTAGAGTTTGTAGCATATGCTTGAAAAAGCGATGAGGTTTACTTCTTCGCCATACGGTGGAGCGCTCACGGCAAGTCTGAAGACCAAAAATGTCCAAGAAGGTGAGGACAGGAGACTCCTTATCTCGCTCGCTTGGCAAGCCGCACACTGAGCCAGGCTAAGGCCGCTGTGCGCTCCAGTATCTTGCAGTCGGCCATCCCTAACTGCATGCATATATATGAACTATTAGCATTCATATTGAGTTCACACCTTCAGTCTCTAGCACATGATTCAACTGGGCGGTCATGTTAGTTTCAGTTGGTGGTGAATGAGTGCTTAAACTTGAATACCACCAACAATCACTGTTCATAACTACGCTTGAAAAATCCGGTGTGTTGAAGCATGGAGACACTTTTAGAGGGTCTGAATTGTCCTTCGAGAACTACAGACCATTTCATCCATTTTAAGGACTATTAACGTTGAGCCTCTCTCAGCAGCCACCTCGAAGCGCTAGGCCGCGCACTCCGGCCAACGACTCTAACGCTGACTTCAGTGCGTACTTGCTGCTAATCTTGTTTCCCTATCAGTAATAAAATTCTTGAGCATGTAAAACTCAAACAAACTAAAGTAAAAAAAAAATGTTCAAAAGTATAGGTTTGGTTGGTTTATGAGGTTCAACGTCCCAAAGCGACTAAGGCTATGAGAGACGCCGTAGTGGAGGGCTCCAGAAATTTCGACCACCTGGGGTTCTTTAACGTGCACTGACATCGCACAGTACACGGGCCTCTAGAATTTCTCCTCCACAGAAATTGCAGCCGCCGCAGCCGGGATCGAACCCGCGTCTTTTGGGTCAGCAGCCGAGCACCATAGGCACTGAGGCACCGCGGCGGCTTGTTCAAAAGTATTGAAGAAAACTTACTCTAATGTGCGGAACCAAAGCTTGAAATACTTTTGCCTAAAAAAATTTGTTCGTGAGGTGTGCGCAGTTTATACGTTTAGAAAAGGCGAGGAAAGATGCACTGCTGAATATTTAATAGGTATTGAAATTTTCAGAGAACACTACACAATTTATTCAAAGAGATTTGCACAGATTATGGATTTTGATATAATTCGCAGCATGCAGCTTCATACGGCATAAATATTTTCACAAATGGAAAAAAAATATGAAATGTAACATTTTTGTAGATTTTTTAAATTATCGACTTCCTCTCGTAAATTCTGAAAGAGCCGCTTTGCTTCTTTAGATGCGTAGTACCTATAACACATATTAAAGGTGATGAAACTGCGTATATCGAAGTAAAAAAAATGTACTGAGCGAAAAGTACTAATGGTAGTGCGAAGGGAGTGACACTCTCATAGAGCCAATGGGGATGTTTTTTTTTTCGAAGACGATGGTGGCGGCACTCGGGAGAAGAGGTAAACGCATGAATTGCTCAAAACTCCCCGAGCCAAGCCAATCCAAGCCAACAAGTCAATCCAGAAATTCAATATGGCGGCGCGCGTTCAGCCGGTTGCATGGAGGAAAAAAAACTGAGGAGGGAGCGTCCGGCGACAACCTTGAAGCCTAGCCTTTACAAGTAAAGATATAGCAAAAAAAAGAGAGTGTGTCCCCCCGTGATCGCACCACGTGATAGCGTGCGGTAAAGTCTAGCCCCGCTGCGCGCGTGCATGCGCCGATTAGCGCGGCAGACTATCTGTAGATCAACTTCCTTGCTGTAGACGCCCGCGCCGTGGGTCGCGCATACGCGCGCACTAAAACATACCAGAACCAAAACAAAGAGGACAGGCTCGGAGAGCGAAAAACTGAGGGAGAAAACGACTTCAAAACACTCGGCTTGCGAACGCTGGCCGCGTGACGTCACGCTCCCTCCTTAGTTTTTTTTCCTCCATGGGCGGTTGGTTGCGGCCGGTTGCTCACGCGCTACTGGTGCTGGCGGTCGTTAGCTCGATCCAAGCTTTGTATACTGGTGATTAACTGCTCCCGCGCTGCATTCACGCTTCATTTCCTAAGTACTTACGGAATCTGCTCACTCGCGTTTGTATTTCGATGTGTCTGTTGATTTAGCATGGTGCATGGTGGCCAGCGACGCGACAGCTTAGCAGCTACTTACTGCGCTCACTCGAGAACGAAAAGCGTAAATTGTTTTGTACGAACAATTTATTAAAAGAACATCAGCAGTGACAATCGATGCTCAAAAAGTGATTTCAGGCATCAGTGGCATTGCAATATCAGTGACAGCCATCCTAAAGATCAAAATTAATAAACGCCATTATGTAAACCTAGAAGAGCGTGCAGAGAATATACCGGATGTTTTTTTAAAGAAGGTCCAAAATTTTTAAAAATAGGTAAATTGCTTTAGATTTATTTCAGCACTGGGGCTATACTGGAGGCTACGAACTTTTCTAATTTTTGTTTTAGTAGATATGTTGTATTCGCAGAATTGGAGATCGTCCTCTGAACAGTCCAACCGAGAAAAAACAATTTTAATTAAAAAATTTTCACGCACGTTACGAGGCGCGAAAAAGTTACCTTGGTAGGCATCTTCACACCGTAACGCAGCGGCGGGAGCGCGTCTGACGTAGTTCACTCCGCCCTGCGCTTTGCGTCACGCGTCCCGGACTGGCGACCTGCGCTCGCGGCCTCACGGAATGCCGCGCTGGAACAAAAACGCATTGACACAAAGTGCAGGGTGGAGCGAGGTACTTCACAGGCGCTCACAGACGCTGTGTTACAGTGTGAAGCTGCCTACCAGAGTGACTTTTTCTCGCTTCGTTACGCGCGCAAAAACTTTTTTCATGAAAATCTTTTTTCTTGGCTGGACTGTTTAGAAGACGATCCCCAATACTGCCAATACAACATATCCCCTAAAATAAAAATTATAAAAGTTAATTAACGTATTCAGTTAATCAGCGAACTAATTAAAGTAGTTTGCCTGTTATCTGGTGTCCGCCTATCCATCAGTATAGCCCCAGGGTTAAAATAAATCTAAAGGAATTTACCTTTCTTTAAAAATTTTGGACCTGCTAAAATAAACCCGGTATAGAGAGTAAAAAAGGTATCAAGGTAGGTACAGTATACATAATCAAATGCCACATGACTGAATATAGGTTTATATCCGACTCTGTAAGAGATTGAGGTAAATAGCAGGGAAGTAAAACATCTGACATGTATGGAAATGCATCAGTCTGTGGCTGTGAATATACACACACAGAGAAAGGCAGCGAAAAGTTTCTGCCTTTAACTCGTGCAGAAGAAATCACAGTGCATTGGGCTGGGGACAACATATGTGCTGCAGTGCTAGTACTTAGTACAAAGACTGCATGAAAAGCTCACTGTGTGACTCGGCTAACCTTGGGCATGTTTAGCTAGCTTTTGCAGATGAGCTACAGGCTGGCATGCTGTACGGCATAGCTCATCTGCCATTCCCTGTTTCGGTTACTTGTTTTTTGTTGATGCCAAGGGTAGGAAGTTGCAACCAAGGCAGGTCGAGAGTCGTGTGCAGCGAAGACTTTTTGAAAATCCACAGAACAATTGCGGCCATGGCCGGAGAGGTCATTAATTCAGTTTGCCGTTACAATACACTGGGTGGCAAACAAAAGTAGGCGTGCGTATAAATATAGGTCGTTGGAGAAATGAAAACAACGCACAGAGTGTACAACGAACCGGCAGTTATTCTCTTTGTTACAATATATTGCATCCACCACAGTGTCAAGTTAATATATTACTGAGTGGTAAACTGCATGTGGTCCGTGTACTGTACAGTATCAGCACACAGTTAGGGAAGCCATATAGTTTAATATATTCTGCCGGCCACTGCTACAGCGTCCCCATAGCCCATGTATTTCTCCAGGAAGTGAAACCTCGAACATTACAACTTCCTGAAAAAAAAACACACAGCAACTGTGAATAGCAGTGCAGCATAGTTCGAGCACGCTGCTATTGGACATCAGCACATATGTCAACCAATTTGCATCTTATGCGTACAGCCCTCTTAATTGCTGCAGAGCCGAGCACCTGAGCCAGTCTTGTTTTGCTGCCTGTAGGTTCTAGCCATCAGTAAATTTTCCAACTGCACAACCGAGTGCAAGCCATGACCAGGGGTTGCCAAGTAATATACCACAAACCCCTCGGGTCTGCAAAGCACCTTTGGTTTTTGTGGGCGCCTGTGTCTACGTGTGCCTCGACATTATGTATGATGTGCTTCACAATTTTAATTTTGCCCAAATCATGCTGCAACTGTCCATAGAGTCTATCTTTAGCATACAGCCAGTCATTATTAACTGATTTCTGGCATTCCTTAAGGGGTTCTGTGACTGCGTGCTTGTCGCACAGGAAGAGAATGAAGCTGAAACACACGGGTTTTCCGCGGCACCCTGTGTAAGCTGTTGCCATCCGGCATTATTGAGTAAATTTCAAACCACTGGTCATAGCAATGTGCAAACTAACAAGGCACGCAACCCCTCCAGAAAGCAAAACTTGTACTTTCTAAAGGAAGTAACGCAGCAGGAGCAAAAGCAGTCGACATAGTATATGGGCAGTGGGAGCAGGACTGTGAATAAACAGGCACATAAACACTTATATACATTAAAAAAAGTAAAAAAGAAGTTCAAGAGAGGGCACACGTGCAGTAAGCAGCATTAAATAACCTGGTGCTTGGCTGCTGACCCGAAAGACGCAGGTTCATTCCTGGCCACGGCAGTCGAACTTTGATGGAGGCGAACTGCTAGAGGCCCGTGTAGTGTGCGATGTCAGTGCACGTTAAAGAGCACCAGGTGGTCGAAATTTCCATGGCCCTTCAATACGGCATCTCTCACAGCTTGAGTTGCTTTGGGACGTTAAACCCCAATAAACCATACCAAACCAAAAATAAAATATAATAATCCTAACCTTAATCAGTTCAGCATTCATTTAGCCAGCTAATTTACGCTTTTTTCAGGCAGGAGAACTCTGTTTTGTTTTTGTTAATGTGTTCCTGTTTACGATTGAAAGGTGCCAATGTAGCCTTGTGTGGCAGAATAATTTGAGAAATTTCATTCTGCAGCCTAGTGAACAGAAAATGGTTTCCTGGCTTGGCATCCTTGGCACAGTACAAGATTTCTTTTCTGAAGGTCGAATCCAATTCCTTTATATAATTTAGGCATTCCTCAGATGTTGTGGCAACTGAGCTGAAAAGGTGCTCAGGAACACCATTCTCCTTGAGTAGTGCAAAAAACTAGTGGCGCCCATGGAGAGAGCCACCGTCTGCTGCAAGGAGTGTTCTTTCACATGTGCAATCTGTAGTCCTCTGGTCAAGAAAGCTCTTCACAAGAGTGCCAGCGACATGGTATACAACATTTTCATATAGTATGTCAAAGGCATCTTGTGAAAACGCTGGCACGTCAGTTGAATCTGAGCCAAGCTGCCTGCTGTGGCTTGTGGTTGGAGTGCTGCTTGATGACAATAATGCAGGAACACTCCCCAAATTGGTGAGGAATGCATTTGTTGTCACTTCGCAGTTTCCTTGAGATAGTTTGAAGAGTTCGCCAATCCAAATATTTTTTTGAGCAGCCACGAATTGATAAACATTAGGTGTCTCATTGCAGTCATGTTTTTGACGAATTGTTGCAAAAACATTTTCCAAGGGATCTTGCTGCAATAGACGAGTGAAAATATGAGTGAAATCGAAATCTTCTTTTAGATCTGTCCACAGCAGAAGCAAGGCTTTGATTGTGATCTGCCAACCTTTGATGGTGTGAGGTTGCTTGTCCAGAGGACTACCAAAATGCCACTGAGTGATCCAATCTATGCACGACTCAAGAACGACATGGTGTTCCGAGCCCTCAACCATTGCGTACCGTAACTTGTCGTCCTGCTTTTTCAGGGCCGACCTTTTCAGGCATTCAAAAAGTTTATCCATCCTTTCCGTAAACTCTGCTGTAAATTTGGCATCTACAGGAAGCTCCTGAATGGCGATTAGAGTGAGGAGTGCCACAGGCACAGATTCGCTGAACACTTGTGTGGCATACTTAACTCTCATGTCAGTAAAGGGCATCCTGTAGATGTGTTGGTCTTTTAGTTTTTTTTTGCCAATCTGTTTTTCAGATGTTCAGTCGGTGTGGTAGAGGCTTGATCTATGCTACGAGTATTTTGCTAAAGGGTTTTGATGTATGTCCAGTCAACAACCTCAGAGCCAATTGTGAGCTTATGTGTTCGCAAATTATTCCTTGTGCATTTGATTAAGTGTGGGGTGTCAAACATGAAGTATATTTTGCGGTTGTTGACAATGAAATATGCCTCACGGATAGAATGGATGAGCATTTTTGACACGCTGACATTGTTCGACCCTTGATCACAGATGACCGCTTTCACCAAAAGACCTTTTCTTTCAAGCTGCTGAATTAAATCTAATAGCAGCTTGCGCATTGCAAGGGCAGAAGTTGCATTGTGGGACGCTGCAAAGGCTACGGCTGCATCCAACTGCGGCTGCATCCAACTTCTTTATATGCCAGACACTCCCATAACAAGAGCTTTGTTTGCCACACAAGAAGTCCTGGTACGCCCATCATCTGTGAAGCCAATTACAATGCCTTTGGATTGATCATACATCAAATTTTTTTCAAGGATATTTCACCGAATAAAAGACAGCATGCTTTGTCTTGTAGTGGCAAATCGTTTGTAATTGATTGTAATTGTAATCGTTTGTAATTGATGACACCTGGAATAATACCAGGTGTCATTCGGATGTCTGCCAGCCAGCGCCTCAGCGTCCTCACATGTGGCAAATGCAGCATTTCTCTGAGGAATTGATCAGCTTTTGGAAAATGAAAGAACAAATTGGGAGCGAATTGCTTCATTTGTCTTGACCAATGCTTTTTGGGTTTTGAAAAAGAATAGAGCCTAATTTGAGCTTTAACCAATTCAAAAAGGTCTTGTGGCAAATGCGGTTCAAGCTTCTTCAAAGCCTCCTGCTTCGTTATTCGGCTTGAATGGTGCCTTTATGTGATCCTGTCCAGTGCTTTTCGGTACCTGTCGCTTCCAGAATGCAATTTCTCGAAGCGCCTTTTCGTGCGAGGGCTGTACGCAGTTGTGCGTTTTTTACGTCTGCTTTTTGGTGTTTCTGGCACTGGCGTCACCTCTGGCCATGCAGCGCTGTATTCTATGGTACTACCGAGGCCGCTAGGACCAGCTGCAGCTGAAAAAAATGTAAAAGAAAGCAAAGAAATATTTTTGTGAGCCTCGTAAAGAAACCTATATCCCACACAAAATCACGATTAGGGTGTAGTCACAGGGCTACTAATTGCCCACCACACAGTGCCATGTCGTTTTTTGTGCCAAATGATGAATGCAGTCGTGCCCCATTAATATGACCGCTCTAATGTAGACAGCTTTACTGGTGGCCGAACTTTTTCAATACATTTACGAGTCGCTTTATGGAAACTCACTGCGCAGACAACAGACACGTTAAAAATGTATGGAGCCCATTGGCATCCATGTGTTTTTGTCCCTTTAATATGGACAGCAACGCGAACAAAGTCCTGAATGCCTCTACCTGTTGTTCTACCGCTTATAATTTGAGTGCAGAAACCCGGAAGAAGGCAGCGAATGAGCAAATGTCATTGTAATGGCCTTTCTATGCGTCCATGGTTTCATGCTTTACAGTGGCTGGGTGCCCGGTCAACACGCCTTACCATTTGCTGCATTGCACGAGTGCCTGTGACAACAAAATTCTGTATGCTGCATTGAAAACCACATTCAGCAGCTCTCAGACGAGTGAGCACAGGGTTTTGGGATCTGAACAGTCGTAGTAGCAGATACTTCAACAATGCCAAGAAGCACTATCATGTGCCTCAAACACTACTACGTCATCGAAACATCCTTCAACATATACCACGCGATTTTCTGGATGATAGCGACCAGAATAATCCTCCTCGAGCTGCTAAGATTACCCAATACTCACTTCATAGTGCGCTACTATGCACAGAAGCAGTCTCCAACCACTAAATATTTTTTTTTGTAAAGATATTTCCTTTCGTTTTTCTTCATGATTCATTATTACGAGAGGCCCACTCTATAGAACCCTTTCTACGAAACCAAAGTGTCTCTATTAAGGAGGCATGGCATATACTGTTCTTGAGACAGAAATGACCATTCATAGGGGAATTTTATCCTTTAATGGTCTGAACATTTTCCTGTCAAAGGACCACAAATTCCCAACCACAGAAAATACAGTTGGCAAAAAAGAATTCGAACACAGAGCACGCAAAATTTCATGAAATAATGAAAGAAACCAACAGCCCTTACAAATTAATGGCTTTCCTATTATTAGTTGTCTGAGGGAATTTTCGAGGATACATAAGCAATATTTACAGAAATGCTCCCATGGTGCATTATATACTTCCTTGTGTATCTCGTTCAGCTGTTGCGCCATCATTTACATGCACCACATCAAGTCTAGTGGCGACATGTCCAGTGCAGGCTGCGGAGGGGCAAGCCGCACGTACAGTCAGGCCGGAATGAAACGCGAACAGAGCATGTCAAGAAAACAAAATATTTTACCTGCCTATTTTCAGCTGAAGTGCACAACTAGCCTGATTCATGTGCCTGGTAGGGCTGCTTTTATCTTCCTCTGGGCAGTGCTCTATCCAGTGCAGGTGTTGGGAGGCAATCCAACTGGCCACACGCCCCCTGTTTCCATTCACTGCTGCACTCTGCTTTCCCTTCTTGATCTATCCTCGTCTGGCTGGGTATAGGTGAGTGCTAGCAAAATGCAGAGAAGGACACACACACAGGACGAAACACTCGTATGTTCGTCCCTCTGCATTTTTGCTGGCGCTTCCGAATACCCTCAAGGATGTATTTCCAACTAGCCCCAGTAGTAGCTCTTTCGCTTAACGCGGTATGTATACTGTCCTGATGCATTTCCCTCGTACATTACACCAGAAAGTTGCGACTAGTCGAATTCATGTAAACACTGCTATGATACAATTGCCATCACGAGTGCTCTATACATGTTGTTCTATCAGTAAATTAAGAACTTTGAGAACAAAGCCGCTAAATGTAGGCTTGTAACTGCATGTTTTGTTTTGACAACATCACACAGCTTGGGTATTTACCCAACAGTGCCTTTAGGCAAACAGTTAGGCAAATGGTAAAATCCAGGAATATATACATATTTTTTTGCGGTCAAGCACACCTTACCCACTATTATGGGCCCGTCGATGCCCACTATGAAACTATCAAGGTTACTGGTGCATAGTTTTCAATGTAGATTGGAGGTTGTATTTTGCAATAAATTCTCATGTTTTCTTGGAGAACCTACCATAATCAATTGATTCCGGTGGTGCTGGTGTGGCACTCTGATGGTAGCGGTTTGGTTAGCACCTGTCAAAGAAAGAAAAACTCAGTGACCACAAACGATTGAAACCAGGTATTTTACTGCTCAGGTTCAATTTCTTAGGCTAGATTGAAAGCATATATCGAATGATCAGCAACAAGCTAGTGAAGCAAGTTTCACGGCGTCTGCCTGAGAAGGGTATTCAATGTGTTCATTGAGCTGAACAAGAAAGTGACGTATATATAAAATGCTCTGCAGAAAACAGACATGTTCACCACGTAAACAATGCCTTCAAACATAGTCTCACCGAAAAAGATAAATACTACTTGGTAAGCATAAAGTTAAAACTTATTTCTTCTCTTTCAAATGAATTTGTGGCGTTCGAAGTGGTAGTATAGCGCGATGTGTGACGCAGCTAATTATTGAACACCCGCGACATTACTGTGTACTGATACAACTGCATAGTGTTGAGCTATGTGCAATGCTGTAGCAATAGTGGTGCAGTTAACTTCTCAATTTTCGTACACTGCCACTGCTGTAACAGTTCACTATACACCCCTTCGTCGCCAGGGAGGAGAGATGTGTTAGTCTCAGCAGCAGTAAATTGCGGGGAACCGGTGGTGTGCTGGTAGCCTGCAATTAAAGCACTACTTATTTGTTCCCAATTTAAACACATCAATCAGTAAGGTGTACGCGTATTTTGCTGTGTGAAGACATAGCTCTCAATACCTTATGTGCGGATTGCGCATGTTATAAATTTTCACCAAGAAGTAATGCTCCATTGCAGTATTAGCCTCAACCAAATGGAAATTTCTTTACCTCCAGCATTTCTGTAGAACTGATCCCCGCTTAGTGCCCTTACCTGTGCCATGGACAGCTGAATCTGCAGCAACGATTGTCTCGGACGCATACATTAGTGGTATAGGACAGTAGTCTGAAATAGAGGTACCACAAAGTTACTTCCAAGGAAAACCAACCAACTAGTGTAGTGAATGCGTGGGGATGCTTTCCTATGTAAGAACGCAGGAAGACTTACTATGGTCAAGCAAGATTTCCACTGGTGCACCAGTGGACTGCGATGCTGCAGCGGAACCGATACCTGTGGGAAGAAGGAAAAAACAGATAACCGGTAAAGCTCTGCATAGCAGCAGCTTCTGTTCAATCCACAGTGTAGCAGTGGTGTTCTATTCGCAACGGTTTATCTTCCTCTCAGTTTGTCTGATCCTAAATTGGGCTTAAAGAGGTTTTGCAAGTTTGTAAGAAGATCAATTATAAAGGAACATTTTGCCAGATGAATATACCTCGACATACAAAATAGCGCTACAGCACACAGGGGCAAGAAGGAAAACACACAAGCGTTAAACAGTTCATTGGAAACCACGACGCCGTAAATGCGTGGTGTGCATTAATGCAGTGTCACCACTATTAATGCTTGCAAACTTACTCGCGAAATCATTCAGGCAGAAATCAGATAGCTTAAGTGACGTGTGCATCACTAAACAACCTGGAGGCCTATATCTCAAAGAATTAGTTTGTCTAAGAAACCACTAAAATGGTCACCTCCAATGCTTGCGCAATATGTGGCCACTTAATGTATATTTACCACCTTGTGGTTCACAATGAACTGCTCGCCGTTAGTGCTTGTGTGTTTGTGTTTATTCGTACTTGGCTCTGCGTGCTGTTGTGCTATTTTGTATGTCGTGCTACCAGCAAGCCCAAACAACCACATTATTAGATTTTAACACAATTTTCTCAGTGAATTCCCGCACTTTGCCCTTGATTCATTCTAATGAACAGCGAATATTAATCACAAGAATATAAATACACAGCTGTAAGAATAGCTTTCCAAACTGCTGTAGGGGTGCATTGCGCAGCCCTTAACTGTCTCTATAGTTTAGAGCCCATGGTAGAGAGAGGGTGTGGTAGATGGTCCTTGGCGATCACAAAATGAACAAGGGAAGGGAAAACCTCAGGTTGCTTGAGCCAACGTTTCGACAAGGGGACTTGTCTTCGTCTGGGCAAAGCGTTCATCATTGGCAGGGATTAAATAGGGCCTTCGCTCCGAGGAGGTAGGCCCCGGGGGTGGGGAAGGAAAGTGGTGTGAGAGGGGATGCGTGTCAGGAAGGGGAGGGAGGTGAATCTTGATTCGTTAAGCTGCTATAGTGGAAAAACTTATATCCGGGGGGTGTGTAATGAACAAAGGCTTTGAAGGGGCTTTGAAGGGGCTAATCCTCTTATCTGAGCTTTTCAGGTCCACCCAGCGCCAACCCCCCGTCGCAGCCCCTTCAAAGCCTTTGTTCATTACACACCCCCATGATATAAGTTTTCCCACTATTGCAGCTTATAACGAATCAAGATTGACCTCCCTCCCCTTCCTGACACGCATCCCCTCTCACACCACTTTCCTTCCCCACCCCCGGGGCCTTCCTCCTCGGAACGAAGGCCCTATTTAATCCCTGCCAATGATGAACGCTTTGCCCAGACGAAGACACGTCCCCTTGTCGAAACGTTGGCTCAAGCAACCTGAGGTTTTCCCCTCCCTTGTTCATTTTGTGATCTATAGTTTAGAGAAATTTAAGCTACAGCTTGGTACATCACTGCCGACTGATGGAACTGAAGCAACGGCGACAGGACATTGAAGTAGGAAAGTTTTGTGCTCGGCAAGCTATGCTTGCAGTTGGCCCCGCTTAACTTTTATCTTAGATTTACAGGATGAATTTTTCTGAATAAAGTGCCTCACCTTGTGCCGCACCACCTTCCTCATAGAAATCTGCGATAAAAAAGAGACAGAAGATATATTGAAGGATCAGGCTTGAGAAGAATATTTTGCTTACCCGGATGGACCAAGGCTCTCAGGCGAGGCTCTTGCACCTTCACGGAAGGGATTGCTCCGCGCGTCAACCTTGTGCATGCATGACTAGTGAAGTAATCCCTCGTGAAGTCTTTTGAGCGGAGCGTGTAGGTCTTGTGGACGTTTTACTTTTGACTGTGAAGCAGTTCTGGCCTGTTGGCATATTTCAGCCAAGGTGAAAATTTGAAAAAAACAGCCAAATAATCATTTTTTTATGTCTGGCTGTAGTAAACAAGCCACAAGCCTTAAAATTCTTGAGGGTACGATTTCATTTTGTGATATGTTTTTGGTTTAGGTAGCAAAAACCAATTTTCTCTTTAAGTACTTTTTGGGAGCGGCATAATTTCACGCAGTGGACGGGAATGGAGGCAGAGCTGCAGAGTAGACTGAAGCCGAATCTTACCATAGAAATTATAACTCGCACATTTCTCCAGACATTTGCAGGCCGACCACCACCCATGATCCAATTTTTTTTTATTCCTGCATGGAACCCACGCCAATGTAGCTATGCCAACAATGCTGTGGCAGAAAGTAGCTTTCCCACAAGTTTGAAGTCTAGATTGAGAACAGTTGGTCAATGAACCAGTAGGCATAGTTTTTCACCTTGTGCTTTCACTGTGCGGAACATTAATAGGAAACACTGCTCTTTCAAAAAAAGTGAGGGAGGCAGAGGCAACAAAGTTGGGTTCCCAAGAAGTAAAAAAAAAATGCCCCCCCCCCCCCCTCTTCCCTACCGTGCAAAACGCGCTGCCTCGAAGATGGGTGCCTAAGAAAAAAAATATGGCTGAGGCTTAACTTGGTTAAGCCTGGAGAATGCGAAGCATCATCGTGTCGCGTAATTCGAGGCGCACAACCACAGCGACGGCGCGAGGTGGGCCCCCGTTTCTCCACTGTCGTGACGTCATCGCGTCACGTGGTGTGACGTCATGTATCACGTGATTTGGAGGCGCACAACCACAGCGACGGCGCGAGGTGGGCCCCCGTTTCTGTACTGTCGTGACGTCATCGTGTCACGTGGTGTGACGTCATGTATCACGTGATTTGGAGGCGCATAACCACGGTGAAGGGCTGAAGTGGTAGCTAAAGTAGTATGCTTCGCATAAAAGATGCTTCCCCGCCCCCCCCCCCCCCCTTTCCTTCTTCCGTGCAGAAGGCGCTGCCTCTCCCGTGAATATCCCAAAGCTACATTCCCTTCAACCATCCGCCGGAAACGATGCGGGGAAAGGAAACGCGAACTAGGCGAACTTATCCGAAAGCAGTCACGGACCACGCATGAGATAAGAGATATGTCAGAGGATAGGAATCGACTTTCAGCGCGTCGTTCCAAACTACTGGTGTTAGTCAGGCCAGCTCGATAACTTTAGGTGCGACGCGCGCATCGCTTCTGCAGAAACCACGCACGTAATAGTATGTAAGCGCTAAACACCGTAAAAAAACTAACCGGAATGAGCATTAAAATTGCTCAGCAGTCGACGTTGCGCTGCAGCAGTTAGAATAACCATATATAAAATAGACTCTGAGGGCACCAAAATCCAAGAGGGATTAAAGTTAGCGAGTCAAGACAGGCAGTGAGCACATGAAAACACACATGAAGTCAGCTTGGCCTGAGGCATCTGTACACTGCAAAACAGCCTTGACACTCTATTTTTAGATTTAATTCGCACAATTTAATTCAATGGCGGATGCTTAGAAAGCTCGAAAAATTATACACGATTTGAATACTTTGCAGGATGCGATGAAAGCAGATTTCCCTGTACATACCGTATTTCTCAGTCCTAACGAAAAAAAAAACATAGATAAGCAACCGATGGCGCTAGGGCCACCCACATGGAGCGTTTTTCTTGCGGAAAACTGGCGTCCGGCCGCCGGCGGCCGGACGCCGTCGACCAAGCCGGGCCAGATATTTGCGCCCGGCGGTCAGCCGCTGGCCGGGAGCGGCCGACGTGAGCTGTACGCGCGGACCAATCAGGGTACGACCGCGCCTGACTTCCGCCCACTACATTTGACTCGCCTAGCCAGTTCAACATGGCGACGAAAGAGTCGCGCATCGCGTACACAACAAGCTTATCTCAGCTGTGCAGATGAGACCGGCTTTGTGGGATTGTTCGCACGCCGAATACAAGGACAGCAGAAGGGAGGTTACCATGTGGCAGGAAGTTGAAGCGGAGATAGAAGAGGACACTGAAGGTAAGCAAACGATCACCACGACGCCCTCGCCGACATGCACGTGTTTTTTGTTGACATCAGCGCGGGCAGTTCATAGGGGCTGCGGCGTGTATGTCAAGCCACGCCGATATCTTTCATTACGGCTTGAAGTGAAAAAAAAATGACGCCATTAATGGTGGATGCCTAAACTAAATGACGCGTTGCCACCTGATACACCATTTCATCTTCGCTGTGCCCGGACCTACACGTACGGCGTTTACATAGGCGCGAACTTTCGGAGCCCGGTGAACTACACTATATCATTGCTCGCTACATTTGAAAGCAAATCGCAATAAGCACTGTTCAGGTGACATGTTTTTTTTTTTGAGCGTTGTTGTTTGGAGTGTATAAATGTATCTCTTTGCAGCGGCGAAAGCGATTGCAAGGTAGCGTAAAGTACTGCAGCGAGTATGCTGCGTAGCTAGGACTTCAATTTACTGGTAGATCGAAACAGAAAAATAGAGGCGAAAAGAATCGTCATTGTTATTGTTTTCGTTCCCGTAAACGACCGATGGTGGCGGGCTCCTTCTCCAGGTGTCGGGGACGATGTCGCGACGAAGTGCACATTCCTCCGCAAAGCTGGGCAGATTCCAACGTCGCAGCCGTCAGGAATGCGAGGCAGTTCCTGCCCCAAAAACGTTGAAAAACCAACGCGGCGTGTCTGCGGGTTCGAGATCTTTTGTGTGTTAGCTTCAAACAGCGTCAGTGTTGACCGAGCGATGAGCTGGAGAAGCGGCTGGTGTGTGTGATATGGTGCATCTGCGCCAGTGTGTGAGCATGCGAGCTTGCATTAGAAATGCTAACAAATTTTTCCTATAGTACAGAATATGTCTTCGTTTACATGTACTACATTTACATTTGGACCACTCGGCCTGTAAACTCGGACCGACATGGTATCCAGTAGCAGGTTCTAACACCTGAGCGGTGGCACTGTTGGATCATGCATATGCCTAAAGCATATTTGCAATGCCTAATGAAGCACGTAGCATGTGCAGCACTGTTTGATAAAGACTACAGGTTGCTTTTTGTTCTCTTCGCACTTTACAGACTGCGACCCCACTTCGCCTGAGGACACTGCGGATGATGCCATGCACGACAAAACAGTCGCTGCTACTCAAAGCAGCAACTTCAATGCTACCACAAATGAAAATTGCAGCCCACTGCAAAACCCACCACGCACACAAAAAAGAGCGAAAAGAACACGCAACCAAATGGAAATAGAAAAGCTTGAAGGAATTCTACAGACAGATGAAGATGAACCTGATGTTTTTGCCCAAGTGATAGCAAAAAGAATGCGAGCATGCCCAAAAAGTGTGTGGCCACAGATCGAAATAGATCTGCTCACTGCACTGACAAAGTACAGTGTAGAATAAATTAGAATTGTCGATACAAATAAGCCTTTGATGTTCTCTGATAACTACAAAAAAAAAACCTGAGAAACAATAACGGTCAGATCAACATTAATCTTTAATAATAACTACTCTTCGCTGCTGCCATTGAATAAATAATTCATTCGTCGCAAATGCAAAACATTTTGTCGACATTTTATCGAGAATTGACAGACGCCGTTTCTAGCAACACTGAAATTTTTGGTGGCAGCGGTTTGGCGGCAGCCGCCCGTTTTCCGCCTCTTGTGGTGGGGCACGGCGGCGGTGCGTCTGCGTTCCGCCGCGCCGCTCACAATCCGCGGCGCAAGTACGCTCCATTGGGGTCGCCCTACTTGAGCTCGGCCAAAGGCAAAACCCAGCGTTCCTTCGTTCGGGGCGCGCTTATTCTGAGCGGGCGTCGGCACTTTAGGCTGGTCCTCATGCAGGCGAATAAGGGATTGAGTGGCGCGTCGGCGGTATAATTTACAACTTGTTGGAACTTCGTAATAGGGGAGTAATTACTCATCGACATTCACCCAATCGCAGCTACAATCGTACGGCTACAACAGAAAGCTCAGCTACTCGGCTACACCAAAGGAAAGGACGGCTACTCCACCTTGGGTTTTCCCCTAAACATTTGAACAACACTGTTACCACTTCGTGTTATTGATCAATTTGCTCTCGCCCTACAATAAGCTTGCCGTTACGGTTAGCTCTATTAGTAGGGCGACTGCTCCGGTGAAACGGTGGTCCCGGGTTGGAATCCAGGACCAGGACGAACTTTTCTTTAACTGCGAAGTTTCTGAGAAAGCTGTTTAGCATTATTTTGTATCCGTGTAAGTGGGCTTTGGAGGATGTCCATGAGTATTTACTCCCTTATTACAAGTGTACTCCACCTTGGGTGATTGCCCTAAACATTTGATCAACATTGTTGGAACCTCGCCGCTCATCGCAGCAATGGCTCAAAAACAGGCTTTTGCGCCGAGGCGGCCGGATTCGCCAGTGCTTCCACTTGCATGTGAAGCACGCTTTTCTAGCTGCGTCGAAGAGACAACTGACCGCCCTTGACACTGGGAGGCTCTGCCCAAGGCACGACGGAGGAGGAAAAAGCTGGAGCGACCAAACAGGCCGAGCGTAAACACTTGCATAGCCTGCCTCCACAGAGCATTCCAGTTCGTTCTGCATTCTCGACGCCATGTACCGACGACACGATCTTCTCATCTGCAATTGGGACCAGCAGCCATTCTTGGTTCGGCAGTCTTCGCCTTCAACTAGCAACGCTCTGCTTTTGGACCCTATTCTAAGAGTCACCAAAGGTAAGAAGTAGGCGATACATTGTTGCGCAAGACCAAATAACACTACGTGTTTCATTGGAGGGTTTCGCCAAATTTCACCATTAAGAAAAATGTTTGAATCGTATCCTAAGTAATCGCTTAAAGATCAAACTACTGCAATGCTAATCCAGTGAAGTAATATTATAATGTTGAAAAAAACGTAATATTTTTAACAGTTCTTATTTTATTGATGGACTTCAATTAGCGAACATTTTCATCGAGCGCTTATCAACACTCTCAACATGAAAGTGGCACTAAACGAGCCCCACTCAAACGGCGCATGCAATTTTTTCCCAGTTTATTAATTGCTATTACCCAGCTTATAATACAAAATATATAAATAGGCATCCTAATAAACAATAAGGAATCCTTCGATAGATGCGGTTCATTAAAATATAATGTTATACAGGAATAAAATGTACGATTAATTAGTCAAAGCTAGTGATGCAAATGAATTTGTTGCATACAAAATTATCGGAATGAAATTAAACAAGAAATACAAACACCAGAACTCCCTTACTATCAGGAGCTATTTATTAGTTTTTTACGACCCGATAAAATATGGAATCTAGCTAGAAAACTAAACAAGAAGAATCTGCCAGCTAAAACTCTCAGTGCTACGTGAAATTAGTTGTGCTATATAACCGTTTGATTACGTGCGGATGTTATCCCTCTAGTAATTACCGATGCATATCGGCGCTTGGCATACTTAGTGCAAGCCTCGCCAACTCAATGATATTCTCCATACCGTGCCGCGTGGCGCAAAGGTAACTATAGAACCGAAAACAATTTCTCCTCCCAGATTTGACGACATTGAGGCCACTCCCGTAATTCATAAGCACAACATAATTTCACCTATTTCAGCACACATCATCAATCAGGTCCTCAAATGGGGCATTTATCTTGAGAACTTTAAAAGAGACAGAATGTGTCCTATTCCGAAAGGAGGTGGTGATAGTCATGTAATTAACTACAGGTCCATACCTGTGGTTTTCAAACTATTATCACTGAACGGATAATAGGTTTTATTGATACATTATGAACGTAGTGTTCTCAAATCCAAGCATGCACTGTTTTAATATCCGAAGAAAAACATTTCAAAATATTTAAAGTCTTTATTCGAAACGGGTTTATTCCGCAATATGGCGGCAAGCATTGGAGTACGTTAATCATGCAGTATTGCTCTCTAATCTTTAAGGCTGTGGAATACATGAGAAGGCACATTATCTCCAAAAGAATTACCTTACTAACAGGTATCATAATCTGTCTGCGAAAAGCGATCTCCATAATGAGATCATAAAATTCAAAAGAGGTTCTATAAAGACCAATATTCCCACCTTTATTATGTATCCCATATAACAATGACCTTCCTTCCATATTATCTACTCCCCACATCATCCCATATGGAGAAAATACGAACACAATATTCTCATATACATCCCTTCTGAGCCACCTGGGTGGCTTAGCGGATGTTGCGCTCGGCTGCAGACCCGAAAGACGCGGGTTTGATCCCGGCCGCGCTGGTTGAATTTCGAAGGAGGCCGGTGTGCTGTGCGTTGTCAGCGCACGTTAAAAAATACCAGGTGGTCGAAATTTCCGGAGCCTTTCAATACGGTGTCCATCATAGCCCGAGTCTGCTCAGACGTTAAATCTCCACAAACCACAACATAGCTTCTCTTCTTATAAAAAGCAGTAACGATTATCTGCTCCGTCTCTCTGATTGCTAGCGCATAAACACGTTACATCTGAATGTTTTTGAAACCAAATTGGCTATATTTAAACTCAGGAATTAAGTCTCTTCTGATATTACATTTCTGCGCCTCAGCAAAATATTACAAGACACAAAAGTGCAAAAACTTTTGGGCTTTGTTCGAAAATTGCATGTCATGGAATTCATGTTTATATTCTTTTCGAAAAATTTAGAAGCTTTTAATGCATTCATGTACACATTTGTGCTATACGGGCCGATAACCTTGTGCAAAGCATGACTTTTGTTACATACATTACGGGGTGCTTGTCGAACATGCTACATGGTGCAGGGGCTGTCAGTCTTCAACCTTTAGCGCCTCCTCCTCTTTCGATGTGCAAAGAACATCACAAATCGAAACAAAGTAAAAGAGAGAATGAACGCACAGGTGGGACGAACCTTTTACGCCTACCTACACTGGGGGAATGTAAAGCGCAGGAACTTTCAACAGGCGCTTCTAATTTGGCCAGCTGCCACCAAGCGCTGTATGACGCTGAAAATGAAGAATTATGGCGGGAATTTCAAATATGCGGTGTACACCTTAGATTCTCTAATGTCATCAAACCTATTCAGAGCGGGCTCGGGATGCACTTTAAAAGTCGGTTACTGCAGCGCTTAGAATGAGTAAGGAACGGCAGGATTTAGTTTTTTCTAAAGTACGTGTGAGCATATTCCCTTTAAGTTACGCGGCGTTGCTATTGCTGACAGGTTGCGTAACTTGACCATAACCAGGAAAGCTTGGCTTGAGGCTGCGTGAGTGGCTTATAAGGCCCCGTGGAAGCCTATCCTTAACTTGTCATTTCGTTAAGCGACGCTAGGCAATATTACCACTGCTGGAAACGCCGATCAGCCATATAAAGCTTACTCATCCAAAATGCCATGTCTAATCCCCCTCAAAAACTGATTTGGGTGGAATAGTTTTTCAAATAAAATTTTCCGCTTTTTCTATAAGAAGAATGAAACTCTATCTTTGATTTTCGGCAGGCAGCCGCTAGCGAGCTTTTCAGCTTCTGTGCACCTTCACTGACAAATGATAAATAAGGAGTCATGTCCCGCTTATAAGCCGAAAAGACGCAAAGTCGGAAGCTCAAGCTCGGCAACTGCCACCTTAGACCGACGAGCGAAGAGTCAGCACGAATTTCAATGTACTACCACGTACAAGGACAAGAATTAAAATGATGCATTCTGTAAGAGAGGCCCTGAATACATCGCCATCTGCCGGGTGGTGAAATCGGTCGAAACGACACACAAAGACTAAATTTCGACCATGGACGTGTTTAGAATCCGCGAGGCTTCGAAATTTCAAAGTTTGAAAAGATTCGGAAAACTTCAAGAATATTGGTAGTCTTGGTCTTGTTAAGGTTCCATATCTGATTATCTCTTTACTTCAGCATACCCCGCACATTTGTGTTATAAACGCTTGTTACGGAGGAGACGTTAATCTGCACTTCTGCTTTTTTTTTTGCTTGGGTTCATTGGAAGGGCGCATCAACACATGGAGCGTCAATTCTTCTGCGCAGATGTGATTACTCCCCCGCGGCTCGGTAAGTCACTGGCTGTTGAGGTATTTCACTTATGAGACATGCGTTGAAAATGATATTTACGCGCACAAAAAGTGAGACATATTTCAAATCATAACGATTTATAATGATTACGTTCATACATATTCAAGTCGCTTTGAGATTTTCAAACATCACAACATCGGTATAAGCTGTGTACATCCACATGTATGCCATGTATGCTTCTGCAGTTAGGTCCCCACAACGTCGTGCTGCCTGGCAGTACTTCGAACAGTCCAATATACCATTCAGAAAGCTTTAATTCCATTCCTAGCATTGCCAGGTGTGAGCGATCAGACTTATGTAAATTGATTTTGAAAAAGAAAGTAATAGTGGTAATTCGCGAATCTAAATTAGATTGCCTGCTTTGACATTTTGAGAGGAATCCAGATCGTAATCTCGCTGAATGAAAGGTGCTTCTTATTGGTCACGAACTTTTGTGTCGCACAAAGATTTCCAAGAACTTCCCTCTGAGAGCACACCCTGGAAACGTGCGTGTACAGATCGCAGATGTAGTGAGCAGTGGTCAAGATGCATGTGGTCTAGAGAGTATTGCGGGCATGCGTACTGCTTCATAGATGTCCCAGTGAAAAATAAACCAAATATATATAAAACGCCGTAACTTCTGTCTGTCATCTCTAAGAGTAGGGTGAGTCAATTGTAGAGTAAAATCCAGAGAAATTGCATGCGATACACATCACCTGCTGAAGCACTTTCCAAAGTAAGTTGGGCGAGTTGGTGAGGGATCATGATGTAAGAAAAAATAGCGCGAAGGAAACGCGAAACACGGACAGGACGACGCAGACAAGCTCCACTCTCTCCGTTTTTCGTGTTTCCTCCGAACTATTTTCTTTACAGCCCTGCACAAGATTTTTTTATTTTCGAACCACATAGCAGAAAAAAGTTTCGACGCACATTCCTGTAGTTATAATCGCCTGGCCGCCACAGCAAATTGATCACTTCTTGTGAATTTTTCAATCCACCATGATTACAGCGCCTGCCAGCGATGCACAGCTGTCTGTTTCCTCTTTTTTCTACTTGAACAAATGTTTATTTTCTTTTTGGGATTAATAGAAAGCAGTTTGAAATTTTAATTTGGGGCTTCATGCGAAGCAGCAGGCTTGGGTTTTTTTCCTTTATTTAAGCAGAAGTGCTCTTGAATAGTTTAGAAAGAGGCAAAATTATGAGCATTGGTCGTAAACAATTACAGCAACAAGAAACCGACTTAGGCGCAAGAAATATTAACTACGCCTAAAATCTGATCTACTGAACTTATGTTTGGATACACACACATCACAGTACCTCACATTTTTTCTCGGAAATCTCGGTCCCGTTCACTGTGAGTGATACTTCTATCCTACGAAAGTTTCTTCAAGCAGCATGTTGCACGTGACTGTCTTTCTACCTTCTTTCAACCCCATTTGGGAGACACCTGAGCTGTAGCCAAATAAATACAGTTTCTAGCATTTCTTGCGCACACACTCCGCGCATACGACTCGCCATAGCGGCTCAAGTAACCCTTGATGCGACGCCTGTGTGCTTGAGATATCAACTGGATGGGACTGAGACGTCAACCGCAGAGCTGTAAAATACCGCAGGACACAGTGGTTTGAGATGCATTCCCTGGCAGTCCGCAAACTAAGAGGCTTGCTGTGGGAAAAAGTAAAGCTTCGTATAAAATGGTTAGAGGACGCTGGCTAGTTGGAGCAGTGCTGGGAGGCATATCATTTGCGCTGTGAGGCGTACACAGAACAGTTTACAGATAGAACAACAGCAGGGTAGTTACGCCTTCTCTCTACGTCGCATAACTGTCATTCCCACCACACCTTTAGCGTTTTCTGCCATTGATATTGATGCAGTCAAGGTAGAAGGCTGACCATGTGCTCCATTGCTCAACACGCTTGACGCCACAGGTAGCATAAGAGGGTTGTCCTACAGCTTTCGCCCTCACCGTTCGATCACGCTGCACCTGAGAGCTACGACAATACTACGTCTGCCGCTATTTTACCAAACCCACCCAGACTAGAGTTCTGTGAAACGCAGGCGTATGCAACAAAGCTGCATGGCATCCGGGAGGCAACGCAGGTGGATCTTGCCCCCCCCCCCCCCCCCCCTCTCTCTTCCAGTGGTTAGATTATGCAGCGAACATGCTCAGATTTCTCTTTTCCGTCTTCTCGGTTTTGGAGCGGCACGACGTCAAACTGTTTTCTCTTGGCTTGTGCGCGTTAAAACCATGGTGTGGTGCTAAAGAAAAGCATACTCATTTTGTAACCGCCGCGACATAGGCAGATGCAGTGTGCGTGGGTGCCGGGGAAATTACGACGGTCGCAGAAAAGTTGGATTGTTTGGATTTCCCAGTGGGGAAGCTCGAAGAAAACTTGGTTTATATCAACTCCTGGATAGAATATCGCGCCAACAATAAGATCGAAGCTAAGTAACTGAAACTTAACCTCTTTTGATAATTTATCTTATGTTCTCTGAAACCCAACACTAAAAAAGAAGAGGTCGGTAAATTTAAATCTGTTGAATAGTGGTATCGAGAGAAGTGGATGGTATTACACTTAAGCTTCCTCATAGAGTTATGCGAGCTCCGTTTCTATGAGCAAGACTTCATCCCAAGCTCTCACATCATGATAAACAAACGGTGATAACCATACAACTTCAAAAGGACGCAGTGCCTTCGGTGTTGCCCAATTGTCCACCGTACCTTTCTTCTGCACCTTTATGTCGCGAGTACACGGCAAGAAAGAGAGCACGTCGGGAAAATGACGCTATCCAGGAAGCCATGATCAATTTTATAAAGGCAATCGAGGAGGAAAAACGACTAAATTCAACGCGTTCGCTGGAAGGCACAGCCAACGCAAAAGATAAGTACATCATGTTTCTTCGTTTAGAAACTCAGCCGTCTCCATATGTGACATGTGCTGTCATAGTCCTTCCGGATCTGACAATATTTGTGGCTATAGACATGGTGAGGCTGCACTCACTGGTATTGAAATCGATAATGAAGCTAGCGAAATATTAAATAGTTCCAGAAAAGGGTTATAGCGCCGAAACAAACAACACACATAAAGCTAGACGGGACAGGCAGCTTTCTGTGTGTTGTCTGTTTCGGCGCTATAACCCTTTTCTGGAAACATGCACCAACTAGCCCCTCAACAAGTATTACTCAGTTAAAGAGTTAATATATTTTAATGAAAGCCACCAAGAGCAATAAAATGTTCATATAGTCTTCATGTTACTGTTTTCCACGACTTTATTAATTTTGATTATATCGGTGTTTAACATTTCATCCGCTTTCGAAAATGGTGAAACAAAAGCATGCGTTTATCAAAAGCAGTAGAGTGCATGACATGCGGCTAGGCCCTGCATTTCATGCATTCTACTGTATTTTACTACTACGCTATCTCGGAAATAATTTTTTGGTGTTAATATGAACGAATTGCGATGAACGGAGAAGCAGGAACTATACAAATGTGATGCTTTTTCACGAGTATTACAATGAAACTATAAAAACAAAGCACTTAGCTGCAGCACGAAGTGTATCGCGAGGGTCACGAAAGAAAGAACAAATTAGAACAAGTTAAACCGTCAGATATAGAGCGAAATTAAGCAAGCGGTTCAAATGTTGTTACTTAATCGCTAATTCATATCAATTGGCTGAGTACTACAGCCGTTGTACTTCGTATAGTAAATTAATGCGCAGAAAACTACCGGCTAGCCCTCGCAGCTGCGAGCGTATGAGGGGCAACTAGCGTGTCGTAAAGGAGCAAGGTGAGAGACCTTGAGTTGTCTAGGAGGCTTTGTATTTACGAGGGTGGCGCTGTTTAACACTATTAAAGTTGGCTTACACGCTTCATACATAACCGTGATAAGAATGGTCAGCCACCGCTATAGCTCACTTGATAGAGCACTGGGCATGAAATTGCGAGGTGGTTAGTTCATATCCCAGCAGCAGCATATGAGTGCTTTTTTCTTCCACTTTATTATAAAATATATTTCTGTGATAACTTAATTACCATAGTAATTCCCATTGCTCTGCAGAAGAAATAAATGAAAAACATTAAAAGAACCCCTGATGCTCCTGGCTTTCGGTGAGTGTTGTTCCTTAAAATGTGTGTCATAACGAGGCCCACATTTTCTTTCACTCGTCGGCTCTACCACTAGTCATTTTGCGTGCAACTGCCCTGGGTGCTCATGCTCTGTTGAAATGGGTCCTTTCTGGTTTGCAGCACGGCCTTTGGCGGCAATCTATCGTTTAGGTTACATGTGGCTGCCCTTCGACAGTGATGAAATCCTTGAACGCGCTGTAATCGGCGGCGAGGACGGTGGCCAGACGATTTACATCGGCCGCGCGGAGCACCAAAGAGACGTCATTCCCGGCAAGGTATTGGCTGGTGAGGGCTGCTGCTACGTCTCCTACGATGGCGGCGAGCAACGCTGCGACAAATTTGATGTGAGTAATCCATCGGTGTCCTGTGTGGAAATAAAAGGAATATCAAAGGTGCAATGCAAACACCTCCAGCAAATCTCTAGCATACTCCAGCGCGACCTGTATAGTAGATCATCCACGAAACTATGCTGCTGTAGCCGGCGTCATCTGCCCTCTACCACTCTCCACCCTCTTTATCCTTTCCGTTACGTCGCCCGTCACTCTGGACGGCCGCATTACATGGATGGATGAGCTACTGTGCGTGCCTCTGTGACACACGCTCTTGCATGAAGAACTACAACCCTCCTACACCTCTAAAATCACACGCCACACCTCAAGACTAATCACTATATTCGGCTACTCCAACATTCTCCGCAGAAAGCTCTCAGAAAAACTGCGAGAGCATATCCGCTGCGGTGATGTGAGTGTAGCATCATCAACGCAACAATCGTTCACACCATCAACCACAGTTTCTGAGCAGTCCGACTACCATCAGCATTTCGCGCCATTCATGCTATCGCTGGTATTGAAACTCAGAAACATGCACTTGGTATGCTATGACTCACACAGCGTAATGATTACTTGATGCCTATCAATAATTTCAACTCATATTGGTAATTTTTTTAGGATTGAGTACTAACGCAACCCGACGATGATGGTGGGTGTTTCTGAGTAAAATTCGGGTTGTGATGAGACTGGGAATAACCTTCATTCGATGAGACCTTCTTTTTTCCGTAACATACTCAGTGAATCCAGAACAACATTCAAAAGAGACGGATGCTTTCGTGCATGTAATGCCCCTCATGGAGTATCTCAGCATGAGTCCCTTGAGGAATCAAAAACGCAACTATGTCGAAGCACTCTCCGAGATTTACTCAATTCAGCAGACATCACAAACTAATGGGCTTCGTTCTCTGAGTTACGAATTTCAAACGCTGACGCCTGTTAGTGCCCTCTGCGTGGATTCTTGAGCATCTCTAAATATTCGAATCTTTGTGTGCTTTGGTGTGTTTCGATGGAGGCGAAGCGAGAAATCCGCGCGTGTGCTCTGCGATGTTAGTGCAGGTTAATAATTCGTTTTATTCCGCAGTCTTCCACTACGACACGTGCTTCTCGCTTCCTTCCTTGCTTCCTTGCTTCCTTGCTTCTTTGCTTGCTTCCTTGCTTCCTTGCTTCCTTGCTTCCTTCCTTCCTTCCTTCCTTTGTTCATTTCTTCCTTCCTTCCTTCCTTCCTTCCTTCCTTCCTTCCTTCCTTCCTTCCTTCCTTCCTTCACTGTGCAGGTTAGGAGTCAACTGAGAACTGAGACAAGAACTGCCGATTGCCGGTCCACAAATTCAATTAATATACAGACTGCTTCACCTATGACTTTACACAGTTTTTAAAAGCAGGGTTCTTCAGTTAGAACACTTTTTTCGGCATAGGATTGTCAGCGGTGACGGCACCAGAATGCAATGAAGACGTCCTAACGCACGCGCCCCTTCACTAATAATAAATACTTTACTTCTCAACTATTACTTTCGGGCTCCTTAATGTTTTTGAAGGCATGTAGCCAAACGTAATTAATACCTATAGCAGTATTTAGAATTTCGAAAACGTGCTTACCCTAGGCGCTGTAGCATAGCAAATTTTGGTCGTTTCAACAACTTACCTGCACTGGAGAGGTTGCTCCAACTGCCAGATTCTCGAAAGCGCATGTACATTTTGGCGGAATGTAACCAGAATATGTTAGGCCCCAGCGCCGACGGTGACGGCGTTTTCGAAAGTCTAAACACTGATATGGCTAGTAGTTACGGTGGGTTACACGTCTGGGAATAATTAAGGAACCTAAGAGTAAAAGATAAAAAGTTAACTATTCAGTATTACTTAACCAGCCGGCTTGGTAGGAACTCTTAACTGTATTCTGATGTACTACATCTCTGACAATGCTATGCCGAAAAAAGCCTCTTCCAGCTCGAAAAAAATGTTTTTAAAAATTATGCAAAATCTTTGGTTAAACACCCTGTATGGAAAAATGCGGATATATATTTTTAAGGACACCGCCTATCTTTATTTGGCACAATAATTGAGCTCATTTCTCGTCATGTCCAGGCGCGTGAAAGTATGAAAAATTTGTAAAAATTCGAAACAAGCCAAAAGTGCCGCAATGTGACCTTATTGCGCTTGTCTGAATCCTGGCAAGCCCTAGTGAAAACGAGTCATCTCAATTAGCGAAGCGTGAGCGGGCACGCTAATCGAAACCTGGCGTATTCTACGTGGATGCCTCCGACCCCCAACCTGGGGGATTGTACACGGTCAGTGTCGTCCACCAATCCAAAACAGTGAACGCCCTTACTTTACGAGATGAGGTCGCCAATGCGTTGGCTGCATCAGATTCCGCTTCAAAAACAATTATTTGCGACTCGCGAGGGGCATGTCGGAACGTCGAGCAGGGGTGGGTACCGTACCTAGCCTACCGCATTCTCCAAAACAGATCTACACCGGGGACCCAGCTCACCGGCGTATCGTTTGGGCTCCTGCTCACATGGGCTTCGAGGGAAATGATGCAGTTCACGCAGCCGCCCGCGTGCTCTCTCACCGGACATTCGGCTCTGACCGCGACGATCAGGAACTCGAATTCACTCCAGCTTACTCGTTAAAAACATTGTCTTACTTTATCAACCTGGCCAGGGCCTTTATCCCTTCCCGTGTAAAGGTCTCTCAAAGGTGGAGGAGCGGCTTCTGCTTCGCCTGTATACTAATACTAATATACTAATACTGTATAATAATAAGAGCTGCTCGGAAGCTCTCAAACACTTCGACTCTTCTTTCTTGGGCAGCTGTCCACACTGTGCGGAGAAGTCTTCGGACATCAACCACATGGTGTGGGCCTGCCCCTCCAACCCTGCTATCCCCCCTCACCCCAAACCATCCCGGGAGGACTGGGAGGCGACCCTACTCGGCTGCTCTGACCTGCAGACCCAACGGGCCTTGGTCGCGCGATCCCGGGCGGCGGCCGACATCACTGGGGTCAAGAACTAGGGACCTCAACCTAGTACTTGTAAGGTCTCGCCCCCTCTGAGTCAGCTCATAGATAACCTCCTGAAGTGTGTCTGCACATGAATGTTTTCCAGAACCATCACCACTCTCGTGCAGGTAACGCCGCTCCAGTAGCTGCAAAAGTCAACTGGTGGGAAGGCGTATTAGCTAACAACGAAAGCGATCGTGTCAGTGTTGTACTAGTAAAGAGTATCCTTTCGCTTCCTTTCATAACAGGCCCACTGCACCACTTTATCTCACTCATCTACCTCTGCACACACTCATCCTGCGCGTCATTATCGTGTTGGCTCACGATTGGTAGCAACTTTTCTTTTAAATCACGAATAGCCGCAAATAATTTTTTGTTCTTTATGCAGACTTAATTATTCTTAAAATCTGCCACATGACACGACTCTGCTGTGCAGGTACTCGTCGACGACGGTGCCAGATTGACGTGGATGCAGGGTTCTGGCGGTTCCGTACCGGAAGGAGCCATTGAGGGCGGCTGGACTGGTAGTGGCGAAAAACTCTACATAGGCCGCACTCAACACGAGGGCTCGTGGATAGTGGGCAAGGTGCACCCTTCCCACGAATGTCTCTACATCACGTACGGAGGCCTCGAATACCGCTACACAGACTACGTGGTGCTCGTCGACGAATCTGCACTTCTGTAATTGCTTGCTCAGCCTCTTAACAAGCACGGAATTACCACCAGCTAGCTCTATCAAGCATTTGCTAGCAGTGGAAAATTGGTAAAAATGAATGTTAAACTTCAGTAAGGCTTTTGCACTGCCTTATATTCAATTCTAGAATAAATGAATCACTGAATAAACCTATGGGAGAAATTAGTTTTGTAAAACAAAAATGTGAGAAATCTGCACGAATACCTTAGTATATTGTGGCAAAAAAAGCGCACAAACTCACGGAAGTACCAATATCAATGTTGCCCCAGTAGGCACTTTTTGGAGATATACTATATAGAGATTTTCAGTTGGATGAGTGTTCGAATCTCATTACAGTTCCAGCTGATAGCAGGTATTAAATGGAAGCGGAACTCGTTTTTTGAAAATTCGTGGTTATTCAAGAATTCAAGTCTTCGTCTAGCTAGCTTCTAGCTAAAGCATGCAAATTAGTTCTGCGCTAAAATATAAAGTGGTGACGTAATAACCAATTAAAACCACGGCAATGTGCTCGCTTCTCCACACTGCGTTGAAGTAAAGCGGGGAAACTTGTGGTGATGTCACTGTTGCCGAAATTTCAGTTGTCAGCTGCCTTCGTCTGCATGCTGCCGGACGTCATCCGATGCCACGAAGCACCACTTCGTGGGCTTTACTTTCGACGGCATTTTTTTTTTCTTTTAGACAATTGCTTCTTGGCTGGAAACTTTAGGCGTCGACATATGAGACATCGCCACTGCCGCATCTGCCTGTCCTGCGCCTTGCTGAGTAGCGTGAACGCCGACGCCGCCTTCGCGGCGACTACGTCCCCATTTTAACTGCTATCGCAAAAAAAAATTCGCATGCTTTACCTGCCAGTTTCACACATTTGCCTCGTTTAAACTCATCGAATTCTACAACCTCATCAGTTGTCCTTCAAAGCA
This sequence comes from Amblyomma mixtum, assembly GCF_055824585.1. Taxonomy (NCBI): domain Eukaryota; kingdom Metazoa; phylum Arthropoda; class Arachnida; order Ixodida; family Ixodidae; genus Amblyomma; species Amblyomma mixtum. The sequence continues at coordinate 74,391,430 of NC_143019.1, read as the reverse complement.
GTTTGCTAGGCTCGTGAGGCTTCAGCTCTGTACACACAGTCATAGTTTTGAGAGATATACATAAACACGCTGCAGGAGGCGCGCTAACTACACCCCTGTGTAAGGTATAGAACTCTAATTATTATCCGAATGCATGGTGAGCGCCAGGTCTTTCAGGCCCGAGATGATGATGAAAAGCCTTTTTTTTAATAAAAGAGGTGAGGCTCTCTTAAAGAGCCGCGCAATGGGTGGAGTCCCTATTCCGGGACCCCATTGGTCGAAGCCGCCAGCTTAGCCCGCTTGAACAAAGCCTTTTGGGCCTATTGGTCCGAGCAGCCAAGCACGGCCGCCTCCCATTCCTCTCTGGTAGTTAGGCCCGAGAGGCTGCCGTTGAGTTCAGCAGCCAAGAACTTCCACATGAACGTCAGGATTGCCGACAGCCTTTTGTGATACAGAGACCCGCTGTGTTCTCCTCCGGGCCACCTGGATCCTCACCTTTTAATCCTCGGACCGCAGCTATTGGCCCTTTCCCCTAACAGGGCCTACCCCAATCACCTCTCTGTAAATATTTATTGCACTATAAATGTTTTCCACCACCACCACCACCACCACCAAAGTTCTATGAGGAGTGTTTGGAGTCCGAGGTTACATCGTGTCGAAATTCATGCCCTTTCGAAAATCATACAGGCAAAGCAATCCCACCAGTGCACGTAACAGGTCGAAATACCCAAATTTTAGAGCGCAGCACTTAGGTGCCCGTTTCTGCGTTTCGCGGCTTCGCCGTCGCCGCCGTTCTCAGTTGTAACCAGGAGAGGGTAAAAGCGCAGCCTCCTCCCCTCCGTAGTAAACAAAAAAAAATGACGAGGAACTTGAACGGCTAAAGTGGTGAAAGGCGAAAGTCTGAGTGCTGCGTTCTGCTACGCGATTGTTCACATTCTATTGGTGCATTAATTAACTGGCAAATAATGACGCTTAATCTCTGCCTTTAGGAGTGGAACGCGACAGCCTGCTGTAGCGCTGCCAGGGAGTACACGGAACGCCACCACCCGTTTGGCGCGATGCGTTGCCCTTTGAACGCAACGCTTCGCCGCAGACATTTGCGCTTTACCTTATACGCGCATAAATTGTACACAACACAGACGAACTGCCAAAGAACATGGCCAGCAGGCCCATGCGGCTAACGCTATCTATGAGCAGCCCTAGAATCTGTTACGCCTTAAGTGCATTGTATATTGTATCAGTCGCGCATGCGCTCTTTTGTATGGGCCCTGTCCAGCGTGATACCTGTAACAAGTGGCCGTTATCATGCAGTCACCTGTAGGCTACATATACCAGCAAGAAATCTCGAATAAAGGTTCTTCTTGCTGCTTCCACGATGCGTGTTCGTTGTTGGACGCCGGAACACATTGTGTTTCATACTTGCACCAACTTTTGATGAGGAGATAGACTGCAAATTTTTTATACGCGCCATTCATACTTTAGTGAATCTAGAGCAGTCATTTTCGATGTTAAAAACGTGTTAAAAATGATGTTAAAAACAGGTCTTCTTCCCGCTGAAGCCTGCTCAGCGGATATTGCATGTGGAGGCGCCTTGCACAAAAATATACAGCTAAAAAATTTGGCAGTGGCTTAGCAGTGGATAAGCCTGGATATAGAAGCGAAAATGTTCAGTTACGCTTGGTTTGACGTCATGGCTGTCGCAGTTGGCGCACAATGCACTGGGAGCACCACGCTAACGGTGGAGGCGTTCGGCCGTCCACACACTGCCTGTACGGAGGCGGAGGAGGAGACGCACGTGTAGTGAATACGGTGGTGGTGGTGGTGAAAACTTTTAATTTCTGAAATAGAGTTTGGGAGCCACAGAGTGGCCACGCTACATGGTCGGCGTCCCTTGTCCGGGACACCGCATGACAATGCCCCGTCTCTAGCCCGTTTCACCAGAGCCCTTTGGGACTCAAGCGAGGAGCAGTTGAGAAGGTGCTGTCTTAGAAGGTTGCTTTAGAGACGTGTACTGTGGTGTCCATTCCTTTCGGGTGTACTTTCCTTCAATCAATTTTCATTTCATTCCATTTTCCTTAAGGCTCTTAAGCGCGGTTCTGGTATCCACCGAGATATGAGAGAGACAGGCGTCGTTTCTTTTCCTTAAAACCATTTTTTTTTTCATTTTCCTCCCCTTACTGCGCGGTTCGGGTGCCCACCGAAATATGACACTTTCCTTGCGCACTGTTTGTCTTTTAATAATTTTTTTTCTGACATTTTATTTTTCTTTTTTTTTATTCTCGTTTATGTGCGTATTTTTATGCTTTTTTATTACGGAGTCAGCGGCCACCTGCGCTGCGAATGACGTCGCTCGGTTTCACGCATGCGCGGAAGTGGCAAATCTGGCCTCCGGCTCAGGCAAAGCGCGGTGTTAACGGGCCTAGTGAAGCTTTTCGCTTCAAAAAATATTGGCGTATCCAAATGATGCATAAGTAGTGACTATTAGCAAGAGCAATAATCAACGTTATCTGCATTTTTATATCTGTGTCTCTTTTCCTTCCTCCTCTAATCGCTTACTTGACGGGTGCAATGAAGGAGACCTCCCATTGTCAGACGCAGTGCTATCGCGCGTTTCCTATCAGATTCTTGTACACCAACAGAGACAAGCGCAGACCGTTCCAGATGCATTTCGAGGTGCATCGCGGCATCTTACAATCACGTGTTCCGTTTGGTGCGGCGAGCTCTAAAGCCTGAGCCTTTTTGGCCGCCGCGGTGGCTCAGTGGTTATGGTGCTCGGCTGCTGACCCGAAAGACGCGGGTTCGATCCCGGCCGTGGCGGTTGAATTTCTTTTGAGGAGAAATTCTAGAGGCCCGTGGACTGTGCGATGTCAGTGCACGTTAAAGAACCCCAGGTGGTCGAAATTTCCGGAGCCCTTCATTACGGCATCTCTCATAGCCTTAGTCGCTTTGGGGCGTTAAACCCCATAAACCAACCAACCTTTTTCAAGCTCGCTGTGAGGCAGACACTAAGGTTTTATTTCTGCAATAATAAAAAAAACACCCACATCTGAGGATCCCGGTAATGCCGTAATACTCTCGTGTAAGAAATACTGGTTGGGTTTAACAGATGATTACTAAGGAATTCTGATTCCAGGCCGCAAATGGCGGTGTATTACCCGCGTAGATAGAACATACGGGCTTGATATGTCCTCTCCTCCTCAGCAGGTACACCTAAACTGAAAGACGCTCCGCAGCTGTTATCTTTGGGCGGAAGGCAGCCGTGTGTCCAATCACGACTACTAGTGCACACTGTACCACGTGCGTGACATATAGGGACACTGTGTGTACCTAAAGTATGCACCGTATGCTTGCAAAATCGACAGGGTTTACTTCTTGGATATATGGTGGAGAACGATGGACAGCTGGGCGAGTTTGTAATAATTCATCATGAGGGGGGGGGGGGGGGGTTACAGCGCGAAGAAGACGAAGGACGAAGCAAGAAGACTATACAGACGCTTCCTCTATCTATTCCGATTCTCCTATCCTTCGGGGCAAGCCCCAAGGGATTCTCCCTGAAACCAGTGTGCGATTATATTCACGATTATATAATTTCATCTGGTAGATTCCTCTGCTAGAATGTGAATTCACTACTTTTCCTTCTCCGTATTTTGTGTTTTGTACAAATTCTAGCTTTCTGTCCCAAAATTATCAAAATACTCCATTCCCTGTACATGAGTGCGTTTGTATCCTCTATGCAACGTGGCCAATCCCCCGCCGTGGGTATGTGCCACTAAGTCTGAGGACATCATCATCAGCATCATCTATACAGACGAGCGCTCTTCTGTGTAGTCTTCTTGCTTCGTATTGCATCTTTTTCGGTGGTGGTGGTGGTGAAAACATTTATTACGAATGAACAGGAGGTATGTTTGGATCAGCCCGTAAGAGACCGATCCTTACAAACACTAGGTGGAGGTCCCTAGTATGGGACCCCAGTGGCGGTTGCCGCCGCCCGGGCGCGCCCGACTAAGGCTTGTTGGGCCTGTAAGTCGTGGCAGCCGAGCAGGGTCGCCTCCCAGTCCTCCCGGGTTGGGTTGGGGATGGGGGGAATAGCGGGGTTGGAGGGGCAGGCCCACACCATGTGATAGGTGTCAGAAGACAATGCACTACAGTGTGGGCAGCTGCCGCTAAAGGAGGGGTCAAAATGTTTTAGCGCTGCCGGGCACAGCAAAGTATTGGTGAGAAGGCGGAGAAGGAGCCGCTCATCCGCCATCTTCAGGCCTTTACATGGGCTAGGGTAAAGGCGATGACAATTTTGATAATATGTTGTAATATCTTTGAATGTATAGACCGGATTAAAATCGGGTTCCTGATCGGATAGGGAGGAGAAAACAGCCCGGTGAGAGAGCGCGCGGGCGGCTGCGTCTGCTGCCTCGTTTTCTGCCAACCCCTGATGAGCAGGGGCCCATATGAGGTAACGGTGTGCGGGGTCCGTATCCCGTATGCAATTTTGGTATATTCGATAGGCTAGGAAGGGAGTGCAGCCTTGTTCGACGTTCCGACAGGCCCCTCGCGAGTCGGTGATTATGTATTTTGAATTGGAATGTGAGGCCGCGAGAGCAATCGCGACCTCTTCTGCTTGTGTTGCACTGCGGGCTCTGAAAGTTAGGCCGTTAACTGTGTTGCTGTTGTGAACTACCGCGGCCGCGCACCATCCCCAGTGGTGAGGGCCGGAGGCGTCCACGTAGTATACACCTGTTTTGTTGCCATAATATCGGGCTAGCGCTTCCGGTCGTGCCAGGCGCCGACCATTATGGTCTTCATGTGACATGTTTGCTGGAAGAGGCCGCACGTGGAGGGCACGTCTCCACAGTTCCGGGATGCGAAACCTGTCTTCCATTGGAGGGGTGCGTTGTATATGGAGTCGAGCAAGAAGGCGGCGACCCGACTCCGTTAGCGACATGCGCGTGTACTGGTTTGTAAGGTGCGCCCCCCGGAGCTCCCGGAAAGTATTCACCACCCCAAGAGCCATAAGCCGGCTGTTTGAAGTAGTGATAGGGAGGTCAAGGGCACGTTTAACAATTTTGCGAAGGATGACCTCAAGGGCGTCCTCCTCTTGTTTCCGTAGGTGGAGATAAGGAATCGAATAGAGAATTCGACTAGTTACGAAGGCGTTTGCCAGCCGCAAGGCATCCTTACTTCGTAACCCTCCGCGTTTGTTGGAAACACGGCGGACCATGCGGCCCACCTGGTCCCCCACCTTACGGAGTTTGGCCAATGTAGTGTCTGGCCGCCTGTGTTTGTGGATGTAGAGTCCGAGCACCCGTATCTCATCACTTTCGCGTATGGGACCACTCTCAAGAGAAAGAGATATTTTAGTTGTGCACTTCTGTGAAGGGCGGAGGTGCACAAATTCCGATTTTTGAGGGGAACATTGAAGACCGCAGCGACGGGCGTAGCGGTCTACTATCGTCGCCGCTGTTTGCAGGCTGGTTTCAATGTCTCCTGTGCTGCCCTGCGTGGCCCACAGAGTGATGTCATCGGCGTACAGGGCGTGCTGTACGCCGGCGACACCACTCAGCTGGGCCGGCAGGTGCATCATGGCCAGATTGAAGAGCAGCGGGGAAAGTACCGCGCCTTGAGGGGTTCCCCGCGTGCCGAGTAGGTAAGGACTATGGTCTCTATCTTGAATTCGAATGTAGGATTGACGATCCATTAAAAATTGGCTTATGTATTGGAATGTGTTGAGGCCACAGTCGGTGTGACTTAGGTTAGTGAGTATGATGTCATGTGTTACATTGTCAAATGCCCCTTTAAGATCCAAGGCAAGTACTACCCGGTCATTATGGGGGCATTCGAGGGGGTCAAGTACTTCCCGATTGAGTTGCAGGAGGACATCCTGTGCGGATCTGTGTGGGCGGAATCCGAACATGGTGCTCGCAAAGACTTGTTTGTGTTCAAGATATGTAGATAACCGATCCCGCACCATCGTCTCCATTAGTTTGCCCACACATGAGGTGAGAGAGATGGGGCGGAGGTTATCTGTGTCAATTGGTTTGCCAGCTTTAGGAATAAAAGTGACCAAAGCCGTTTTCCATTCGATTGGCAGGGGGGTGTACCCGCGCCAAATCGCATTGACGTATTCCAGGAGGGACTGGTGTGCCAAGTCGGGCAGGTTCGTCAAAAGCTTGACGGTGACCTTATCCCGTCCTGGCGCAGTGCCCCGTTTCATTTTGGCGAGAGCCGCCCGCAGATCATGGAGCTGGAAAGGTTGATCCAGGTCCGTGTTCTCTCTGCCTGCATAAGAGTACGCAGATCCACGGGGGTCTTGGGCTGTACACAGATACTGGTCCCGAAGTTTCTGTGCCAGTTGAGTCGTGTTGCCAGGAAAAGCGTGCAAGGCTCGCTGTAAATGTTTTTGTGTTTCGGTTCGTGTTTGGGTTGGGTCGATTAGGGCTCGAAAGAGACGCCACTTGTTTCGGCTGGACATTTGTCGCGCGGCCGTGTTGCATCTATCTACCCAGTTGGAGTCGGCGAGTTGGGCCGCGTACTCTGCCGCTTTCTGGGTAAGCTCGGCAATTCGAGCTTTAAGCTTTCTATTGTGTTTCTGGCGTCGCCAACGGCGGACGAGGCTGCGACGGGCTTCCCAGAGGTGTAGAAGGTGGTTATCCACGTCCGTGACCGCCTCTGAGAGCTGGATGTGTGTTTCATGCGAGGAAAGGTGCGCCAGCAGCTGTTGGGACCATGCTGTGTAGCCTTGCGCGGAAATGGGTGTATTATCAAGTGAGTTAAAATTTTGCCTGAATTTCGTCCAATCTGGGATATGGGCTTTTGTTCTGGGACGCTTGAGGGGGCGTGTGCGTAGTGTAGTGTTAATGATGCAGTGGTCGCTACCGAGGGTCTCCTCGGTGTTGAGCCAGTCTGCGTGTCGTATGTTGCGAGTGAAGGTTAAGTCCGGACACGTATCCCGTGTCACGGAATTTCCTAGCCGGGTTGGGTGGACAGGGTCCGTGTGGAGGGTGAGGCCCAACGTGGACGCAAGCTCCGCCAGCTTACTCCCGCGCGACTCCTCCTTGCGATACCCCCACTGCTGACTGGGAGCGTTAAAGTCGCCCACAATCAGCAGGGGATCGCGGCCCGCTACTCTTAGCGCGCGGCTAAAGAGGTCCGCAAAAGTCACTCGCTTTAGTTTGGGAGAGGAGTACACGTTCAGTATATGCAACGGTGGGTCCCTGCGGCGGACTGGTAGGAGGGTCACCATTACATAAGAGTACTCTAGTTGGAGGTCGAGATTCACTAGGTTGGCTGTGTAGTTTTTGTGAACGAGAAGACAAGACGCGGGGTCCTGTTGGAACGTCGTGTAATTTGAAATTGTGGCGCCCAGGCCTGGCTCTTGGAGGGCAACCACGGCTGGTAAGGATTCGTAAGTTTCAAGGTAGAGGCGGAAATTGGCCCGCTTAGTGCGGTCCTTAAAGCCTCTACAGTTCCACTGTGTTATTGAAGTTGACATGGCCGAATTGGAGATGGCGGAACTCCTTTGATTAAGGTGTCTCGCCATGATTTAAAATTCTTGGGGGGGAGGAGGAGGGATTGGCTGCCTCAGAGCCAGCTACTTGCGCCATCAAAGGGGTGTTGACGGAGGGAGCGGGGCAGCTGTCCTCATTGTCCGAATCAATAATCAGACGGTTGAATTTTGAAGGACGGGATACGTCCCTAATGGGCCCCGTCCGACGGAGGAGGCGGGGGTTGTCCAAGATGTGTTTTGATACTACTGCGTGGATTGCAGATTTGACCTTGGTCAAGATTTGGTCCATGGCGGTCTCGATCATAGATCGTAATTTAGAGGTTAAGCGCTCCTCCATCGCGGAGATGGCTGTCACGAGGGCAGGCGAGATCTCCGCGTCGCTCTCCATTGCGTCCGAGTTCTGCGGGCTCGGAGCGGCGGACGCCAATTTTGATTCTAAATTTTGAATTTTGTTGAGCAAAAGCTCATTCTGTGCCCGGAGCACGTCGATCTGTTTTTTGTATTCCGCATCGAGTGCGGAGACGGTAACTGGGGAGGAGGGGGAATGGGAGGAGGAGGAGGCGATCTCAGCCCAGCTGCTCACCTGTTGTTTGCCGTGTTGAGACGCTGATGCCCGGGCGCAGGCAGCGCCATTTGTCTTGAGCGCCGGGAAGTGGCCAGCGTCCCTGCCGCTGGGCGGTGGCGGTGGGGGCGTAGTCTTGTTCCCGGGTGGTGACTTCACCGAGGATGATGATGATGACGTTTTGTTGTCGATGCCGTCAGCTTCACGCGGCGTTCCGCCACCGGCACCTGAATTGGGATGACTTGCCTGCCGGCCAGGTCGCTGTTTTCCGGGGAGCTCTGGGCGCCTAGCCTTGCGGCCGGGCACCCTGAGCTGCCTGAATTTCCCCGTGCAGTCCCGGGAGTTGGTGGCGTGGGCTTGCCCACAGACTGCACAGGACGGTGTGCACTCATGCGGTGTCTTCACCCCGTCGACGGTCGACACCGCACTGCCACAAAGGCTACACTTTTGATCCGGTCAGGGGCATGTGTCCGCTCGGTGTCCCACGGTACCGCACCGCACGCAGGCCGGGATCGTTTTCTTATATTCACGCACAAGGCTGACTTCTCAGTTGTAATGAACATATCGCGGCACCACTTTGCCCACGAAGGTGAGCACCGCGACGTCTGATTTTCCAAGCTTGCGGATATCGGCAAGCTCTCCAGCAAGCCACTGGATCTTGTTTTGCAGGGACTCACTGGTCTCGTGCTTGGCCACGGTGATGACGCGGCGGCACACGTCACCAGTGAGCTTCAACTGGCCGTACATAGAGAGCTGGCCTTTCGGTGTTGTTAGTTCGAAGTCCCGCAATAGCTTGTCTGCGACGTGCGGCTCTCGGGTGCCTGCCACGATCAGGTTTTGCTCTCATGTGGGGAGCAGGCTGAGCGATGCTGCGGCCTTGGCGCCCAGGTAGGCCGCGAACGCTGCTCCTAGCTCACCATGTTGAAAGACATCCTTCAGAGCGACGGTCACCCGGGGCTTCAGGATGATAACGATGTCATCGGGATGAAGCCGCGGCAGCGGCTTTGGTTTCCAAGCAGGTCCCTGGGGCCCACCGTGAAGCGCTGCAGCGCGCGCAGCAGCGTTGTGCCGTGTTGAGCGGCCTGGCGACGTGGCGTCCGCTTTCTTGGAAGCATTCCGCTTGCGGGAGCGGCGTTCCACTAGCTTGAATAACTTCAAGTTCTCGATGGGCGCAAAGGCCGGGCTATCAGGCGCTGGATTTGCTGGAACCTCGGACCAGGCCATGGCGTCCGGGTCGTAGCCACGTTGCAAGTTTGGCGAAGCCATCTTGCCGCTGGTGGGCGACTCACTCACGGCCGGGCGCCGCCGTAGGCGTTAGGCCTAGCGCCGCCGCCACGATACCCAAGTGAAGATCGGCCCTAAAAGGCCTAAATTTTGCCCCACCTATGTGCGAGAGGTATGCACAGGTAGCTGACGACTTCGGGAAGCCAGTCGCGGCTGTGTTGACGGGGTTGCGGTCGAAGATACGTGGCTCCAGCCGAAACTTGGCGGAGCCGATGCACTGACGTTCTCTCGCTCCGCGGCGCTCACCTCTTTTTCGCGCGGTACCCCCCATGATGAATATCGTGGAGCGCTGATGGCAAGTCTAAAGACCAAAAATGTCTAAAGTGGTGAGGACAGGAGACTCTTTACCTTGCTCTCCTCACAAGCCGCACACTGAGCCTGGTTAAGGCCGCTGTGCGCAACGGTATCTTACAGTCAGTCATCTCTGACTGCATGCATATATGAACTATTAGCATTCGTGCTGCGTTCACATCTGCAAAGTCCAGCGCATGATTCAACTGGGTGGTCGTGTTAGTTCTAGTTGGTGGTAAATGAGTATTTAATCTTGAATTTCACCAACATTCATTGTTCATGAATACGCTTGGAGGATCCGGTGCGTTCAAAGATGCAGTCATTTCGGGAGGCGTTGACACGTAATAGAGGACTCTTTGCTCTTTAAGACCGTAGAAAAAATTCGAGCCGAAAACACCTCTAGTTACTCTTCCTACGTGTTAACGCTAACCAAATGGTCAGTTTATTGGAACAGCTGCGCAAAGACAACTATTTACTGAGCGGGACGAGCTTGAACTCTCAACTAAACGATGCTTTTTATGATTTCACTGACTTACTTAAAAACACTTCACGATCATGTGCCTCTTTTTTTTACGTTTTTGGGGTTTAGCGTCCCAAAGCGATTCAGGTTATGAGGGACGCCGTATTGAAGGGCCCCGAAAAATTTCGACCACTTGGGGTTCTTTAACGTGCACCGGCATCGAACAGTACACGATCCTCCAGAATTTCGCCTCCATCGAAGCGCCACCGTCGGGGCCGAGATCGAATCCGCGTCTTCCGGATCAGCAGACGAGCACCATAACCGCATAGTCATCGGAGCAATGCTCTTTGTGTTTTGTTGTCTGCCTTAAAATCTGCCACCTATCTGAAGCACTCAATTCTGAGCAGCATGCATGGTATCGGGAACTTGAGGTCAGGAATCCTCAAAACGCATTTTGAGAATACATCTAACTGCAAACTATTGCCAAATAAAGTTGTGCATATAGCTCCGTTTTGCAAAAGAGGGCTGTATCAGTGAATAGGCGCATTACCAGATCTGAAAGTCTACAGCTTACTATAGAAATCTCACGAGGTGCGATATCTATGCAGTGATTTGAAAGAATGAAAAAACTTTCATAGAATATTGTGTTCAGGAAACCCACATTGCCACATCGTAATAACTTTTGTAACGCCCTCCTTTGGCTGCGTCTAGGGCACAGCCAAAGCGTACCCGCGCGACACAAAGTAATCACGGCTCCGGGCTGTGGCACGTGATGCCACGGCAAGCAGTGCTATTCTTGCCGAGATCCGAGTCAGCTGACTCGGATGCGACATAGATGGTGCTCACTTCACTACGACCTCCAATGCACTGAAAGTCGCATTGAAGGTCGCACACTTCAATGCGCATCCTACTTCCTGGGCCACGTGAAATCACATCATGACTTCAGCGTTTCATGCTTTGAACGCGGACTCTGGACTCAGCTCAAGCATCCTCTGGAATGTTAGATTTATTGCACAGGTCTTTTCATCGTTTACAAAAAATCATTACATGCCCTGTCTGGTCTAATGTGGATCTGCATAGAACACCCGCCCAACACCCTGCTGTACGCTTGCAGAACGTCTATACAGCATTCCTGTAAACAACATGGCGACCAGCACTTTTACACACGGGTAATTTTATCTTTTCCACGTTAAAACCTGCGTCTCTTGTCCAGGAGCCCAGATAATCTGAAGCAATTTTCAGAACAATGCGTGATCAGCTGCTTTATCGGCCTATTAACTTCTAGCTCTAACTCCTCCTGACTGCCCGTCCTCTAATGTGACAGAGATGATAACAACATTGTCCTTCCACGTTTCCACATAAATGAGATCAGCCAGCACCTCAGGTTCTCGCTGTAAAGATCTCGTGCCAGTCAGTGCAGCAAGGTTTTGACGCCAGCAGCCCCCCCCCCCCCCCCCCTATTGTGCGAAATGAGGTTATCTGCTCCACATGACGACGGCATCGCCGCTTGGAACAACTTTATCAGGGCTTTGTCGTTTATCTGCTTAACACTAATGGGACAGCTGAAGTGAGGGTCAAGGAATTGATCGACGTCCAACAAATCTGAACAAGCGAGTGACAGCAACGAGGCAGGGCGTCCACGTCCCTCTCGCAATTCTCAAAGGGGCCGCCGTTGGTTGTGCACCAGTTCCACTGCTCTCCTCGCGACAACTCAAAGTGGTAAGTCGGAGACATGTTAGTGGCTCTGAGTTATTTACTTAAACCCTCACCTCACAACCTTCTTGTTCAGTCCTGTTCTGCTGTTTTCGCTTTATAATCACAAAGGAGGGAAGATAAAATCCGACGTAAACTGTTTCATGGGTATACCGTGCTGAAAAGCAAGGTAGCTTTTTGTCTATTTGTTGAATAATATCATACAAAGCGGAACAGAGATCGCACTTTTTCCGTAAGGCGTACGGCAAAAGGCGGTTCTCTCTTGTACTGTCACTGTTGTCCCGGCATTTATTTTACCACGTGCAAGACTTTTGCATCTAAACTAAAGCGCGAGGTGATCTTTGTGTTCATTTTTTTAGAGCCCACTATGAGGAAAACGTACGCCACCTTTGCCATCCTGCTGCTTACTGTCCTGATTGCTACAGCGTCGGGTAAGTACAGACTCAGCCCTGAGTGCTATCACTTAAAGGGGATGGAACTTCTTTTGAAGAAAACTAAACTCGGGTAAATATAAGATTGCGTGTTTTTCTTTCCAAATTACGAGGTTTCCTTCCAATAATAGACGAAAACATTGCAGCGCATATGCTTCTGCATCAGAAGACGGCAGCCTTTAAACGATTTCGTTTATTCCAATGCTCAATAACTGCTAATTACGAACGTGATATTCCTTAAAACCTCCCAGGGGTCCCAATACTAGCTTTCCGTTTGTAATACTCATGTAGTGCAGAATATAGGCTTCACTTCAACGTGAAGAACGTAATGTTCGGTCTTCAAGCAGTTGCGTGCGCCTTGCCTTTTCTTTAGTGCTTACCCCTGTAATATTAGCCACGCGGGATAGCTTTTCCAAATACGTATTTCAGTCAGGATCGCACTTAGGTAGCCATCCATTCACAAGCCCAGCAATTGGCAGAACATTACCTAATGGTAGTGCTCAGCGAACGGCGAATAGCATTTCGTATTACCACTACGAGCGCCAGCCTGGCTTTTAAATACGTGGCATGCTCAAATTCACAGAGACGTTCTGTGGCGCAACTTATCAGTTTCCAGCGGCCTTATTCATTATCTACAAGCAGAGGGCATTCAACAATACAACAAAAGAGCCTCCCCTTAATTAAAATGCCTCCGGAGGTTCCTCCCCACGTGCTCCCAATTTATTCTGCTGTGTAAGACACAATACCTATTTGGTGCGTCAGACGCTGGCTTCACAACAGCTGCGTATAATTTTATAGCACACGTTTCCGCTCACGGATTGTTGTAACTCGGCGTTGCACTCATGTAGCTCGAAGGAGCCTTCAGTCCAGATGATAAATTAAATGCCTTTAAATCCATCATGTTCACTGTGTACACATTTCTCACTGCTGCATACAAACCATAAAACAGCAATAAATAATCCAGTGTTCGCTGTTTTCTAGTCTCCTATCTCTCATGCTTGTTTCTGATAGGAGAAATATTTGCAAATGTAAATCCTCTCTCCGGCACATAAAATTCTTTATTCTCTGCAAATGAATTTTACGTGCCGGAGAGAGTATTTCATTCTTTCACGGAAGTACCGACCGATCTCGGGAGACCAACTGCTCGAAGTGGCTGGGCGCTCCTTTTGTCTATGAGAACTGTGCGTGCTTTTCCTCATGTTAAACCTAAATGACAAAAGCGCAGAACAGCACGCATGCTGTGCCTATACGGCAGTTCAAACTGCTTCAATCGAAGCCTGAAAGTAATGACAGAGCGTTGGTATTCCGCAACACTGCGTCACTTCAGCTCATGCTTGGTCCCTATTCCTACCTAGTGCACGCCGATGAAAAAAAGGCTACTCGGCTGACAATACTGCTGCGTATTAGTTGTTTAAGTGCGCCAAGAACAGCTTTCGAGCCCGTTTATTGTCGATTCAAGAGCCTCTAGCGATCGTTTCGAGAAGGGCTTCGATAAAGAACATGCGTGTGCACACGTGACTCATACGGTTTATTTGCAGTTTTCGATCCAAAACAACTACTATATAGAGATATATATCATCATCAGCCAGGCTACGACCAGTCCGGGACAAAGGCAACTCCCATATCCCTTCATTAAACCATTAAACCCTGTCTTGTGTCAGCTGCGGCCAGCTTATCGCCTCAAACATCGTTATCTCATCCGTCCACCTATCGTTCTGCCGCCCCTAGCTATGCTTGCTTTCGCTTGGAATCCACTCCGTTGTGTATTGTTAGAGAAAAGGCAAAAAAAATGACAAAATGCATGCTGTAATCGTACCAGTACGGACGTTCTCATTAACACCAGGGCAACTAGATATGCTGCAGAAGCTAAGATATTCTCAATAAGTGTCGAAAAGATTACATTTTATTCACGATTCTCAGGTAATTGGACTGCAAGTGTCTTGCTTAGTGGTGAGAAGAATATCTATAAATAGAGCAGTCCATTACAAAAAGAGCGTTTCACGGCCTATCATTTTTCTACAACGTGAGTCTTCATATGAGATGGCTAATGAATACTGGTCATTGGTATTTATGGCGCAAGTGCCAGCAATATAAAAGAAAACGAGAGTATGCCGATACAGTCTAGCCAGGAGCCTGTAGCTCTTCCAAAATTGGCTCGCCGCGTAGCAAGAGCGACGGGTATTTCCTCCCTTTTCTAGTACTGCCACACGACTTGACCAGGTGGTATAAACAGGCGTGAAGGTGTTCCGCCGGATAAAGCCTTAAAGCAGTACTAGATTTTTCAGTCGAAGCACTCAAGAACACACCTTGCTAACGGCAGACTTATCCTTTGTACAGTATTTGAGAAAACGTGTCGAACTTGTTGCTGTCGTATTTTGCTAAAGGAGCGAACATTCACGGTACTTAAACGTTTGTCACAACTGAAAAGCCTTTTGTTGTGTACTACGGCCACCGCGAGGAACCAGCGTCAAAACCTCGCCGCAAAGGATAATGCAGTCAGCTTTTCAGTTATGTTCTAATCATCACAAAGTTATATCACATGCGCCCATCATGCTCACTTCATCCTGTTATGGCTCTTTAGACTACTCCACTCGTGCCTCGGATGAACTCAATAATTAAAATATTTTGCACCGCCTCGGTATGAGTAGCTGCCTGTGTCTTCTTAGCCATGGATGTCATCGGCTTTCTAGATTGCGTAGCCCATGCTTTACTCGCGTCAGAAATTCCCTGCAGTATTGTGTTTGCTGAAGCGCGTTATCTGGAACCGTTGAGCACCGCTATCCGAAGGAGCGGCATCGAGACAGATACCGATAGTGGAGTCGAAAACTTCATATGAGTGGCAGATAAGCGTTGCCCGCATTCCAGCACCTGGCATAGTAATGTGTGCTGCTGGGCTAGTGAAACGTTCCTTCTATCATCATCATCATTTATTTTACCCTTAAAGGCCTCTGTTGAGGCATTACATAAGGGGGGGGGGGGACAAAGCAAATGCAACTGAGAATAATACGTAAATACAACAAAACATAATGCAATACAATAAAATTAAAAACGATACATTACAGTACAACGTTGATCAATAATGAAGGGCGCAAGGCTGAATTGGGAGGTAACAACAACAACAAGAAAAAGAATAAGTGTGACTGGGTGCAGCTTGAGAAGTATCTTTTATTCAGTGCAGTGATTAATTAATGCCTGTCGAAATTGAGTAGCGTCGCGCTCGTTAACAATGTAGTCGGGTAGCAGGTTCCGATTTTCTATTGCAGTTGGAAGAAAAGATTTATTAAATGCCAAGGTCGATCCATGTATACGTCGAATGCTGAGGAGGTTAAACAGGCGGCGCGATGTTCTGATGGATGGATCATGATAAAACCGGAAAATGTCCTACAGTAATTTGTTTGACATTTGAGCGAATATGTAATGGCCGACATAAACGCGTCAGAGTCACATATACACACCTGCACTGTATTGGGAAAATACGTGATTAAACCCACTGGAAGCGATTATTATGGCCGCATGTATGAAACCTTAAGTAATATTGATAGCCTGCATGACTTGTCACATAACTGGTCTGGTGCTGTATGGGCAGCGATATCACAGTTAGTTTTACAGCGGGCCTGTTATTAACCCGATTGTGGTTTGGGCAGTGATGGTGGTCGTGGCGTAACAACATCACCTGACCGGACAGAAGGACAACGCTGCTCGCGCACGGCCCCTAACACTGCGCTTGGTTAGGTAAAAGCGCTCGTTCCTCCCACGCCTCTCTTGCTCTGTCTTCCCGCGCGCCTGCTAACTGCGAAAATAGCTGGAAAATGCACACTGCGTTCGTCATTCGGTTAAGATGTAATGGTTAATTCGCGGTCTGAAATCACAGAAAAAAAAATCAGGATACGGTTGCGATGCTGGGTATAACGCTTTTACAGCGCAGCACATTTGTCCGAAACGGGAAACAAAATGAAGTGTTTGCTACGCTAATATTCCGCCGTGCAAGTGATGGGCCGTCGCCGCCAACACTCCGCTGTCGAGGATAAAGCGCAGCGTCGACTTTGCGACGATCGAAGAAATAGCAAAAAGTTATAAATAACCAAATAAACAAACAGGTGTTCCTTAATTACGCGTTATCCAGAATCATATTCGTTCGGTGATTTTCGGGGGTGTTATTCTCGGGGTCGTTGCTTCCAATCATTGCCAGGCTCCTTGCCGAATAATAGACCTCCTCTCTACTTTCAGGACGAACTTGTCCCGATACTGAGTGCCCCGCTGGATCGAAAGCGGCATGCATCCTGGATGGCAGTGAGTGCAACTGCAACTGTGGTAAGTAACTGACCCTGGCCAACGTTGACCTACAGAGCTTTAGGGCACTCACTGAGACTCCACCGCTTGCCTCGGTGGAATGCGCGTTGTTGAAAAAGAAACCTCGAAAAAAATACTAATGAAAGAGCTTTCTTGCGACTTCGCATCACAAGAGAGAGAGGGAGACTTCAATGAATAAAGCAGAGGTCTGCCTGGTTATGAGCCTAGCATGCTTCTCCAGATGGCATATCACAAGATCCCTCCAACATTCTTCGCATGTTTCATGAAAATACAACGCAATTTCACCCCAGTCAAGAATGATCCTTTGAGACTCGCCAATCATATGAGATTTCTCACGAAGTTACCGTGATTATTAATAGGAAGCAATATGATCCGTCTTACAAAATCCTTTTTCAGACTGTGTTGAGGAACATCCTAGAATATTCTATAAGCCAAACTCAATAAATTCCACTTTCGGCAAACGAAACACTCTCCACATGACACAAAACACTCTTGTTTTTGCTAAGATTTATATACTTATATCCCCACTACGGCATGCTAGTGAAGAGAAACTACATATGGACATCGCGTTCGCATGTGATATATGGGTTTAAAGGTTTAGATTAAAACCAAATAACTGTTAAACTAACTAATAACTACCGGAAACAATTTCTAACTTTCCAGTGCCCACTCTTGGCACATGCAGCAGACCTATCTGATCTTCATTCACAGAGAACCTTCAGTTCCTTGAGTTGGCATAGGTGGCCACTTCGTTGCGCTTTAGGCAACGGTCCCGAGCTCAAGCACTCTCCAACCTTCTATTCAGAGCAAAATGAACACGAGTGACAGAGCACTAGGAGGCGCCGAGTTTTCTCTTCTGTTCTGCTCCTCCCAGCGGTGTAAGCCTTCATTGGCAATGTGATCGACAAAACGTCGAACGCCAACTGACAGCGAAGGTTTCTTAGTGTTGAAAGTGAAGTGTTGCAAGAAATCCTTCCTGTTCGCTTAATCTTTTGTCATTGAGCGCAATGTCTGTCAGCCGTTCCTAAAGTATTCTCTTCATATTCGTGTCGGGACCATTCTGTATCGAAAAAATACTAATTTCAGTTGAGCCATCCCGTCTTTTTTTTTCAGTCATTGCTGCTGACGCCTGCGCATCGTTGGCGCTTTCTTGCCCCGAAGGCACTTCACGCAAGTGCCGCCCTACGCACAAGGCTTGCGTGTGCCAGTGCGGTGAGTGCCGCTACGCTTCCATTAACTCGCAAATATTTGCTGCAACTTGACACGAGTCACTTAGCCAACGCTTGATTCCGTGCATGCACCCAACGAAAACAAATACCCCTTAGGTGAATTTTGCTTCTCTCAATTCGTGCACTACAATTTTTCTACGAACCACAGCCCAAATAACCGCCTCAGTACGCATATTGAGTCTTTGAAGAACAAAACTTCAGCCTTCATTCCATTGTTTTCTGTGACATAAAGTGCTTTGTGACCTTCTATAAACACTTCCTGGGGACATAAAATGTAGCAAAATTCCACTGTTTCCGTTACGTGCAAAATGGGCTTCGAGCTACCCAAGAATTATCGCAGAAACAGGACGAATAGAAGCAGACAGCACAACCGTTAAATCTTATCGTGCGTAGGGTAACGCGTTACGTTCTATACGCGGTATTTCATGTAACTTAATAACGCAATGCCTTTGAGTTTGCATGAACATGATAAGCCTTGCGGGCATCGCCGGTAGCTCTTGGGTGAAAACTTATTTTCCGGGATGGAAGATATCTTGTTAAATTTCCGGACAAGATAGCAGTGTGAACACCAAGAAGGTTGTGATTAAAACGTTTTTTTTTATCTTTACATTCCATTTTGTGTGTGTGTGTGTGTGCCTACTTGGACTTCCGACTTGGGAGTGGGCCCATTTCTGCGTGTTCATGCTTAATATTCTGTATGATGCAATTTTGCTCCCTTATTACAGATTTCTAATGAGAATGGACGGAGATGCTTCGATCTGCCTCGAAGCGGTGCAGCTGACAATCGCGGTTCAATGCACCGGCGCTGTTGTGGAAAGATATACAGCTTCGAGTTTCCGGCAATAAATGCTCCTCACCACAGCTCTTAAATTCGTGATTCATAACCGGAATGATTTTGATAATAAACTATGCAATAAACGAAGATGATAATAAACTATGCAGACAACTGAGGCTCAAAACTGCATTTGAAAAGTAAACATGCTCATCAGTTCTTTAGAACTTTTTGAAGAAGTAAGCGGAATGCAATATTCACGTAATGAGACATGGCCCAAACTGCAAGCCGACTTGTAAAGAGCCTTTTAAGCGCATTTGACCGAAACTCTTCGGGTTCTTCCTGATAATCGAGGTGAAAAGCTGACTTTAAATCTAGTAGAACCTCTGGAAATCTAAGCCACGACATACACAGCTGAAGAAGCAAGAAAACCGCACACATATGCACTCGCACACCTCCAGTTCTGGCATTCAAAGGCAAAACGAAGCACACTACATATTCATATCGGTAGCAACCTTGCATGTTTTCACACCTCAAACAGCTGAAACACCACGACATACAACCCGCTTGGTACTGGGGAAACATACCTCAATAAACAAATTTCGTGGCCATTGAAATCTCTAAGCCGTGCATCGCTGTTTACATAAGCTGAGGCGCATTTTCTAGGTTGAACTTATAAACTTCGATCAGAGCACTGATTTAACGGCTAAGGTGGACCGTGAGCGCAGACGGGACTTCCTGGCAAAACAAGAAGACGCCACGCTGGCAGTGGGTTCAGTTTCGGCTCCCAACACAGCAGTTCACCGCCTGTGCCTTGGCCACTCCTCCGTAGTGGGCATGTGCCATTTTATTTGAGGCCAGCCAACCACCAAAACTGCACGATTAGAGCACTTTCGTTTTCTAGTTAACGAAACCTTATGCGCTGACGTTAAAATAAATATGCTCAAATGATGCTCAAATAGCCAGCCATTCACAGGGCACCCATTATCACGAACTCGCACTTAACACGAAATTAGAGGTGTCCGATAGAGCTGTTTAACTACGCAACGGCAACTGAAAAGGTTCGTAGATATAGCAGTTTGTTCCTGTTAGCTTCACCTCGTTCCTGATCTTTCACCAAATCCTCTTGGGTGCGTGACTGAAAATGTAAGTACATAAGGAGTTTACGCGTTCTTACTGCACCAGGAGCCTAGCACCCGATGCAGGGGTGCTTGGTTTTGCGCATGTTAAGTGTTTCCAATGCTCCATCACCTAGAAAGTGGACGCTAACTCTACAATCTGTCTTCATTTTGTTTTTTCGGTGACAGGCACGTGAGATACATTCCGGATAGATGACAGCATTCGCTTTAGGTGGTAAATATCACAATGAAATGAAAGCAGAAGCTAAGCCACATACTCCTTCCTACAATAGTGACGACCACGAATTGATGCACCTGGATCATATTGTCGCGTAGCGAGCTTCGCTGGTTTCGCGCGCCAGTTTCTCTGACAGGCTGAATGTGTTCTCCCCGCGGTGCGACTGTTGCTGTCCGTGTGCTCCCTGCTGTGCGGGGAGCCATTAGAGGGGCTCACACTCCGACATTTGGCAGAGCCGTTTTCTCTGGGGCTCTTTGTAAGCAGGCATTGTGCGTCTCCTCCCCGGCCTTGTGTGAATGTTTAGTTAGAGTAAAACGCAGTAAACTGCGAGGGGACGAGGTCGCCCAAGGCCGCGTCCGGGCCACCAGAGTGGGCGCGCGGACCCCTTGTGGTTTGCAGGAGAGTCGCGCGAAGTGATTGCCTCGGGCGGCACACTGCCCAGCGGACCAGATATGCCGGAGACGAGCCGCGAGGGCTGAAGGCGCGGACGGCGGGTCGCGTGGTGCACCGACTGCGAGGTTTGCGTTCCCTGTGTTTCGGGTGTCGTTTTGTGTGTTTGTATCTGTGTGCCGAGTGGAAATGCGCTCGTTTTCGTGGAATTTACGCGGTGCTCTCGAGTAAACAGCCTCGTGGGCACCGGCTTGCTATTGGCTGCTTCTGTTTTAAAGAAATCCTTGTCATTGGCTCCGACAACAGCAATTCCGATTGGCCACTAAAAGTGTCCCCAGAATCCTGGGCAAACGTATTTAAGAGCGGAGTTTTGGCGCGAAGAGGGGACTCAGGAGAGGAACGGCTGCGGTCCTGCTGCTCGGGACCTCCGCTCCAAAGATGCTGCACGCCCCGGGGTATGACTGACTGTTTTATTATGTGACCTCTTATATTTTGTCTCAGTTTCCAAGTTTAACCAGTGATTCTCATCTATCTTCAATAAACTAAGTTGACCAATGCATCTAATCGACGCCTGCTGGTTCCCTTCTTCGATGCGGCGGAGCCACCGTTCCGTCCCGACTTACGCTTCGCTACAATATGACACACTCACCAGGGAACCCACTCAGGAGTCAGGAGAAAAGACCACCTAAGTCGCAGCAGAACAATTGTTTCATTCTCCCACTCCCTCCCATCATGAAAGCGCTAACTCCACGGCCTACGTCGTGCAGGCTAGCCGATATAAAGAAATTATAGCCTATGTATTGGCTAGCCAACATGTCTAGCCAATATGACCACGCAGGAGACGTCTCAATAGCACCTGTCTAGAGGTATGTTGCACTGCACTTCTGTTCAAGTGTTCACAATAATTGTACATGCTGAGTCACAAGCCCCGGAAGGCGAGATAAAAAGGAGCACTTCGTTTATAATTACAAAGCGTCTATGCGCTGATCGCCAAATGAGAAAAATAATGATTGATTCGACTGAAAGAAATCCTGAAATTACCAAAGCCACCCACGCAAGAATCCTCCATACTTGATCTGGCGGTCAAAATCGCCGTCATGCTGTATATCCTCAGCAGCTTAGAAAATCCACTCCAAGCGGGTTTAGCGGACCATATGTGCAGTAGTTACATTGTGTATCATGGAGCTAGCGAATAGATTCGCTTAATAGATTCGCTTAAGAGTGCCAAGAGCAGAGAGGGAGCGGTATAGGAATCACAACAAGGCTTTTGCGTAAGCGCTTCCTTTTTACCGCTCAGGTGAAATGGTCCATCACCTAATGCTTCCTCAAAATGATTTTCAACTTACGAACTTCGTGGACGAAGTACATTATCTGAATTTTTTTCTGGTCACGGCACTGTACGCAGGAATATGATGAACGAGAACATAAAAAAAAAATTACGTTTGACGCCAGCTTCTGCATTATCCTTTGTTGTGCACACCAGGGAGTTAAAGTCGCTATAACAACGCACTGTAACGTAAGATCTGAAATTGTTAACATGGTAGCTACTCTTCAAGCTACTGACCACTTGACGCGGCGCATGACAGAGGTACCTTCAGTCTCGTATTCATCGCTTCTGAGCCCCAGTTTTTAGCTCTTCTTAAATAGTTCATAACATCATGGCGTTGCTGAAACGCACAGATGTTAATGAATACTGGAAGCCCGGATCAAGCTATTCTTTCTCTTACTAAGAACAGCAGGCAGAGCCTCGGTGAAGCACACGAAAAAAGCAGTAAACAAAACATTCCTGGCAGAATGAACAGATTAAAACCAAAAAAGGCACTCTTTTGATAACCGAGCAGTTCGTCCTGTACCGCCACGTCAAAGCAACCGGGAATAGGAAAACATTTCACCTATCGCATGAAACTGCCACGTAGAGGTTTTTCCTGTTATCCGCTCCTGCGCGCTCAGCCGCGTGTAGCGCATACACGGCAACCAGAGACCTCTGTTTTCGCAAAGCAGAGAGGCCTTTAAGAACAGCGTGCACTTCGTCTGCCGTCGCACACACAGCTAGCTCTACGGAACTCCGCCCACACTGACTTGAGACGGAGGCTCGAAGGTAAGCCAATGTTCTCGAACTTCAAGAACCGTAAAGTGATGTCTCCTTTCTGTTCAATCTGGAAGCCCGCGTGGAAGCGTATTTGCGCACGTGTCGTGTTCTTTCTAAAGTTGTATCTGTTGCGCCGCTGTTCTCTTCCATCCTTCACAAACTCACCCAACAATGCGCTATTCTGAAGTATATTTAGTAAATGCACTAAAAACGTCATACATGTTCAAGCTAGTCACTTAAAACTTCAGATCAAGCTATTGACAAGACGGCTGTATAGTGACCCCATTACGCGTCTGCACCCAAACAGTCTCAACTTTCTCATATGGTTTAACGCTCACAGTTTAAAGCCCGAATAGGATTACGTTCAGAAGAACAAATTCATTGTATTAAATCACGCAGCAAAACTGACCGTCCCTAGAAGGACAGACCCAGGGTGACTAGTTATTGGTCCATTGTGAAACAGCGTGCCAAGCGAAGAAGGAAAGGAAAATGCAGCGTGCCTTCGGTTGTCGCACTGTACTGCAATGAATCAACCTTACTTTCATCTTGGCCATGCAGCTGACAATTAAGCTAGTGAAGCAGGAATACATGCTAGAGTAAAATTTCTTCAATTAAGTGTCAAATTTAAAGATATCAGGTCGTAACATCAAACACAGCCGGGCTTGCGTGTCTTAAAAGAGGATATGCATTTGCAGCAATTTCCACGTCATCAAATATTATGAAAGCCGAAGTGATGCCGTGATAACATTTCCTTCATCATGGAATTGAAGCAGTAAAATAAGACTAAAAGATAATCTTTACGGAGAGTGAGGGAATGTTAAAAATTGATATTTTCTCACATTTGCCCAATCTGGGCAACTTCAGATGCTACGGGGGAAAAAAGGATAGAAATATCGACATTGCGTCTTGTTGTGGGGATTTTTGGTTTACGACTTGGAACATCCCTAAAGGGAAGGCAGCAATGCTTTCTAGCTGCCGTAGTATTCGTCGCCTGGTACCATCCCGCCTGTTATGTCTAAGACGCTTCGTCCTTTTCAGCACCATTGATCATGACTGGAAAGTACCTTGTTCTGGGACTCGTTCTGTTTGGCATGCTGGCAACGGCTATTTCAGGCAAGCTTTCACGCAACTTAGGATCACTGATAGATGTATTTTATAATTACTAATTAGGCGACTTTCCTTTCTGCACTATGCATGGAACGAATCTTGAGTTCCCACCTTGTTGCTGTCAATATCGTATGCTATTTTCATGTCCTTGCTAAAAAGAAATGCACTACGACTGTATAATCAGTATACTTACTCCGTACAAAAAAAAAAAAAGAAACACTCAACCGAGAGGGCGGAGCGTGTTTTCGTTTTCGTGTGAGATATTGGGGCACATGAAAGAGTATCGTGCGCTTAGAATTAATCTTGAGTTACTGACAGTGGTGTGCTCCATAGAGTTGTTACACATATAAAATATAATAATCACAGAATACCCTTAATTTCAAAGGCAAACAAGAACACTTACAGAGGATTCGAACCACCCATGCGCGTCTGTTGAACGCGAGGGAAATAAATAATTTAATATTGAATAATGCTAGGCCATAGATGTAATTGAAGGGTAAACTAAGTTAACAATTACTGGCGCAAATAGAGTGAATACCACGAAACTTACTAGTTATACTTTCATATTTTAATTGCGAGACTTATGATTGGGTCAGCCCCACATGATCATTAAATATGTTTCTGCGCCCTCGTTCTTCCAGATGAACCGGAATGTCCCCGTCTAAAATGCCGGGGTGGATCTAAGGTCGCCTGCTTTATCGACTCGGACAGGTGTCAGTGCAGCTGTGGTAAGCATGGGGCCTTACTAGACAATGAAAACGGGTCCGTTGTTTCCAAGTGCTGTGCAGGCCAAGAAATTTCTCGCCATCAATTTTATGTGCTTATTTTCACGGTTTCTTTTCGGCCATGAGACGTTCTTCGGTCGTTTCAGTAATAATTTTGTCTTTCTGTCTCTTTGTATGCGTATGCTTAAGGAGTTTTTTTCTGCACTAACTCTTAACCAGTTCTCAACGTATTCAGGCCATCTGGGAGACCTCCGGATGTTGCAGGGCCAACAAGGACGACTTCACGAAAAAAATGCAAAGCATGGTTTCAGTGAATTTTACCGGCGTTTCATGAAAGTTTCCTTGCTCAAAGAGCAATGTGTAACACGGTTCGAGTATACTGAGTTTATAATATATATTTTTTTTTCTGCCGTCCACATCCCAGTAACGGACGACGACCCCTGTGCGTCGCTGAGGAACCACCATTGTCCCCTACACTACATAGTGCTCTGCTCCACTGAAGGAATCACGTGCAAGTGCCAATGCTGTGAGTGTGCTTACCAATTCTGGAAAAGAATTAGAAATAGATTAAGGACAAGGATGAAACGAAAGTTCCCCCTCTCAGTAGTGGAGTTCAACTTAAGTTTACTCGCTTTCTCAGGAATTGTTACCTAGTTGCATTAAACACCCGCTTTGCAGCGCACTTTTAAGCGGGATTCTTGTAGCCGCGCTGCCACGGAAGCTTGATTTGCATGTGCTTTGCCATGTCACTGGATGTTAAAGAAACACCTTCCCGATGGCTGAATTTATTTCAGGCCTTGCCGCGTCACCTAATACGGCGCCCTTTCTATCTTTCTTTATTCTATTTTTTTCTCAAATTCTTTATTTCTTTTACTGGAAACGCAGTAATACTATTTATCCACGTCGCTCACGAAATGAACTCCATGCCATAGCTATAGAAACAGCAAAATCAGCGCACGCACGCTAGGCCCACTCGGAAAAATTAGCCTCACTCATCGCATTTAAAATAGTCGTCGAGAAATGACTAACTTCCTTAGCTTTCAACAGTCCCAAATCGTTACCCTAGTCAATCTCTGGAACTAATTATTATCTCATAGAAAAGTGCTTGACAGTTGATTTGGACCGCTGTGTCGACTCCGCCCTAGCAACCTGTGGTTCGCAACCAACACTTTCCACCACATTGGTTAGTCAGACTCCTAGTGAGATCCTTCTGGCCTATATCAATCATCGCCATGATTATTGAAGAGCCTAAAGCCATGTGATCTGTCGAAATTTCAAGCTTCTTTTTCGCAACAAACGCTTTCACCGCTGCTTCAAAAGCGTTTCCGGTAAGTCAGCAACCTTTAGACGACAAAAACAAAGTGGAAGTTCCCAAATGTCGATGTATGCCATGAGCGTTCTGAGCGGTACATATATCGCGTATGCCATCGTGCATACAGG
The DNA here is from genome assembly GCF_055824585.1 of Amblyomma mixtum. Classification (NCBI taxonomy): domain Eukaryota; kingdom Metazoa; phylum Arthropoda; class Arachnida; order Ixodida; family Ixodidae; genus Amblyomma; species Amblyomma mixtum. Next base: position 74,365,790 of record NC_143019.1, on the reverse strand, counting down.
CATGGCGGTCGCGACCGACCAAGACACTACATGGCGCGGCATTCCACACTATCAGTGGATTTGATCATATGCGCTATATATGCACTGCAGACGGTTTTTTTACAGTGACCCCTTTTAAGCTCCCATTCGTGGGCTTCACGTTGTAATCATAGGAGCAGTACGTCGTGATACTCGTAGTAGCCGGCGTAACCATAGGCTGCGTTGCCATCGAAATCCCTCCGAGGGTGACTAGCTTGGAAGGAGAAGGGTTTGGCGAGTGTGTAAGAACGCGTAATCAGAGGATTATTACTAAGGGAACCACACAAAGGTGGTTACCGTGGAAGAAGAAGGGGGGGGGGGGGTCGGGTGGATAGAGCGGAAGAATGACCAAGGAGACGATGTTTACCATGGAAGGAGGAAGTTAAGGCGAGAGCATAGGAAAGCTTAACCGGAGGATGGCTACCGTGGAGGAAGGAAGATACAGAAAGAGCGTAGGACGCAAACTGAGGGTAACTGCCACGGGAACCACTCAGAGGGAAGTTACCCCAGAGGGAGGAGAAGGAGGGTTACCGCGGAAGGAGGAGAGAGAGCGTGGGGAAAGCGGAGGAATGTACCACGGTTCATTTCCAGCAACTGTTGCGAAAAGCGCTGCCTGAGGAGACTGGAGACCAGAGCGAGTTTAGAAACCAGTACGAATGGGAAACTAAACAGAGTGCTCTGGAAGTGTGCTGATATGAAGTTCCTTTCATATTATTTGGCTTTACATGCTATAAATGCCTAAACAGTTGTCAGTGTATCTCGCGTTACACAGTGGTAGTCGTCCTTTCACTTTCTTATTGGGCACTGCGAACCCCTGTCAATGGTGATGTGCAATGCATTATGACAGACTGAGGTTTCCTCCTCTCTGCCCCGGGGTTTAAGTGTCGTTAGCATTTATCTGCTGTTGCTTAGTTTGCGGAATAAAATCGCAGCTGCGGCGGCCCCATTTGAATGGAAGCAAAAAACAAGAATGTTTGTATACTTTGCGATGTCAGGGCACGTTAAAGAATGCCATTCGCAACTAACCTCAGTTAAAGCGGCATTGAATGGAAGGATGAAGGCGCTGAGAAGGTTACCAATGGTACTTTAACAGATTGAGTGTATTATGACGAGAAATAGAATACAACGCAATTCTGAGAAAGGAAAAAAGTTCTTAACAACACCCCTGGTGAACAGCTACGGCTTGCCTTGCTTCTTCTTCGTGGTGTCTTTCGTCCTCTCTGCGAAAATAACCATTTCATACTCAGAGCTCGCCGCGAGGCTCACAATGCAAGCAGTGACGGCAAATGAGACACATTCTTACGTGCGGTAATTTTCAAAGCTCACTCCAGCGCTATTTAGGCACTGACGCCAATAAACAGCGTGCAAGTTCAACTCTTGAGCAGTATAGTTGGCAAAGGCTGATCAGGAAAACTACGGCAGCTTGCCGGATTTTGCTTTTTAATACGTGGCCAGTAGTTATTACTTTACATGTACCCAAGAGCACAGATTTTGTTTTAACCGCCGGAAGAAGCATTTTCAGGGAGGTTACCTCTTCTTTAAACACAAGAGAGAGTAAGCGACTTCATGGGATGCGACACTGCCTTGATTCTGCTTTTTTTTATTCCTGAATCATTGCTTCCTTCAGAAAATTGTGCTCTCCCTTAGTAAGCGGTTTCAGCTGTAGACAGCAGCATTAATCTCCAAAATCGGCGAGCAATGGCTGCAAAAGGACTCAAAAAGTTTTTAACACCTTCGGTATTTTCGGCTGCTGAAATCAGCAGTGCACCAACGACAGTTACATCTTGAGGCTTGTTCTCTCAGAAAAGCGCTCGTCGGAAGGAAAGTCAGCATTTCCTTCATTCATTAACGTGCATTTTCAAACGCACTGTATCAGTTGTTGCAAAGGTATACGCATTCGTTACTATGTGTCTGTTATTATGCATATTCTACATCTCATGTAACTAATCACACCTGTTACACGTTTATCAACGCTCATGTCACCACTGATGCGGCAAGGCAGCGTCTTTGAAGAAATAATCTCTACATTTCAGAGCTATCCTCCCGTCAGCCGATCTTTACACGTGTGCATGCGCTGACTGCTAAAAATCTTCCTTTCAGACATGGCACTAATCAACAATTCTTATCGTGTCTGACATTGCAGCCCCGATTATAACCCGCTAAGAAGGTTGGACATATGCTGACATATCAGTGTCCGGAGCCAAAAGTGGACGAAACTGGTTTCAAGCCCGAAAACAATAAAGGCGCCTCTACTGACTGTCTTCCCGCTGTCGCAATTCTTTAGAATTTAATTCTCTGCAACCGAGAATCGGCTAAAAGTTTCTGGTTGGTTGGTTTGGTTGGTTTATGGGGTTTAACGTCCCAAAGCGACTAAGGCTATGAGAGACGCCGTAGTGGAGGGCTCCGGAAATTTCGACCACCTGGGGTTCTTTAACGTGCACTGACATCGCACAGTACACTGGCCTCGAATTTCTCCTCCAAAGAAATTCAGCCGCCGCGGCCGGGATCGAACCCGCGTCTTTCGGGCCAGCAGCCGAGCACCATAGCCACTGAGCCACCGCGTATCTTCTTCTCATCTTCTTTGCACATTGAAGGAAGTTTGAGCACTACTGTCAAGAGTGATGCTAAAGGAAACATCAAGCTTACTACCCGTGCAGCAAGTAATCACGTGACCTAATAGCAAATAAGCAACACAGCTTGGCACATACATGCACTGTTCTTTAAAAGTACCCAGCTCCACTGGATTTGATACTCCAACTGAGAATGTTGCTACTGTGCTCAAAATTTCTGGAGAGTGAAAATGTACGTCTACACTTTTGATTACTATGGTGCTGAAAAAAAAAACGCTATGCGGCCTATAGCAAATGCGAAGACCTGTTTGTGTATAACTTCTGCACATTTTCTCATATAGCTTGAGCACTCATAAAAATAGAAACCGGACGACGACACACAGAGGCAACTGTATTGGCCGACCTGACTTCAGGAATACTAGTCGAATGCACACACAACGAAAAGAAATGCTCATGTAGCAACCTCGATAAAAGGAGCGGTAGTTTTGTTAAAATCATCCTCTCTGTTTGTATAATTGTGTCCTCGTTTTGTTGAATGTTGTACGGTAAACATGCGCATCTCTAGCGCAACGTCAGGCAAAACAGAAAAGGCTGCCGCGGTGGCTCAGTGGTTATTTACCTAACCGAACTTTAGATTTAGGCTGAATAGAACTGGCGATTTTAACGTCCTAGAGAAGGTTCCTGAATTGCTCTAATATCGCGACGTTACGGCGGGCTTCCTCCAGAGTCAGAACAAAAATAATCGCGCTTGTCTTAAAATTTCATCATCAACTCGCGATTGTTTGTCGATGGTGGCAACCTAGAGCGAGCCAAACACTCTCTCTTCTTGACAGTGTAAAAGAAAGAACAAGACATTAAGAAAAACCACAACGAATGATGACGGAATGTCATTTTAGCCAACGTTGTTGTTGCATGAATCCTAAGCAGTTGCACGAAACCACCGTAGCCGCACTGGCTTTTTCTAAATTTGAACTCGAATGTTAGGCTAGATTCTTTAAACCGTTGGTAAAAACTTACCTTTAATGTTGAGATACAGGGAAAGCTTGAGGATTTTTTATCAAAATCTTATCAAAATGCATTACAACTTGATCACGGATTCTGAAATCCTGAAGTTCCAGCCCCGTGTGCACATTCATGGCTTTGAGAGCTGCTGGAGGAGCAAAAATCTCTGCCTCTCCCGTAACCGAGAGTAGAGTAAGCATGAAATGTTTACGGGCCTAATGTCATCTCGGTGGACACCCGAACCGCACCGTACAGGAAGGGAGGAACGCCACCACCCGTTCAGCGCGATGCCTTGCCATTTGAACGTAAGGTTGTTTGAGGAAAGGAAATGGCGCAGTAATTCTCTGCCATCTCGGTGGACACCCGAACCGCACCGTAAAGGAAGGGAGGAACGCCACCACCCGTTCGGCGCGATGCCTTGCCCTTTGAACGCAGCGCTTCTCCCCCGGGCCCCTGTGCGCCTGCGCGGCTTTGCTTGGATGTGCGAAGCCCCTAAGAGATCACGTATGACAACGAAGTGTATCGTGGCATTTATGTGCTTTTTGCACGCGTTATTAGAAATCGGAAATTATAATTCCGTGCATTATCAAACGCACAGCTCGACTGATATCTTGATAAACATTGAGAAGGCACTGGCAGCAGTTATTTTTTGTGACTCGTTTGGAGACCAACCGGCGCTTGCATGCCGGTCGCGTAGGAGGGCTTAGAGAGTCTCGTTAAATCTCGTCAAAATGTGTTGGAGTATCTGTTCTCGCTTCGGCAAGTGCGGCTTCGGCCGCTTCTTTTTGAGCAGCGTCCGCTCCGGCGGACGCAGTTGTTGCTGCGACGCGCGTCTTTTCTTTCCTGTGATCTTAACTCTCCTCTATCTGCACGTGGCAGCGGTGGTGGCTTGGCTCGAGCCAGTAGCAGGCCCGTGCAACTTCCTCTTCATCCTTCTCTCAGTCACAACAACAACAACAAATCTCGTCAAGAGGGCCTGATTTCGCTTCGGCGAGCGCGGCTTCGGCCGCTTATCTGATCCTTCAGCAGCGTCCGCTGCGGCGGACGCAGTTGTTGCTGCGACGCGCGTCTTTCCGTGCCTATTTCTCTTTCCTCTGATCTCTGATCTCTTACCTCTCCTCTATCTGCACGTTGGCAGCGGTGGTGGCTTGGCTAGAGCCAGTAGCAGGCCCGTGCAATTTCCTTTTCATCCTTCTCTCAGTCACAACAACAACAAGAGCCCGGATGATGGCTCTCGGTCTCGGCGTGACGTCACCACACTGCCCACAACGGGAGCTAAAAGCATTTCATGCTTAAAAACATTGCTTTCAGGACATTCAATACAGCCGGCAGGAGTAAAAGCGGAACCGTAGGCAGTCGACGCGTGCTTTGGAGAAAATTCAAAACCAATAACATCGACAATGATGACTTTCGTACATCACATCAGTGGCAAAACCTGGAGCTCAGGTAAGCATGCAATGACCAGCAATCCTTAGTTTGAAAAGTCTGCCACAAAAGCTGCGCCCTGACGGGCATTTCTGAGCCTATAAACTTTTTTAGGCGCGTGCTACTGGAAGTAAGAATATAATTTTCTAACCGCGTGTACGTATGCAACGCGGAAGCGATGAGGTCTACTCTTTCCGCGCCCTCTCTTCTCGATGCATTTAACCGTGCCTTCTGACCTCAGGTTGTTCGCAAGCATTACATGGAACGCATGCAGTGAATGTAAGGCCTCAAAGACGATGTTCTTTTCTCCCGATTCCTGCCTATTCTTGTCATCTACCGGTCCCTCTGAATCACTGATCAGGCCACGCTGTGCCTAAGGACGGCGAAGGCATGGGACAATTAGAGCAACGAAAGAATCAGAATTAAATACAATTCGAACTAAATCCCTTCACCCTGCCTCTACTCTCCGCTGCTAACAAAGGAACCTCTCACCATACACGCATGCCGTAATGAAGCCCTCAAATCGAAAGACAGTAATAGAAATTGAAAATTTGTTCGTTAGTCATATATGCTCAGAGATTGAATGGTATTTGCAAGTATAATAACAACTGCGCTGCAGTGACGCTCCAAGCATTTCACTAAAGCGTGGTAACAGCTTTTCCTACACTACCTTTGTATTGCTTGCACGAGAAAACCCACGCAATGAACGTTCGCGGCCTCTCCCGCAAGGATATATTTTCAGAACAAAAAATCTGACGGCATTTGAATATGCAAGCGAACCACTTGAAAAGCAGAGCAAACGACACTTTCACTCGTGCCGATACTTCTTAAATATTTTTTGGCGGCGCAGCGGCGATTCGTCCAAATCGCGAAAATCGCGAATAAGCTACACATCAAGAAACACGAAGAAAAAATTTCTACTTTTTGTAGCACCGCATAGTTGAAATACCATGTTCAAACGCGAATAGCAGGAGACAAATAAGCAAAGGTACAAAATTATCAACAGGGATACAAAATTAGTAACATTCTGCAACTGCGCTAACAATCATTGTTAGCGCTAAACTGCTATCTCTCAATGTACTTCGAGTGTTTCCTCGCTAGTTGCTTTTAAGAAAAAATTTGTTTAAAGCACTCAGCACGAATATTATAGCAAGTGCGTGCGAATTCTTGTGACTTGTTGGCCTTTGTTCAGAAAACAAAATATATTTAGTAATGTCTGCTTTTCAGCGGTGATGAATTAATTTATACATGAGTCGAAAGCCACATGACACATACACTTTGTAGCCGCAGTCGCTCAGTGGTTATGGAGCTCGGCTGCTGACCCCAAAGAAGCGGGTCCGATCCCGACCGCTGCGGTCGAATTTCGATGGATTCGAAATTCTAGAGGCCCGTGTACTGTGCGATGTAAGTGCACGCTAAAGAACCCCAGGTGGTCAAAATTTCCGAAGCTCTTCACTACGGCGTCCCTCATAGCCTGAGTCGCTTTGGTACGTTAACCCCCATAAACCACAGCGATAAATACAGGACACTAAAGTTCATGCGTAGCAGTGTTTCCCCATGAGCACGACAATATACCCTAACGACACCTCCGCAGATCCTGCGCACTGCAGAAAAAATGCAAACGAATTTTTGAAATCAAAGCGAAGGAAAGAATTATTCTTTTCAGTTTAGAGATCCTTACATTAGAATTTTTCTCCTTGCTAGATTTCATGGATATGTCAATGAACGAAAAGATGGTGGCGCCATCTTCTACCTGCATGCAAGTGTACAAGCCATGCGAGCGTGAGAGGAGAGCAGTTTCATATAAAAATTGCTAATATTTGGCAAGAGCTTGCACGAAGCCTGGTTCTCTTTTGTCAGCGTTGAGAAGAGGGCTAGTTTAGCGAAAAAAATTTCCCGCCGAAGCTCCGTCAGAGCGCCCCTTTTGCTGCACGGTTCATGGAGATGCCACTAGATGGAAGCACGGTAAGTACACCTGTTTGCTACAGGCTTCTGCTTGATGCCGTGGCGCGTTTTTTAGACAGAGGGAATGGAAGGACACGCTACAGTCACCCCATTGTGGGACTTGGCTCTTATAAATAAGACGCATTATAAGCAGCATGCTATTTACATTCAATACAAGACATTTATCCCATATTCTCCACTCAATCCGACAATACAGGCTGACTTTCTCTGTGCCCATAACGAACAAAAAGTATCGCGGTTAGGTTTAAATGATATTCATATGGGCTTCTTATTGAAGCTTCTGCTGGTAGTAACAACCGCTCCTTCGGGCTGAGGGCCATCTATCTTTGGTGAAACAACGAAGCCACGTGAGAAATGACAGAGCTTGGCTTTTTCATCTACAACATTCTGGGACAAGAATTTGGAATATTCTAAAGCCGTAAGGTACTGGTATAGAAATATTGAAGGTCCATGCTTCCGATTACAGCAAAATCCCTCTTTTATAGCTTTTCTACAGAGCAGTTAGCACTGCAATAGAAAACCAATGGGGTAGAACTTTTGAGGAGATCAAGAACGTTAATAGCAAAAAAAATGCAAGCTTGGCGACGGGAGATCTGCCGATACACTGAGTGTTACTGTGAAATAATACAACAAATTAAAAAAAATGCGCTCATAAAATATTTTTCGTACGAAAATGCTTTCGTACACAATTATTGGGAATGGAACATTGAAGATCAATCACTTCCAGTTGACTCGTGTATATATATATATATACGAGGTTAGAAAAGTATCCGACCTTTGGCCTAAGAAAAAAAACTGGCATAAGTGGAGCGTTGTAAACCTAATCACCTTCAAAGTAGTCTCCTTGGGACTCCACACACTTCTCCCAGTGTTGCTACCATTGTTGGAAGTATTTCGAAAAGGCCCCTTTCGGAATGGAGTTTAGCTCAGCTGTCGTTGCAGCCATAATGTCCTCTCTTGTCTGAAATCCCGCTCCTTACAATGACCTCTTGATTTTAGGAAACAGCCAGAAGTCGCAGGAGGCCATATCAGGAGAGTAAGGAGCCTTTTGAACTACAGGAGCCTGGTTTTTCGCCAAAAAAGTCTGAATCAAGTGCGATGAATGTGCAGGAGCACTGTCGTGACGAATGCATCAATTTCCTGTTGACCTCAACTCCGGTCTCTTGCTCCGCACAGCACCACGTAGGCGACGGAGGACATCCCTGTAGTACTCTTTGGTCATTTTTTTACCCTGTGCGGTGCGTACTCGTGGTGTGCCACACAGAGGGAGTCAATGAAAACAGTCAGCATCACTTTGACATTGCTGCACACTTGGCGGGCCTTCTTTGGTCTTGGCGACGTGGAATGCTTCCACTGTGACTACTGGGATTTTGTTTCCGGGTCGTACCCGTACACCCAAGACTCGTCACCAGTGATAAGGGTGTTGATGAAGTCAGGATTACTGTTTGTGGAATCCAGTATGTCCTTTGAGACTTCAACACGAAGCTGCTTTTGCTCCACCGTGAGCAGCTTCGGCACGAATTTCGCCGCAACTCTCTCCATGGCCAATTCTACGGTGATAATGAAATGTGCAGAAAAATTGCTGATGTCCACCTCTTCCCCAATTTTTCGGATAGTCACACGACGGTCCCGCATCACCACAGCGTTCACTTCGACAGTGACCTGGTCATTTCGGCATGTTGATGGCCGAACGGAGCGTGGCTCTCTCTCAACCGATGTGCGGCCGTCTTTAAACCAATTGTACCACTGCTTAATCTGTGTGCTGCTCATAGCATCGTCCCCGAAAGCCGTCTGAATATTCCGAATGGTTCTCACTTCGCTGTCGCCCAGTTTCTGGCAAAATTTGATGCACCAGCGCTGCTCCTGTAACTCCGCCATTTTACTTGCAATAAAAAACCGACGAGAGCACTGCGCACCGCCTCACTCAAACGCTGCGTCCCAGCGACTGACGCTATCGGCAGGCGGGAAAAAATTCGTGCATGCGCACGAAGGTTCAAGGTTGGTTGATGCAAGCGGGCTTGTTTCATATCCATCAGGTGTTCGCAACAAAAAATAAAGTCAGATACTTTTCTAACAGACCTCGTATATATATATATATATATATATATATATATATATATATATATATAAACGTAATTCGGTTGACACACGGTAGAAAAACAACTTTATTCTAACGTTTCGACCAGGGTCTGGCCTCTGACGAAGGCCAGACCCTGGTCGAAACGTTAGAATAAAGTTGTTTTTCTACCGTGTGTCAACCGAATTACGTTTATGTTCTACCGGATCCATCCGATCTTCACCCCCTTCTTATATATATATATATATATATATATATATATATATATATATATAGATAGATAGATAGCGACGTATACGCTTTGTTAAAGGAAACATACTTACTCGCCTCGACGTTTCGATCGGAAGACAGATCTTCTCTCCTGAAGAAGATCGGTCTTCCGATCGAAACGTTGAGTCGAATAAACATGTTTCCTTTAATGAAGCGTATGCTTCGCTATATACTCCTGTAAGCAGTCAAGTACTTGATGCTCTTGCAACATATATATATATATATAGAAAACTTGCTTGGGCTCGGTTAGAAATATCTGCAAAAAATATGTGAAGACATTTGTAGCTTAGAACAATTTAATTTCTTTAGGGGAGAAATTCTAGAGGCCCGTGTACTGTGCGACGTCAGTGCACGTTAAAGAACCCCAGGTGGTCGAAATTTCTGGAGCCCTTCACTACGGCGTCTCTCATAGCCTCAGTCGCTTTGGGACGTTAAACCCCCATAAACCAAACCAAAAGGGTCCTGTTCGTCTGGAAACTGAACTTGTTCACCTTACAACTCATGTGGCGCGATTTTATGCTCAGTGTGCTTAAGAGGAGAGCGGGGATCAAATTCAAAAATCCTGAAAAAAATATAATCTTAGAAAACATGTGATCCGGTATCTGTAAGTTCTTTACATCACGTCCCGAAAAGTTGTTCCTGAAAATAGCACAGAGATAGCTTGACTATTCTTTTTTTGACCGCAGGTAACAAAGCACTGGCTGAAATCTCAGTGAAAATGCCACTTTGCAGAAAACTGATTTTTTTCCTTACTGCCCCGTTTGTACAATGCATAGCATGATAATGGCTTCAGGGATTTTCAGGCAGTTTATTGAGTTATGTTCCGTGAAAAATTATTCATGCAGTGACGTTCCTATATTACTGAATTACTTTTTCCTTTTTTCACTCTAATTTGGCATGACGGCAATGAGTGCTTAAGCAAGCGTGGATGTCACATTCCCCGTAGAAAAATTCAGGCGACTAAAAATATTGTTTTGGATAAAACTTGAGTGACTGCAGCCTCCTACCATGCTGTGTTTCCACGCCGCGCTCTCTGCTAGTTTGGTACAGCAATAAAGCATACAAAGATTTTTATGTCAAAACTACTCAACGTTTTGCAGTAAAATTTTGTATTTAAGCATTCAGTGGACTACCCCAACTTGACTTTCTTGGTCAAAAATTTTTGATAAGCATTAAGAGGACTTTGTTGGCCAAAAATTTTGAATATTGGAATTTCCTAACCTACTAATATGGGAATATACAAAGAATTGGTTCATTCTTCGATCTGTAAAAAATATTCCTTGTGACGTTTTTCCATCTGTCGCATAGAGTAGGTAAGACTGCCATAGAAAATCAATGGGGCACGTTTCTGACTTTAGCAAAAAAATTAATAGCAAAATTCTGCAAGCCTGTCGGAGGAAGACCTGCGGATTATTAACTGCTGTAGTGAAATCTTAAAACTTGTAAAAAATTGCTTTCATAAATTCTTTCCGGTTGAAAGTGCTTTTCTTCAGAATTGCTGGGTGTCAAACCGAATTTAAGTGCCCTACGTGAAAAGTTACAAAAAAAAATCACCTCTTAGCCTCACGTCGCCCTCTTAAACCGCTTTGAAAATATGCATCAATAACAACTGGGCAAAAACTGCAGATAAAAATATTACACAAACTCATGGCCAGTCAAAGAAGTACTTTATTTGAATTAGCGTGCACTCCTTCATCTGAGTGTCTATATTACTGCAGCTGCTTCACACAAGTTAATACGCGCATTCCATATATTGTCTGAAGTAAGTGAGGTAAGATGCTATGACAATAATAAACCTATTGTGCTGTCCTTTTCTAAGATATATCAATGTCTTCTGTTTTATTTTTTCTTCCCAATATGGGCGCTTCCGCGCCAAGAAGACGCCTCCACGCCGCATTGTGAAGGGTTGTCATCACTCTCCTGTATGTGCAGCACAAACAAAACATTTGGTAGTAGCGCGCCTCTGCATAGTGCAGAGTAGGAAAGAGGTCCTATTTTTTTTTCTTTAGCAGTAGCTGCCGTTCCCAGTCGCATCTTGTTTCCCTGCGCCTGCCGTACACTGTTCGGCCGAACGTATCCAGCTACACCTATGACAGCGCTCCTTTCCCTTGCTGCGCGTGGCTAAAAGAAACTCTTCAAGGCGCACTGGACACAGCACACAGAACTTGTGCATTGAATGGAACTTCCACTTACTGTTTGTGTGCGCCAAGTTTGCGAAGTAAAAAGACCGACAGTGTACAACGATGAAAGCATTCCTATCTCCGTGGATGGAAGCAACCGAGCGGCGCCGTTTGCAAGCAGACGCCCGCAAGTGGCGTCCCACCGTTGTCATTACAACGACAGCTGTGTTCCAGCATCTATTGCTATATAAAATATTTTTATCATGTAAGGAACGTAACTTGTAAAAGCAATCCACAACATTCCCAAGTTTTCTTGACAAGTGTGACAAAGCCCTGGACATGACGTGTAGGCGCTCCAGCCAATCTTGTCTCTCTTCTGTGTCTACAAGAGAGAAGAATAGCGCTGCCCTGCTTCCACCCTAAAACCGTCTCAGACCCAGCCCCCGACGCCCAGCGGCGCTGATGTCAGTGGATGATACGCGCTCGAGCGTTTGTGTTAACCCTGCTGACGGTGGTACAGACAGGCCTCATATATTACCTTCAGATATGAGACAGGCGCTGTATTTTCAAACAACGCCATTTATAACCAACAGCAAGCAAATAGTACAACGACAAGACGCAGTCATGGTATAACGAGCCACTACAAGCATTGCCTTACAATCGCAGAGCCAGTGGTTTGTTTCAACGCTGGTCGCTGTAGCACTCCAGACGAAGACGAAGAAGAAGCTGTTCCCAACGCGTACGTCTTTCGGATACTCAGTACAACGGTACGAGCTGTTTTTTACGTATCTTTTGCTGTTGAACGCTTAAAATTCGTCGATAATTCGAACTTTGCGACTTTTTTCAATCGGGTGCTATATTGAAGGGTTAGCCACTGTAACTGCTTCCAATTTAGCGTTCATTTAGTGTAGCTGGCCCAACAATCTTGCTGCTGCGACTTTCTTTAGTTAAAAGCATCATTATAATGACATTCCTCTCTTTTCGGAGCTTTCGCTTTCCAGCCCACCGGCAACTACAGACGATGGTATGTTACCTGAGATTGTAGGCAAGTAATATTACATCTATGTAATATTACTTACAGCTATCTGATATCCTTTGCACATGCAGAGATATCCCCATAGAGCTGTTTCTCTGCATGGGAACCCAATATCTATCACGCTGTCATGATTTCACTGAATTCAATGGCAGCCAGGGAAGTAAACCCTAGAATAATTGTTGAATTATCTTGCCGGGTGTAGCCCCTGTACGCTTCTCGCACCCGCGGCCACTTCGTTCTCATCGTGCCCAACATTTGTGGACAAAAACATTTATGAGCGGGAAAGACTGTGTGAACCTAATTTTTTCCACGTATTGTAAGTTTTCACTATAACAATCGATACATCCACAGATATCGCGTCCACTGGCTTGCATTTTTTGCTATTAACGTTTTTGTTTACGTCAAAAGCTTTGCCCATTGGATTTCTATGGGAGTCTTAACTGCTCGATGAGAAGGATGGAAAAACTTTAAACGGAAGATTTTGCTACACATCGCAAGAATGGACGATTGCCTTCAATATTACCATAAGAGTACCTTACAGTTTTTCAGTATTCAATTTTTTTTTCCAAGAATATTAGACATCTGTGGATGTGAGCCACTCAGGCGTAGGCAACGTGGCAATACTATCTTGCGTAAACTCTGTTGTCAAAAACTGCCGGCTTTTCGTTTATATCAAGAAATGTCTACAAATTCCGCCAGTGACTTCAGCCTCTAGACCGTAATTAGTGCTGTGCTTCATTGAACACTACTTATACAGCCTCATTTCCAATGCTCTAATGCAGCATCGTCTTGGTCTCAAAACTTACTTGCTTTTATCAGAACAGATCGAAACCCGACGCCTTACATTTGAGTGTGCCTAACTATCCAGTCACCAGGATTCGACCCTACTTCGCAGAACTGCGGCATGCGAAATATCAAGGCAATCTGCTTCATGGGCGCGGTGGCTTTGGCACTAGCAGCACCAACAGAAAAAGGTACGTGCCTTCCGACACGCAGGTCTGATTAGCGTCGATGGTGTTCGCCTCTAGACACTGACGGCAGCAGCGTGATTAAAAAACAAGAGGTAGGCCGATTAGCAAACCTACACTCCTGACAAGGGCACTTCTTACTTTCCTTATTTCGGCAGCTCTTCGTTTGATTAGGCACAGCCCAGGCAGTTAAGCGATCAAGCATGTTTCTTTTAGGCTGCACTTTTATTCGCAGTGAGTTTGCCTGAGGCACAAATGAGCTGACCTTAATTTTCCGAGATGTGATGGGGATATTCCGCGTTTTTTACCCCACCGTTTTTCCTTCGACGAAAGGTTTGGTTTGGTTTATAAGAGTTTAAGGAGGAGGAGAAAGAGGAAAGGCAGGGAGGCTAACCGACGGGAGTTTAACGTTTTCCAAGATCCGATGTACATATTCCGCTGATTGGTATATGGGGGTCTAACGTCCCATATCGACTCAGGCTGTGAGGGACGCCGTAGTGACGGGCTCCGGAAATTTCGACCACCTGGGGTCCCTTAACATGCACTGACATCGCACAGTGGCACGGGCCTGCAGAATTTCGCCCCACCAAAATTCGACCGTCGCGGCCGGCATCGAACCTGCGTTTTTTTGTCTGCAGCTAAGTGCCATAACCACTTAGCTACCGCTGTGGAACCTTCGACTGAAGAGTCCAATTCGCAAAAGCTGAACATTGCCTTTGTGTAGTGGTAACCAAACACTTGTGTCAAAACGCAACTACTTAACCTTGCGTACAGTTTTAAGTAACTGTACCGTTGACCATTCGCAATTTCATGGTTTGTAGAGCAGACCCCTGTGCAATAAAGTCGTGCTTCGCCGCAGAAAACCTTGCCGGACAGTTATTCATTCCTGTGCATAGAAGTGACATTTTTGTGACCTGCAGCACACCACTTAAGTTCTGCACTCATTGCACAGCGGGTGTAGGACCCCTTTGCACCCCCTGCACATGTGCTGCTGCTACCAGCACCTTCTGAACCATTCGATCAGTGGTAGCGCATTTCTTAAAGCACACTCGACCCACATGTCATTCACCTGCTCAGGCTTACTTCGGCAACAGCTTTAAATCATCTTTAAAAGTTTTGGCCTCATAGTTTGCAGGAGACTGTGAGACCTTGGTGTCGCCATATTCCATTATGAAGTTTTTCGCTCAGTCCCAATGTAAAATGTGAAGCGCTAGTTTTAAGTCAGTGGTCTTGTGC